>NC_056725.1:735776815-735841815 GCF_019279795.1 Protopterus annectens
CTCCTTTCAGTATAGGATGTCATTAGTGGCAGGACAAGTTAGAGGATCCCACCAGGATGCTAACTTTCTTTAGTCTTGAAACTGACATACAGTCCCAATATTGCAACCTATCCACTAATTAGCTTAAGTCCCTAAACGAATGATAAGCTAGGAACTACAGTACATTGCACTTACTTAGTGACTAAACACTTACTTTATGATTCTTCATGCAAACTATTTAAGGAAGAGAGTGGACCGCATGTATAATAAAAAACAAAGAGCAAAACTGTAAGCTTGAAAGAATGCAAAAAAGGTTAAAATGAACATCATGTTAATAACAGCTGACTAACAGTCTACACTTTCTTGAGGTGGTAATTCTTTTGAAGTTAATGTGGTGTTTCCTTCACATCATATTCATATACAGGATTTATGTAGGAATTTGGAGATTTTTCTATCAGCGAAAGGAGAAAACAGCACCATAACCTTCTTAGCGCGTTCATTCAACTTAATAAAAATGAACATCAGAAACACACCCATAACAACTAATTTCATTCAAATACCATATTCAGTCACATGATAAAATTCAACCAATGAATGCATCAAACAATATAAATATATATATCACAATGTTAAATATAAAAGCATAATTAAAGCCTTTGTGCCTGTAAAAAATATTTGATATTAATCATATTGTTTAAACCAGGAAGCTGGTCAGCCTTTAACAAAATCTGCCATATAGTCTCCTGGCATTCTGAGTTTTGAAATCCCCACTCAATACATCGTTGTTAACCCTTTCCAGTACAAAAAAATGAAAATTTTTTGAAACTAGGGCACACAACAGAATATCTAGCTAACGCATTTGACATATCTTTTTTTGCGGATGGCCAAAGTGTACTCATATATACATTTATTTAGAGCTCTAATTGTCTTCCCAATGTAAAAATGTTCACAGGAGTTTCAGAAAGCTGAATACACAACATTAGTAGTGTTGCAAGTATAGTGCCCTTTACCTGCAACCACCTTATTCATATGCTTAAATACTACTGTAGATGTCCCCATAATATAGCTAAACTGTTTACTTGTCCTGCAGGGGTAAGTACCAAAATTAGAATCACAGATAGATATAGTGTATCTAGCACCCCTTTCCAAAATTGTTTTGATGTTAACAATCTTCTTATAGGTGAAAATAGGTCTATCACCTAAACTTTTGGAAAGTTCAGAATTACCTAACACTACCTTCCAATTGTCTAAAATAATGTTCTTAATGAACATCATTTCATTGGTAATCGGAATAGGAAAAGCCAAAGAATAACGATCAACAATTTTCATCAATACTTCAGAATGATGGTGAACACTATCTCTTGTATACTTCAAATTGGGCAAGCTTTATGTAGCCTTAGCTCGGTGACCTCAGTTAGAATATTTTCTAACCAAGGGAATTCATATCCCCTTTGTATAAAAAAACACATAGCTTACGTACTTCATCTAAAAAGATGTCGTCATTACTCATCAAACGACTTACCCTGATGAATTGTCCTTTAAAAAACCCTCTTTTGATATAACTAGGGTGTAGACTATCGTGGTGTAAGTACTGATTAACAAATGTGGATTTTCTAAAACTACTACTTTCAAAAATCAAATCTTTCTGATTGAAAGTCAGATGTAAATCTAAAAAATCAATGCTGTCACTAAAGCTACCCACAGTAAATCTTAAAAATTCTGTAGTACAATTTAAATCCTGAACAAAAGATAAAAATGTATCTTGATCTCCCTTCCATAAAAATATCAGGTCATCTATGCAACGCCTATAAAATATTTTTGGCTAAGGAATGTGTAATAAGAAATTTCATCACCCACATTACCATCACCAAATTCGCAAAACTAGGTGCTACCTGGCACCCCATTGCAACACCCGATAGTTGTTGAAACAGATCACCCTCAAATCTAAAAGAATTACTTTCTACACAAGTTCCATCAAAACACAGATGGTATTAACAAGATTATTGTCTAAACTGGTGTACTGACTTAAATTATTCTCTCATATACTGTATGCCTATATCTTGGTCTATACAAGTATAGAGAGAAACAACATCCAAAGATGCAAATTTAAAATTCAAATCAGAACTACCAATTTGACTCAACAATTCCAGAAGGTGCCATGAATCCCGGAGATAATATTTGAAATTCTGTACTATGGGGTTCAACAATTTGTCTAGCCAAATTGAGATAGATTCTGTTTTAGAAAAACTGGCAAACACTATTTGTCTAAAAGGAGGGCAATCCCTATTCATGTGTACCTTTGGGATGCCAAACAGTGTCACCAGTTTAGTATGTTCAACTAACAAAAAATTATAAATGGAAAAATCTAAATTAGCTTGGCTGAACAAGTCAAATTAACAAGTGTCTACTCTAACAAACCTTTGTGTGATAAAATCCAGTCACTTTCCTACAAGTGACATCTTCTATCAAAGTATTTATTGCCATATGATAATCAACAGACTTCATCACAACTGAACCACCTTTATTAGCTTTCATTACACACCATTCTCTATTCTTCGTTCACATCACATTCATATGCATGATTTATGTAGGAATTTGGAGATTTTTCTATCAGCGTTTGCTCAAGATGAGCTGTAGATTTTTTTTCCTTTATCAATTTATTTTCATTATTGGTTACTGAGTGATGACTTCAGAAATTTCTGTACAGGTGGGAGGTTGGCATAATGGTTAAGGTGCTTACCTTACAAATACAAGGTGCAAGGTTTAATTCTCACAGGGGTTAAATGGCTTGGCTTCAAATGGCCCACAAGGGGAGTTCGCCTAGTACTAATCTATGAACATGGTAAGTGCAACCTGGATAACTGAATGGGCAAAAGAAAATACACCCCAGGGATTCCACCTGGGTCTCTTCTGGACAGGGGCATTGAGTGATGACTTGTCAGAACATGGGATAAATTCTTGGCTAGACTTGTAAGGGCCTCAGGGCCAGTAGCCTAGTAACTTGCAATGATCCTATGATACTGTCAGGGAACATGCACAGTTTGCAGGTTGATGAAGTACAGACGTAAATGTCACAGTCATACATAATTGGAAGAAACCTCATTTCGTGGTAATAGTCAAGATCGGTACAGTATTATTTTCTGATGCATATCTCTTCATTTTGCACATGGAGCATCCTTTGATTTATACATTTTGTATTCAACAGGTATGCACTTCTGCAAGTTTGGCATTTGGCTTTTTGCAGTTTGTGTGATCAGGATAAGTATGGGTATATTTTATTTTTTATTGACTAAATTATCACAGTTTTCTGTGCTTAGCTGAATATTTGGAAAGTATGCCCTGAACATTAGACAAACATAATTTAAAACATGGCCCTTAAACTGAAATTATCACCAGGAGTTCAATGACTAAGATACATCACTCACAGACCAAACAGTTTTGAAAAAGTTCAGATGTGAACCATAAAGCGTATAAAACCAGGGCTAATTCAATTAGTTTTCCAGCAAAGAACACATATCTCAAGCAAAACCAGTCAACACCTTCAGTAAATCCTCTGATATGCTTGAAGGGTAGAGGGGTGGTAAGATACAAGGGGATATGCTTTTTTTAATAACTAGATCCGATCAAATTATATTTATGTACCTTGAGCTACGATGATGGTAAAGTGTAGCAGAAGCTTGTGTGCTTTGTGTAGGTCTGTCGTCTGTACCAGTTCATACCGATACTCTCATAACAACCAAAAAAGAAATTATGCTCTTACCATAATGTTCCATGTGAGTTGTCCATCTCACTATTCATTCTTACTGATGGCTTCAGAGCCGATACTCTGCTCTGACTCGGCTGTTTTTACAAGCTCAAGGTCTCCGGGTAGCTTGCGGCTAATTCCCTATCCCATGATGCACCAGTGCTCCAACTCAAATCTTGTTTGCTGTGGAAACAGATTGTGAATTTTCTAAGCTAGCTCAGGCTAAGTACAGACTTTTTGAAATACTTTATACTTAAATTTACCTAGTTTCTTGAAAAAAAAATAGTTTGGAGGTCATTTTCCTCATTATAGTGTGGTGTTTTACTGTTGGTTTTGTTAGAAAACATAATCTTTACTTATAACTTAGGTCCTCGGTTGTTGGGCCTGTTCTTACCCTATCCCCTTTTTTTCAAAATTAATATTGTTAATAGTAGTTCTTGTTACAGTTGTGTGTTTTTTTTGTCTCAAAAGAGAATATCTTGACAGTTCGCTTATAGTGTGCAGTGTTTAACTTTGTAGTACAGTTTCAATAGGTAGTTAGCATTTCCGTTTAACAGTTAACTGTTAGCAGTTAACCATTTTGTAATTGCAGCAGTCCATTTTTTTATAAGAGGACTCCTTTTTCCTTTTTTTTACTTTTATTCAAAGGCTTTATTGTGTGTGTCTGTGTGTGTGTGTGTTCATCTCCCTTCGATTCTAGAAATTACTATTATAGAGATTTGTTGGGCAATAACCTCATTTAAATTAGAGAGGTTCAAGCCAATTCTTTCCTTTCTGGATTTAAGACAACTTACTTGTGGACAAAAAATGTCTTTAACTGATGGTTACATGGAATGTGTATATTGCTTGGGAGCAATTCATTTACAGGACTCT
This sequence comes from Protopterus annectens, assembly GCF_019279795.1. Classification (NCBI taxonomy): domain Eukaryota; kingdom Metazoa; phylum Chordata; order Ceratodontiformes; family Protopteridae; genus Protopterus; species Protopterus annectens. Next base: position 735,781,413 of record NC_056725.1, read on the forward strand.
TGTGCTTTATGTCCTTCTTTTAGCTCAAGAGTCCTGCAGGAGAGGAAAAACAAGCTGATTTTAAGAGGGCTTCTAAAGTCCTCATTCACTGAAGCCCTTGAACAAGGTCAGGAAGTATAAAAAAGTAAGTCACCTACTTCTAAAAAATCCTCAAAAAGATCTTCTACTTCCTCAGAGATGGAGACATCTAAGAAGGCACCAAGATTGTCTCCGACTGTTTCTAAAGAAGTTCATGCTACAAAAACGTCAACCTTGGTTCCAGTGCCTTCGGAAACGATGGTTTTACAAGTAAGGAGTCGGTCCCCTCCTCTAGAGCCAGTATCTCCAACCTTGAGATCACCTATTCTTCAGGTATCAGCATCTCCAGCTCCCTCAACTAGGTCCTCAAGAAGTCTTTCTGATTTGGATGTGGATCGTGGAGTGCAGAGACTACTAAAGAAACCGGCGCTAGCAAAACTGGTATCAGAACTGACCCTTAGGGCTTCGGAACTGATTGGGCCTTTCCTCCTCTGACCCGACCAGTGGTCTCGGAGCCAGAATGTGTGGAGCCAATGTTGACGGGTTTGCGGGTTTGTTGGAGGCAAGACCTACCCCAGGTTCTTCGGCTCCAACTGCTCCGACTATTTCAGTGCCATCTGTGGAGTCTAGGGGTCGACACTCACTGATCGTGTCGGGGGGGTTGAGTGGAGCCGATATTTTGTCGGATCTGACTCTTCCTCTCGGAGCCTCGGCTTGTGTGAGCTCAGCCGCTACCTCGGCTTTGGAGCCTGCTACTCGGGCGCGGGGTGTCCATAGGACAATTATAGCTTTGGACTGGTACAGGAGGATAAAATAGCTGTGGGCCACATGAAAGTTATACTACAACATTAAGAGACCAAAAAAAGAAAATAATGCAGCATTTGATAGGGACAATGTAATTAGATGAAACAAGTGCATAATAAGATATGCAAAATATTTACAAAATACAGGAAATTTACCAGAAGCAAGGAATTTTGAACAGGTTGCTCATGTAGGACACGTTGTGATTTAAGGCTTGTTGTTGTTGTTTGTCTTTCGGCTTTTCCTGGTTAGGGGTCACCACAGCGGAACTTCGGTCCGCTAATGATTAGCAGTAGATTTTCACGAATGCCGAGGTGCCAGCTCGACGTTCAATCTTCAATGAAGGCACGCCCATTTACGCATGTTTTTTGAATGCCCACCCAACTGCAGGGAGGACATGCAGACTCCACACAGAAGGCACGCCCCGCACTCCAGCCGAGAATCGAACGGAGACCCTCTTGCTGTGAGGCAACAACACTACCGCTGCACCACTGCGGATATTGTCATTTAAGGCCTGTCTTTAGCAAAAATACAAATTAATCAACATCTCTAAATCAAGTGCATTTATACATAGTACTAGATGTTTCTTTATCGTTTTCTTGACTTGAGAGAGATTATCTAACACAGTAATTTTGTTGCTAAAGTCTTTCAGATACAAATGTGAATAAATGCACATCCTCTAAATCAAAATGTTGTGCTTCATCCTTACTATGTAGAGATTCATAAAAATAGCTAGTTAAATAAATCTCTTCTTCCTAGAGAATGTTGCACTCACATTTTGCATTTTCTACTGTGAAGTACCATTATAATCTGAACCTCCTCATATATAGATTTTTAGAGAGTTTCTGGATAACCTTTACTAACATCTCTGCAAGTTGTCTAAGGTGTTTTATTTATAGGTGTCTGCCTCACTCACATACTCTACTCCTGTCAATAAATTTACTGTAAAGTGTTATTCAGGAGCGCCAACTATTTCACGTGAAATGTTTACACATTTTAAAATGTTATGGTTTTTGATGACCATCCACAGTTTTAGTGATAATACAAGCATGATGACATTGATTCTTGGCACTCTTTGTTTGACTCCATTGATGCTGCTTTGCACAAATGATGCATCCACATGACCTAAATGTATATATCCATCATGACAACCTGTTTTCATTGAATGATTTATCCTGGGTAAATTATGGATGTCTATAGACTTCATAGCACACTTCTTGTGACTTAGAATTCTCAGGTCTAATCCACTACATGCAATTTGGCTTCTGATACTCCAACCTGTCATTCTGCATCTGACTTGCTACTTTTAATGATATATTATCCTGACTACGTAAGTTATTTACCATTTCTATGAACATGTTGTGGCCAAAACAAGTAAGTCTTTCATCTCTTACTGGAGGATGCCTTTTTAATATACCAAGTTACTTTACAACTCAGGTATGATTAAGAAATAGGATCATCCTGTTTAGCTTCTTCCCCAACAACTTCAGATATTTACTTCCTTACTCTGCTCAAAGTGTGACCTCCCTACTCTGCCTTCTTAAATTTAACAGTCTCTGGAGTTTCTTCAAGTTCAGCCTGCTGTGAGACACAGTGTACTGCCTCCTAAACTACTAATGTAGGGACTAGAATTTCAATCTCCAACTTTTCACCTAGAGAAGGTAACTCATGCCAGTATTTTTCAGTGCCACTTGCTATCTCAGCCTTATCAAGTTTTTCTTCTTCCCTGCCTTTATGAAATTGATGCATAGAACCCTCTCTTCCTTTTGCTTAGAGTTCTTGTATGTAGCTTGACAGGAATATCATGTATTATTTGCTGAAGGTTATCTTCTCTCTTAGTATGCACTACCTTCTCCTTTTTCTTTACTGTATGTGGCTTACACTCTGTCTCATTGGGAGTAAACACCACCCTCTCCATCCCCTTTTATTCTCTAGGTTATCCTACCTTTATGTCTCAGTTTATAAGAGCAAGAGAATCTCAATTTCATCAGGCCCAATTACAGACATCTTGCCCCTAGCGTAACCCGGTTTAGAGATGGGCCTTACATCAAAGTAAGTCATTTCCACAGAAAGCAGTTCTTTTGGTATCAGGGCAGATTTACACCGACAGCGACTCTTTTAGAATCTGGCCAACTGTCTTCTCTAATTTTCTCCTTTTGCAATGGATACTGCAAAATAAAATTTATCTTCATTTTTACTTTTCTCCTTTCTTGCAGATGCATACTAATAACAGCCTTCCCTTATTTGTGGTAATTGTGTTTCATGGACATAAATGGCTTTACAATTCTGACCAGATAATTATTTCTCCTTCTTTGACTACCTTGGTGAAGTATTTGTTATTGCTACATTTAAAGAGGAAGGCCTAAGATAAGGTTTATGGATGTGGTGAGAGAGGACATGCAGGTGGTTGATGTGACAGAGGAAGATACAGAGGACAGGAAGAAATGGAAACAGATGATCCGCTGTGGCGACCACTAAAGGGAACAGCCGAAAAAAGATGATGATGAACACCCACTTGTTTAAAATTCAGATTTTTCTTGGGAATTCTGTTTCAGCTTAACAAAAAATTTAAAATTCAGATCAACAGGTACTTCAGAATTTAGTTCCAGTGATATATTTCTCATACTTCTAACTTTACTCTCTTAGAATAAACCATCTATGTCAGTGATCCCTTCTTTTTAGTTCTGACACTCACGTCAACTCCTTTGCTTTGTAACTTTTTTCAGGTTGTAATAATATGCTTATTCTCTGCCTTGTAATATTTTCATTCTGTAATAACATTTGTTCCCTCTGTTTTGCAATATTTCCCTGGCTGTAATATCTTGTATAGGTCCAGTCCTTCAAAAAAAATTTTCTCTTGCAAGTCTCCATTTCACAGCAGGCCGCAATATATTAGTGAGAAGAAGGACTCCAGGTTGACTTCTGAGTATGCTGACATATAATTTTAAATGCTGAACACTTCATCTATCTGTTATCAACCAAATCTTTGTGTTGTTCAGACTTCCAGACAGTATATCTAGATCATTGCTGGATTCATGCAGTTCAGTGCATGCATCAGATTTTTGCCTCACCCCTTTTTTCAGTTGGGGAGAGGCATATATGTAGGCTTATTTGTTTGCTTATTTGCCTTCCCAAACTGACAGAGTGTTCTATCAAATGATGTCTAGACTTTGGCAATGACTGGTGGAAAAATGCCTGCCACATTCCACTAATGTGGAAAATGAATGCAGCCGAGGTCACCATCTTTATAAAAAATACTGCATAGTTGATTTTACAAAATCGCAGATCAGTCAGGTTCTTCCAAAAATACAGGGCCAGATTCATAAATGTACACACTGAAGTATTTTTTTTTGTGTTCAGCAAGCACATAATACTGCATGGATTTCCTCCAACATGAAGATGTGCAGCCCAAAGAAGGGCTGAATGTGAATGAGGCATTCTCAGGGGAGAGGCAAATGGTAATTAAAATGTGTTGTCTCCCTGGAACTGTCCCAAGACCAAAAGGACATGTTCAGCCTCTGAACATGAACACGGTGGGAAGGAGCAAGTAAACACCAGGGAGAAAGTTTAAAAGTGCTGTACCAGCATAACTGTTACTATGGGGCATGAGGGGAGAGGGGATACCGCCACCAACATTACCAAGGGGAAGGGAAGATGCACCATCTACCAGGGAATGGTGCAGTAAGGTACAGAAGAGCATGACAGGCATGGGAGGAAATAGTGGATAGACTCAAGTGCCATGATGACATGAATGACAGTACAGGGATTGTTTTTTGGGGAAGCAGTAGACCACCAGGTAATACAATGCCATGACAGAACCAATCTTACTACGGGGATTGGGGTTGGGGAGGACTGTACAACAAAGAGTCCTCTAAAGTACCCATAACAATGCCAATATTACCAGGGGATTGGGGATACAGTAGAAATCTGGGATTACTCCTTAATGCACCCAAAGACATATACAAAATGCCACAAATGGGGGATGGGGGTAAACCACCAGACACCAGGGCTTACACTCTTCTCGGCCATAAAGATACCAACAGTAGTACAGGAACCAGGGAGTGTGGATAAACAACTAGACCACCAGAGCTCACTCCTTAATGTGCCATAATGGCACTGACATCATAACAGGGATCAGAGGGTGGAGGATACATTAGGGCCCAAGTCATAAATGTTGTAATAGCACTAAAGTATAACAGGGTGGAAGGACCATGGGAAGATAGGGATGGGTAGAGGAGTTATAGTGTGTGTGTGTGTGTGTGTGTGTGTGTGTGTGTGTGTGTGTGTGTGTGTGTGTGTGTGTGTATGTGAATAAGTGGAGGGGCGATTCTACTACCGTCACAAGCAGCAAGGTACTCCTTCCATTACCTGCGATTCAAGAAACATATAGATTTGCTGATAATAAACTCTAACTTCATCAAGGCTGGCATGTTCCTGAAATGTAAATGGGCATGCCAGTATGGAAAGGCCTATAATAAATTGCCAAGACAATCTTATGATTTTTAACTAAAACACAGAACCAATATCTTTAGTAAAGTCATATACTGCTGAGAAACCGTCCTTGATAGTAACTCTGAAGATTTCTTTGGGTGGGAATATTTTTTAGCTTCTGGAAGGCTTTACATTGGTTGGCTCTGTCTCCCCTGAAGCCATCTTCTGGGCCATAAGTTGTCTATAGCAAGGGCAAACATTCCCTCTACTTTGGTTTGTACCAGCCTTCTTATGTAATACATATTTATAATATTATGTCAAAATACTCATTTAACAATCTGTTTTAATAATATAATTAGGGTCTTCTATACTCTTAAAGCAGCAGATGTACAAAACAGTGACTATGTTTAAAGAAACCAGCACTTTACTTGTTCATGAGTCACAAATTTTATGTATACTGTGTACAAACATTTGGGTTGCAAGCATTATTCACACAGATATTTACATTTCTTTCTTACATGCAAATTTTACTGCACAAATTGTCAGGTGCTAAAATTATTAAATTATGCGATAGTTGACTCACTGCTTGTCAAATGTAAACTTCTTCTTATACAAATACATACATATATACACACACACACACACACACACACACACACACACACACACACACACACACACACACACAGATATATATGGGTTACTTTTAGTTTATCGAACGCCTATTTCATTGACACTAACTTTGCCGACACATCATATTACCGACAAATGGAAAACTGACGTTTCCCGCACGGTAAGTAACCGTTTAGCCGTCTTGACTTCAGGAACTACCAATAAAACAAACCCAATGATGTGGGGGGCTATGGCCCCCCCCCCTAAATAAATATACCAACTCCAAGAACGCACTACCGTGGAGGTAAGGGTCAAAGTTTAGGTAGATGGCCAAACAGTTACTTAAAGTGCGGGAAACATCGGCTTTCCATTTGTCAGTAATGTGACGTGTCGGCAAAGTTAGTGTCGATGAAGTGGGCATTCGATAAACTAAAGGTAACCCATATATATATATATATATATATATATATATATATATATACACACACACACACACACACACACACACACACACACACACAGTGGATATAAAAAGTGCACACACCCCTGTTAAAATGCCAGATTTTTTTGATATAAAAAGATGAGACCACATTAAATAATTTCTAAACCTTTCCTACCTTTAATGTGACCTATAACCTGTGCAATTCAATTGAAAAACAAATCTGTTAGGGGAAAAATATAAAAAATAAAAAGCGTACAATATGCTGGTTGCATAAGTGTGCACACCCTTAAACTAATACTTTGTTAGGTGTGCACACCCTTAAACTAATACTTTGTTGTGTGTGCACACCCTTAAACTAATACTTTGTTGAAGCACCTTTTGATTTAATTACAGCATTCATTCTTGGGTACACACCTGTCATCAATTAGAGAGACTCTGATTAACCCCAAATAAAGTTCAGCTGTCCTAGTAGGATTTTTCTGACAACTACTCATTTGCCTGCTACAGCTTAAAAAGCATCATAGGGATCTCATTGTTGAAAGGTATCAGTCAGGAGAAGGAACAAAAAATTTCCACAGCATTGGATATAGAAAGTGGAGAAAATATGGGACAACAGAGACGTTCCAAAGAACTGGACGTCCCTCCGCAACTGATGAAAAGACGGGATGAAAATTGGTCAGGGAGGCTGCCAAGAGACCTAAAGCAACACTGAAGGAGCTGCAGGAGTTTTTGGCAAGTACTGGTTCATAGGTGCATACTAGGCAAATGGCCCTGGAGCCTCTACAAGCCTAGCCCATAGAAGTGCCCTGGCATTGTGCCACCCCACGTCAGTTCCCAGTGACTCTATCAGGTAGAGCCACTGGAGTGATCCTCTGGGTGAACTTTCGACTTCCAATCCACTCATCAAAATTTCCCTTAAAGAGGGCCATGTGAGGTGCTCTGCTTGACATGGATGGGAAGTCTATTCTAGAGCACGGGCAGTCTCTGGGTTATGAAATTGTCCCTCCATCATGTTGAGTACTACATGTGACAACAATCTCCTGTATTCTCCATGTCTGGACTATGGGGTAGGGTTGCAAGACAAAGCCTTTTCTTACACAGAAAAACATCCAGGCCCGGCTAAAATTTGCAAAACAATACATCAATTCTCCCAAAAGCATGTGGGAAAATGTGTTATCGCCAAGTCAAGATGTGCCATGCTGATAGACTCCTACCCAAGAAGATTGAATGCTGTAATTAAATCAAAAGGTGCTTCACCAAAGTATTAGTTTACATTTGTGCACACACAAATTATTAGTTTAAGGGTGTGCACACTTATCCAACCAGCATATTGTAAGTTTTTTTCATTTTTCATATTTTTCCCCCTAACACATTTGTTCATTTTTCAATTGAATTGTACAGGTTATAGGTCACAAAGTGAAAAAGTTTTAAAATGAATTATTGTTGTCTCATTTTTTTATATCACAAAAAACAGGCATTTTAACAGGGGTGTGTATACTTTTTATATCCACTGTATATACACACACACACACACACACACACACACACATATATATATATATATATATATATATATATATATATATATATATATATATATAAATATATATATACACACACACACACACATATATATATATATATATATATATATATATATATATATATATATATATACACACACATCGCATACACACACACACACACACACACATATATATATATATATATATATATATATATATATATATATATGTATATACACACACACCACATACATACATATATATATATATATATATATATATATATATATATATAGATATATATATATACATATATATATATATATATATATATATACATATACACACACACACACACACACACACACACACACACACACACACACACACACACACACACACACACACACACACACACACACACACACAGGTTCATAGGTGGGTACTAGGCTAATAGCCCTGGAGCCTTTACAAGCCTAGCCCATAGAAGTGCCCTGGAATTGTGCTGCTCGATGTTAGTTCCCAGTGCCTCTATCAAGTACAGCCACTGAAGTGATCCCCAGGGTGAACTTTCTATTACCCACCCACTCACCAAGATTTCTCTTGAAGAGGGACAGCGAGGTGCTCAGCTTGACATGTATGGTTCAGAGGTTGGTACTAGGCTATCAGCCCTAGGGCCTATACAAGCCTAGCCATAGCAATTCCCTGGCTATTTCTTCCTACACTATTTACTTCCCTGGACCCTGTCTAGCAGGGCGACTGACATGATCCCCAGGGTAAATTTCCTTTCTCCCATCCAGTCATCAAGGTTCCTTTTGAAGAGGGCCAAAGAGGTACTCTGCTTGACATGTATGGGCAGTCTATTCCAGAGTATGGGGAGTCTCTGGGTCAGGAACCTATCCCTCCAGCATGTTTTGTTCATTGTGATGACAAGGTTTAGATCCCTGGAGGGTGTGGCTCTGAGGGATTGGGATTTCTTTAAGTGTAGCATGTCCAACAGCTCTGGGCTTGACATGGCCTTGTATGTTAAGCAGAGATCACCTCAGAGTAGATGATATGTGACAGAGTATAGCTGGAGTTTTTTTAAGATGGTCAGCATAGAGCATCTGCTTTAGGCCTGTGATTCTTTTAGTGAGGTATTTCTGCAGCCTTTCCAGTTGTTGCAGATGTGATGGGAAGTTTATTCCAGAGCATGGGCAGACTCTGGGTGAGGAACCTGTCCTGCCAGCATGTTCTGTTGATTGTGGTAATGAGGTTGAGGTCTCTGCAGCATGTGGTGCGGAGGGATTGGTATTTCTTTAGATATAGCATTTCTAACAGAGCTGGGTCAGACATGGCTTTGTAAGTCAAGTAGAGATCCCCATTAAGTAGGCGATATGAGACAGAGAATAGTTGGGGCTTTTGAGTCTGCCATGTAGGACATGTGTTTAATGCCTAGGATCCTCTTCGTGAGGTATTTCTGTGGCCTCTCCAGCTGTTGCAGGTGTCTAGTGAGGTACATGCCAAATGGGGCATTATACTCAATGACTGGTCTAATGAGGGAAGAGTAGAGAGAGATGATGACCTCTTTCTTCCTGAATGTAAAACTCTTGGTAAGAAGATGTGCCACATAGAAGGACTTTCTGACCACAGTGACAATGTGGTAGTCGAAGGAAAGGTTGCTGTCAACCTACATCCCAGATCTCTTATAATGCCTTCAGTGTTCAGTGGGCTCCCATCGATGAGGTAATTAGTGGGAACTGAGTTTTTACCAAAGGGGATGATGGCGCATTTTTTGGTGTTAAACTTAAGGCCATGGTTTCGAAACCAGTCATTGGTCTTAGTGAGGTCTTTCTGTAGGATTCTGCATCACTTGGTGAGTTAATATTGGCACCCAGCTTGCAGTCATCTGTGAATTTGGTCAGCCAGAGTCCCTTTGTGTTGGCTTGGACTTCTGAGAAGTAGATGCTGAACAGGACAGGAAAGGACCCAGGACCGATCCCTGTGGGACCCCACTTGTGACTGGTCGGCAGTCTGACTTGGAGTCCGCTACTTTCATGCTGTGTGTTCTATCTGCGAGCCAGTTTGCAATGCACCTAGTGATATAGGGGTTGATGCCTAGTTTGGTGAGTTTATCAATAATTCCCGAGTGAAGAATGGTATCAAAGGCCTTGGCCAGATTCAGGTAGGCTGTATGCACTCACTGCCTTACCTTCATCCACAACCCTGGTGACTGACTCAAAGGTTGAGCAGGCATGATCTCCCTTTCACAAAGCTAAATTGTGTGGGTTCTAGAATTTAGAGATTTCCTATAGCTTTATTAATCATGTCCATGATTATGCGCTCCATAGCTTTACATATCAGACTCGTCAGGCTAATGGGGTGATAATTCCCCAGGGTCTGCAGTCACTCCCACTTTATGGAGAGGGATGACTGTAGCAGTGCACCATTCAGTAGGGACAAAGCCTGAGCTGAGGCTGTGAGTGAATAGGCACACAGATGTGGTGCCAGTTCACTTTGTAGTTCATGTAGAACACAGACAGGGATATTATCAGGTCCCATGGAAGCTGTATTCTTGGCCTTGGACAATGCAGCTTTAACTTGTGCTGCAGTAATGCTGGGTGCCTGACAATCTTTTGGTATTGTCATTAGTCCTTTAGGGGGGAGAGAGGAGAAAAGTTGGCACTGAATCTGTCAGCCAGTATGTTGGCAATGTCTGTTGGCTCAGTATAGGGGGTACCATTATGCAGTAACTCAGAGCAAATTTAGGTATTGCCATGGAGGTTCTTGATATAACTATAGAAGGCTTTGTGATTGTTTTACTGTCTGCCGCAATTCTGCCTTCCTTTGGAGGATTTGATGAGAGACCTCAACTTTTTGTTGAGGCTAATAAGGGAGTTTTTCCAGTCTTTGGACTTCACCTTTTTCTGCAACAGTTTCTTCCTTCTGTTGTAGAGTTTATTAATGGCAGGTGACCACCAGACTGGCTTCCTTTTTTGGAGGAGAATGTCTTGGTTCTGTTAGGTATGGCTAATTCCATGCATTCATATACGTGTTCATACAGTGCATTGGTGTATGATTTGGTATTCATGCATCTATTTTCCTCAACAGTTTCTTCCTTCTGTTGTAGAGTTTATTAATGGCAGGGGACCACCAGATTGGCTTCCTTTTTTGGAAGAGAGCATCTTGAATATATATATATATATATATATATATATATATATATATATATATATATATATATATACACACACACACACACACACACACACACATATATATATATAAATATATATATATATATATATATATAGATATCTCTCTCTCTCTCTCTCTATATATATATATATATATATATATATATATGTATAAATATATATACACACACATGCATATATATATATATATATATATATATATATATATATATATATATATATATATATATATATCTACACACACACATATGGGGAGTTTCTGTTTGATTTTTTTATATTCTAAGCTTTTTTTGTAGATGTAGTATTCTGATTGCAAATGCGAACTGTTTATTTACATTTGTGACTGCTGTAAACTCATTTCTGTTCAGCAGAGCAGACTAACTTAATACTTTCCTGCTGTCACTATCAATTTTGCAGTCTCACTGTTACAATAGACTTTTCTATTCTGCATTTTAACTGTGTAGTCTGCTTATTAATTCATTGGGCAGCCACGGTGGTGAAGTGCTTAGCATTGTCGCCTCACAGCAATAGGTTCTTCGGTTCAATTCTCGGCTGGGGTGCCTTCTGTGCGGAGTCTGCATGTTCTCTATGTGGTTGCGTGGGTTTCCTCCAGGTGCTCCGGTTTCATCCCAGTATGTGCGTGTGTGTGCCTTCTGTTGAAGGCTGGGCGCCGGGCTGGCAACTCAACACCATAAAACTCCACTGCCAGTCATGAGCAGACAGGTGATCTGCTGTGGCGACCCCTATCCGGGAAAAGCCAAAAGAAGAAGTAGTCTGCTTATTAATTCATCAGTTGACATGACTTACATTCTAACACAGTTTATTTTTAACTTGATGCGGTCATTATTTGTTTTCTATCACTTGATTTGTATCCTGATGTCTTGTTTATTGTACGCAGATTGTATATTTCCAGGCAGTGACTGAGTGGGTTGTTTTAGGTCAGCCCATTGTACTGGTGAAATAAATGCATACATAAATAAACAAGTAATTTTCAGGTATCCCCCCATGGAGGTAGCAGAAGTTTTTTTTTTTTTTTTTTTTAATTAAACAAAATTCAAAGAATGGTGCTACACTCAGTTTTGTAGTAAAGACCCTAGAAAATAAAATGTGTAAACGTAAGCCAAATTTAGTTATTAGATATAAAAAATCAGAGGTTGCAGATTCTAAAAATGTCATTCATTTCTTTTTTTTATGACCCACACTTATAGCAACAGTAATACAAGTAAAATAATGAAATTGCTGCTGAAAAAATCTGAGAAGTTTCTGTCCATTCCTGCTTATTTTCTATATGGATAGAAAGACTTGAAGCCATTCTTTATCTCCCTTTGAATCCCAGTACCAGCACCACTGACTAGTCACATTTTCTTTGCATGGGAGTACTGGAGCTTTTACTTTCTGATAAGCTTTCTCACGAGTACTATGCATGCAATGAACAGTTACAGCTCAACCATAAGCATCACCAGAGTACACACACACAGGGTAGTCATACAATGTGCAGCTCAACCATGAGCATCACCAGAGTACACACACAAAGGGTAGTCATACAATGTGCAGCTCAACCATGAGCATCACCAGAGTACACACACAAAGGGTAGTCATACAATGCGCAGCTCAACCATGAGCATCACCAGAGTACACACACACAGGGTAGTCATACAATGCGCAGCTCAACCATGAGCATCACCAGAGTACACACACAAAGGGTAGTCATACAATGCGCAGCTCAACCATGAGCATCACCAGAGTACACACACACAGGGTAGTCATACAATGTTCAGCTCAACCATGAGCATCACCAGAGTACACATACAAAGGGTAGTCATACAATGCACAGCTCAACCATGAGCATCACCAGAGTACACATACACAGGGTAGTCATACAATGTGCAGCTCAACCATGAGCATCACCAGAGTACACACACAAAGGGTAGTCATACAATGTGCAGCTCAACCATGAGCATCACCAGAGTACACACACAAAGGGTAGTCATACAATGTGCAGCTCAACCATGAGCATCACCAGAGTACACACACAAAGGGTAGTCATACAATGCGCAGCTCAACCATGAGCATCACCAGAGTACACACACAAAGGGTAGTCATACAATGCGCAGCTCAACCATGAGCATCACCAGAGTACACACACACAGGGTAGTCATACAATGTTCAGCTCAACCATGAGCATCACCAGAGTACACATACAAAGGGTAGTCATACAATGCGCAGCTCAACCATGAGCATCACCAGAGTACACATACACAGGGTAGTCATACAATGTGCAGCTCAACCATGAGCATCACCAGAGTACACAAGCAGAGGGTAGTCATACAATGTTCAGCTCAACCATGAGCATCACCAGAGTACACACACAAAGGGTAGTCATACAATGCGCAGCTCAACCATGAGCATCACCAGAGTACACACACAAAGGGTAGTCATACAATGCGCAGCTCAACCATGAGCATCACCAGAGTACACACACACAGGGTAGTCATACAATGTTCAGCTCAACCATGAGCATCACCAGAGTACACATACAAAGGGTAGTCATACAATGCGCAGCTCAACCATGAGCATCACCAGAGTACACATACACAGGGTAGTCATACAATGTGCAGCTCAACCATGAGCATCACCAGAGTACACACACACACACACACACACACACACACACACACACACACACACACACACACACACACACACACACACACACACACACACAAGGTAGTCATACAATGTGCTAAACACCAAGTGTGTCAAACTTGATTTAAGACAAGTAGTCTGAAAAATTCTACATATTATCAGTATTCAATGCAGAGGGAGAAATCTCCTTTCCCCTAAGATGCAATGATCTTGTAGATGACAAATAAGGAGGTACAAGGGGTGTAGCCTGTTATATATTGTATGACAAGGAACAGTCCCCAAAACAAAAATTGTTTTAAGTAACATTTCTATGACACTTTTATGGCCTGTTACTTTTTGTGCACTACTACTTCCTTCTAGAATGGGGGAGTCATCTTACCCCCGACCCTGGCCTAATGTTGTCATAGGAGTAAAGTTGGCTACACCTCACATGATTTTCAAGAAAGTGTTGCAAATACATATTTATACATACATATAAGTATGGTGACATAACCCAAAGGATGGGTGACAGGCCTTGTCAGCCTCCCACAACACATGCTAGACGGTGTCAGTGAAGGTCTCAATCACGCAGCACTATCCAATCAGTGTATTGAGTATGACCTCCATCCAACACATCATGCCACTGCAGCAACTCAGCAGGAAGCTCATCTGAAAGCACTTCTCTCACTCAGTAGGACCTTTACCTACACTATGCTTAGGAGACATTATGTACATCATCTTACATATGTAAGTAACATTGCAGATAGCAATAATAAAAGTTACACAACCTTCAATTTTCATGCAACAATACTGATGCATAACTATTCACACAACATCTGGGAAACAATGGTGATAATGTGCTAAAGTAAGAGAAAAAAATGTGGGATTCATTTGTATGTGGTTGTGCAAACTCTTATTGAAAGTATTACTGGATGGTTATTGCATGGGTGGGGGATCAAGGAGTAAGCCCACACATGTGGTAATATGATAAATCTTGCCAGTGAACCTAGCAGATGTCACTTGATCCTTAAAACTGCACAAATGATGACTAGCATTACTTGCGATGATACAAGGATTTGTGTCCATGACTGAAGTGATTAATCTGATGTGCATTTTAATGAGACCATGCACCACAGAGTAATAGCCAATAACACCAGGTGTTGAAATCAAGAGTCCTCAGCCAAAAGTCACCTTGCAGGAAAATTAATTTCCTCATTGTTATATCTGAAAACCAGTAAAGAGATATCAGAACACACAACGATCTAATACTACTTAAGTTTCAGGTAACAGTGGACTCATCACAATCTCTCAGGTGGAAAACTGTACCTGAAATTGCTGCAGTAGGACGTTCTTTTCAGTTACTACTTAAAATTCTGCCTGAACAACTGTCAGATACTGAACCATCCTGCACCAGCCCTGTTACTCCTGAAAACAACTTCTGCATAAATTCATATCAGCATATTTGTTATCTGCTAAACAAAACTCACTAAGCAAACAATTAATTCTCATCTTCAAGATTCTTCTTTATGCCTTCCCTATTAACCATTTAGCTTGCAATTGACAATTATGCACCAGAGTGGAAGCATGCTACCATGAAACAAAACATAAAGTAAAAAAATAATCCTCTGCGCAAAAAAAAAAAAATTCTGAAAATGTATGCCATACAGTGACATCAGGCTGTGCACAACACAGCATAGTGCACAGGTAACACTGCAGACATCATGTATTATCTATGAGACTTTTGACTAAAGGTATCACTACGTGAATGTTGTGCCCCCTACTTGTGGACTACATGCTGCTTCTTTTCCTGCATAGATTTGTATTATGCACTAGCCTGCTGCATGGGGTCCAATGTTGCTTCCTTCAACTGGCTGCCATCACCATCATCACAGGGAAAGGCATGATAGGAACAGCTGCACTGCCATCATGAGGTAATTGAGCACCTGACTAATGCATGAGCATACAGTGTAAAACGCAACATGCAGTAAACATCTTGCATGCAGTAGCAGGGTCACAACTGCAGGGAATTCGAAGACTCATCCAGGCAACAGAAATGGGATTTCAGTAGACCAAACATTCACTCAATGACAGTCTGTGTCTGGGACAAGGTGGTGATTAAGCATTTCTCTGCAGCTCCCACAGGGTTATGGACTGGTGCCATCAGCCAAGGTTTATGTGAGTAGCCTGCATCACTTAGAAAAGTAAAAAGGAGACATTACAAAGGAACGGGGGATTTAGTTTTAAACAATGCACATTCCAATCTCGACCTACAAAGATTACTATGAATCAGAAATCTTTGCACTTACCCACAAGGTGATCATGGGGTACTCTACTATGAAGAAAGAGTAGGTAAAGTGAGCATGTGAGCTACATGTGACCATTATGGGCACTACCAGAATGGTGGACAGACATATTGGTGATGCACCCCATGCATTACACTCTGCCTGGCAGTTGACAGAATGGTAGCCCTTCCTGTTCTGGTACCACTCATCTTGTGGTTCAGATGGAGCCCTAATGGTAACATGGGTGCAATATATCACAGCAAGCACCTCAGGAAATCATGCTATTCCATGGAAGGTACACATAATTCTGGATCGGTCCTGAGGTAACACAGGCAGACAAATATACTGATCTACACAAAAGTATGTCAAGAAATTGCTTAAGTATTCTCAAGGCAGAAGCCTGAGAAATATCCAGTGTCCCTAATATATGTTTCAAAGCATCCTGTAGCAAGTATAGAGAGGGTTATACAAACTCATTAAAGCGTTTACTATATTCCTGTCCACTCTAAAGCTATCATGATTTTATAAGTTAGAAAAATCAAAATGAGTTCTTCTTTGGCTATACCTTTACATTCTCCATGAGCAGCACTAGACACCTGCAGTTTGGCCTAACAAAGACAAGCAGCTTACAGAAGGAAATAGCCAGTCTAGCAGCCATGTCAAGAATCTTCAAGTATATGTGTACAACATTGACACTCATTAAAACAAACAAAAAAAAACCCACTATGAATGGCAAACAGCAGATCATCACACAGATCTCAGGCATTCCTCACTTACATACATACAAATATTTCAAGCACGGGTATTAACGCCCTTTTAGCCAGCCAATATATCAAAACATTTGTTTCCATAAGTGTCCAGGCTGTTAAAATATCTAAACTAATACTTGCTTTAATGTAATTTGGTACTCTGTTCCATGCATTAGCTGCTCTCTCAGAAAACCAGTTAGAACACTTCTCATTCCTATAAAATCTTTTTTTAATTTCTCCAAGTCTTTTGAGTTTCTAATACCATGATGGGAATGGACCCCATTCCCGAGTCAAAGTATGATTAAAATTCATGAAATCAGTATTGTTTCAGTCTTTGAATTTAGCCAGAAGTGCTCTTCACAGCACCCACAGTGTGACTAGTAATGACTCCTTCTGCAATTTGTACAGTTACATGTATTAGTAACATATCTAAATACAACTGCAAATTCTTATTTTATAAGACACATTGCTAGTACTACTATTGGAACTGTCTGGGTATCCTTGTTCCACACTGCCCTTGTTTCTGCCTACAAATCCTGGTATTTTATGACTTTATCTCTCTGTACATAAATGGGTGTAGCAATTTCAATGATCAGTGTTACTTTTGTCTTTTCATGGCCTACTGTATCTGTTTTCCTTGCATCTATTTTTAAACTGTTGGCAATGGGTGATTCCATGTGATATATAGTTCATCATTTTCTGTCATGCTTTGTGGCTCATGTTCCCAGTATTTTTCAGCTACTTCTGTATTACAATCCCCAGTGCAACAGTCTTGCCACATTATTATGCCTTTTAGTATGTCACAACCAGCAACAAGATGTGCGACTGTTTCAATTCTCTTTTACAAAACCTACATTTTTCTGTTTCTCCCACATGTTCAATAGACTTTGTAAACTAGCATGTCTTGGGCCACCAACATTAACCTTTCATCTTTTGGTCTAAATTCACCTCTACTTAACCATTCCCAATTCAATCCTGCTCAACATGAGGCTATTCAAAGACTTTTCTATACTTGTAACTATATTGATACATTTTTCACATTTCTTGCCTTCTCATCTGATCCTTCACCTTATATTGTTTCTTGTGTTTTTGGGACATTCAGTTGCTGCCTGAGTTTTATCTGCTTCTGGTTTGATTTCCATTCCCACTTGACACCAATTTGCTTTTTCTAAACTAAGCAGGGAAGTCATCTTAGACTTATTCTCCTCATGTTTTAAAACTTTCACTACATTTGGGTCTTGTGAAGTCAGCAGATATGCATGCAGTCCTACGATTGCAGATCTATATGTGTAATCAATTTCAAAGAGGCCCATACCGCCTTCAGAACAGGAATATATATAGTCTTGGTATGCACTGATTTTTATAATCATTTGATGAGCATGAAGCACCCTTCTTGTTTTCTTGTCTAACCCATCAAACACCTTTTGGGGCCAAGTCAACCACTCCAAAACTATACCTCAGGACAGGAAGAGAAAATTGGTTTATAACTTGGACTTTGTACCTAGATGTCAAAACTGTCGTCAGTATTAATTTAAGTCTAAAATACTCCTTACTATGTTTTATTCACATTTGTTCATGTTATATTGTAAATCTTTCATCAGTTTCCAAATATTTATACACTCTCTCTCTTGCTCAACTTCACGTTCACATTCCTGTCTCAAACTGATGTTTTCTTGGTGCTGCAGCTTTCCTGCTTTAAAGGTTGCTTTTGCACATTTATCAAACCCAAATGACATTCTTATCGTCATCTGCAAAGTTTTGGCCACTTGCAGTTGTGCTTTCAGTTCCTCATCTGAAGAACTGTACAGTTTTAAATCGTCCACAAAAAGAACATGAGAAGTGTTTACAACTTGTTTTCTGGGAGCAAAATTGTAGGCATGACCATATCTGTTAATCAGACAGCTTTATGGGTTAAGGGCAAGACAAAACAGCAGCGGTGACAGAAAGTCACCCTGGAATATCCCACTTTGGATTTTTATCCCTGGAATAATAATTTGTCATTTATCATCGCTTAACTGCAAAGTGGTTTGCCACTGTTTCATGCTGTAATTGATCAGAGTAGGGTATATATTATACATTTTTAAGCACTCTTTTATCCATAAATGTGGGATACTATCAAATGTTTTTCTGTAGTCTATCCATGCCATACTTAGATTCTTCCCCTTTTTACTGTTCATTATGACTTTATTTAGCAACAAATGATCCTTTGATCATATGAGTTTCTTCTATTACCCTTTTGTTCTACTGTTTTGTTTTATTCTAAATGACTATAAACTCTGTCGGCATCTGTTTATAGGTTGTTGGAAGGCAAATTATTGTTCTATCATTTTTAGGATAACTTGCAGGTTCGTTCTTAAGCAGGAACACTGTTTTTCCTGTTGTTAACCAGGTTGGTGTCTATTCGTGGTGCGCATAAAAAAGAGTTCTTACTCATGGCTAAATCTTCATGTAAAGATGTTAAGACTTTTAGCCAGAAGTTAGGTATTGCATCTGGGCCTGGGGTTTTCCAATTAAGAGCTTTTCTTAACTTTGTTTTAATCTTTCTCCCATTACTTCATCCCATTTCATATCCCATACACTTGGATTTCTTATTCTTTCTTTTACTTCTTCTATCCATTTAGCATCTTTGTTATGTTCCACAGGATCTTCATAGATATTTTCTCCAAAATGTATCTATTTCTTCTTTTTTTTGGTTGTTTCCCAATTCTCAATAATTTGTTTTTGGGTCATCAATGTTGTTGTGTCTTTTGGCTTTTTCCCGGTTATGGGTCGCCACAGTGGAACTCCGGTCTGCTAATGATTGGCAGTGGATTTTTACATGCCGAGTTGCCAGCTCTGATGCACAACCTTCAACGAAGGTACGCCCATTCATGCATGTCTCCTCACAGAAGACGCTCTAGCTGAGAATCAAACGGGACATTGTCTTGCTGTGAGGCGACAACGCTACCGCAGCACCACCACTGCAGTTTTTGGGTCATCAATAAATTGCTTATTTATTGCTTTTCCTTTATATTTATCTGCATATCTTGTAAGTTTTTCTGCCACTGCTGATATTTCTTTATTTATTTATTTTACATTTGTTGACTGGGTTTGTCCAACTGAGCTAAGTAACCCTTTTTCAGAGGAGGCCCGGAGAAAAAAGCTCTACATGTTCTACAGATTATCATTTACAAAAATAAGTAAATAATCAACTACTGGTTTACAGAAAATATTCAAAGGAAACATATACATGAAAAACAAGGATTTACTACAGTAATCTAATCATTATGTCTGTCAGATTTAGAATCCTACAGACTAACAATAGTTTTGTCAATAGATGTAAAATCTTACATTATGCAGATAAGAATGTATGTAATGTGCTTAGGATAGAGAAGTTAATGTGAGACAAGGTCTAGAGAGTTAGAGAAAGTTACATAAGTTAGGAGCAGATAGAGGTGTGCAGTTAGGGTTGATACGCTGTTTAAAGCAGGTGGGTACAGAGGCAGGTCCATTGGCTTAACAGGTATTCTTTAGTGGCTAGCTTGAATTGACTAGGTTGCTTGACTGACCTGATCTCTAGTGAAATTATGTTCCATGCCTTGGAAGGATTATAGCTATAGAGAATACATCCTTTCTTAGTTTTAGGTTTGTGGATTTGTAGCAGATCTAGGTTAGAGCTCTGGAGGGATCTAGCAGGTGAATAGTGGGAGATGACAGATGATGGGGTAGGATAGTAAGAAGGATGATAAAGGATGGAGTGGATGATCTGGAGTTGAGGGAGAAGAAGCTGGTGAGGTAGTTCAAGACAGTTAAGGTGTTTGAATGAGAGACAGTGATGTAACTTGTTTGCAATAATGCATGATAGATCCTGATCTGTTCTGATACTGTGCACTGCTTTTATCACGTCTGTCTTTCAGAGTACTTTTGTTGATGTGTTCCCTCTTCTTTTTCTAACAGTGACACATCTTGCCTTAGTTGCATTACAGTTTTCCATGATGGCATTTGATTTTACCCCTTCCTTTCCCTTACTGTCTTGCTGAGTAAGAGTTTATCTGTTAGTAATTTAGTTACACAGTAATATATCTTATTTACTTTTACTATATCACATGAATCTCTATGAACAGTCCTAATTACTGTGTTCATTTGTTTTATCAAACTTCTAACTTTTTGTGGTGTATTTCTTTCATTGATCGTAATATGTCAGTCCATCTCTATTAAATCATGGAACTCTTCTCTTAGATCATTTTTCTCCTAAACTGAGGGCACATTGTTTGTTCTCCATTTCCTGTGGGCATTCTACAGAAAGTGCATCTCCCTGTGGCACATTCTCTTCAGTTTCATCTTGTGTCATCTGTTGCTCATTCATATGGGAACTCACTGGTCTGTCACTCCACAACACTGATTGTTTGAGTTGCCACAGCTTCCTGTTCCTTTCCTTGCTGTGCAACTCCTCCAACTGAACGTTTGCACTGGTTTCCTATGGAAGGCTCCAAAGTACCTTTATATGGCAACTGATCAGATGTTTCTTGCTGGACCGGTTTCTCCTTAATTTGGGGATCCAATGCTCTCTATCCTGCTGTGATGTTATCAAAATTCGATTTTCTACACTAAATCCTTCACTTCACAGGTAATCCATAACCTCAGTTTCTGTTTCTTTAACTTCTCCATTACTAACCCTTTTTTCTACTTTTCCTTATTGTTTTCTTATGTTTTGTATTCTAAAATTGTCCATATCTGGATGCCTTTGCCTGTATGTCTCTTGAAATATCTTTGTGGCTGCTTTTTTTGTATTGATTAATTTGGCTTTTTCATTTGCATAAATATTACAGCATATCAGATCTCTCTGTCCCTATTTCTTTTTTGTACCTTTCAAAAATCTCTAGATTTTTGTTCTTTATATTTTCACACTTCCTCAGTCACATTTTTTTCCAAACGGTGTAAGGTTTCTTGCTATATAATGTTTTTTATAAATCTGTTGTATTAATGAATACAATTTTTATTTGAAGCTTCTGACAGATTTTCTTGTCCAAGCATTTTTATTTCCTCTAATTTCTCTCTTAATCTTTTTGTGTATCTTCTGTCTGGAAATTCTGGGCTTCTTGCATAATACTAACAATACATAATTTCTTTCTTTCTTACCCTCAAAAGTCCATTCTTGTCTTTATGGCTCTTGTCTGGCCAATCAATGTTTTGTGATTTGTGGACTACTCTTCCTTCTACAGTGCGGGAGCAAGGGGCATCCTACCCCAGGTCTATATTATAAAATCGAAGTCTTACAACTTCGAATGTCATAATATTGAACCCAGTAGAGCGAAACACCAGAAAACTGAACAGTTAGAATAGCGAATTTATTCCCAGGGAAAACATTTGCTGCTCCGACAAACATACACACAACACAAGCACACCAAAATAAATAATCCACACATACACATTTCACAAAACCCTACATTAAACCATATATACACCACTAGCTATCCACTTACCTTAACCCAACCCTAACCCTAAGGTCATCACTATCGCACACTCACCTTACCCGCTTCCTAACCCTAATTCATCTTCCCCACCCTAACCCTCATGTCCACACAATTGCACACTTAACTGACCCGCGCCCTAACTCTAACTCACCTAACCTACACGCCCAATTGCACACTCACCTTCGTTCATACACTTACCTTAACCTGGTCAGTAACCTTCGCTCCACAGTCGAGGAAATAGCAAAGCTGCAGAAAAGGCCCACCAATTACTTTCCCTAGGAAAGTATTCAGTGTTATGCAGCTTTGCTATTTCCAGCGTTCACTCTACTGGGTTTGATATTATAACATTCAAAGTTGTAAGACTTCAATGTTATAATATAGACCCCCTACCCCTAGGCCTGGCCTGGCTCCATTGTATGAATGTTTCCATATCTTGAGGATTCTCCACAGTCATTTGTTTCCATTCATGGCACCAATGCGCCTACCAGGATTAGGCACTTTTTATCATGGGACCTGTGCATCCAGCTATCTTTTTTATTTTTTAACCTGATAATGATATATGCTATATAAAATAAGTCTATATATCAGCATCGCCTTGGTGAGATTTTGCGAAAAACGGGGTCCACCTTGTAAAGGTGCTCACCAAGACTTTAGGATGAATTCAGTTTCAGCGATACTATTCTCCTTTGCCTGCTGATTAATCATCTCTCCATTCAGACTAATCTACACAGGTTGTCTGATGATTCTCTAGTACTTTTTGATAACCCCAAACATTCCCACAGATAGTTGTCCTTAATGCTCTGTATACTTGAATAAGATCTCCTGTTAGATATCTATAAGAGACACTGTACAAGTTCAGATATTTTAGTCTTTCATAATAACTTAAATTTTCACATCCATGGACACCCTTGGTATATTTCCAGTTTACTCATGCTTGTTTTCTTACATGTTTTGTTATTCCTTACTCAAGTTTGGGTGTAATGTATTTCACAAACAATGACTTCATTACTTCTGATTTCCTAGACTTTATAATTTTATACAACCTATGGTTCTATAACTATCATTAACCAATTGGTTGATATGATTAGAAAAACTCAAGGCTTGATCTACCCATATACCCAGGTCTTTAAATGAATCTACAGTTTCAATCACTGTGTTCTGTATTAAATATTCACTTTTCAATTTATGTTTCCCATTTATGTTTTTGATGTATTTATCAGCATATTATTCTCCTTTACTCAAATGGTCAATTTAATCAAGTTCTTCTGCAGACTTTCCAATTTCAGGTCATCCGCATATAGATTGTAGAACACCTCAGATAAAAAAGTTAGCCCTGAAAGAGACAATCTAAACAAGTAACGGCCTAGGACAGAGCTCTGTGGCACACCCTGACGTTAACCATGAATTTCACCTCTCCAGTTGCTGTATGATACTTTCCATGTTTTATTTGTAAGCCATGCAGCTATACATCCTATCAAGAGTACATCAATACCTTTGTTTGTGTCTTTCGGCTTTTCCCGGTTAGGGGTCGCCACAGCGGAACTCCGGTCCGTTAATGATTGGCAGTAGAGTGTTTACGTGCTGGCTTGCCGGGCCTAACGCACAACCTTCAACGAAGGAACGCCCATTCACGCATGTTGCCATACAGAAGACGCTCTAACTGAGAATCAAATGGGCAACGTCTAACTGTGAGGCGACATCACTACCACAGCACCACCACCGCAGTACAAGAGTACATCAATACCTACTTGTACTAATTTATTGATCGGTGTTTTCTGTATGACCCTGTCAAATGCTAAAGTTAAATTTATATAAATTACAACACTGCACAGTTTTTCATTCATTGCTGTTATTATACTGTTATAGAACATCATGTTATAGGTGGCAATGGATCCATTTTCAACATGTGCATGCTGATATATGGTTTCAAGTCCCAACATATCCAGTTCTGACAATAGCTAATCTAATATTACCTTTCCAATTATTTTTCCACAGCATGAAAGTAGACTTAATGTTCTGTATCACTCTGGGTTTGTCCTACTCCCCTTTCCCTTAAAGACAGGTTTAATAAGCATGTCTCCAATCTTGAGGAATCTCCCCATATTTATATGACCTAGCAAATAATAGATATAATGGTACTGTAAGATCTTGCTGAAGTGTTCTCAGGTCATTATTACTAATTCTGCCTCCTTCCTTTGCTTTTGTTTGGATCCAGTTTGTACAGTTGTCATTTCAATATAATCCAATTTGACACCAGTTTGTGTGGTTACCTGTCACTAAGACAAATTATCATCCCGTTTGTGGAGCCAAATTGTTTTGCATAAGATTTTGGAAATATATCTATAATCTGTTGTGTCTGAGAACGTCTTTAGTCCTTCCACATATTATGTATCTCTAAAAAGGTTTCCTAATATGCTCAATATCTTTATATAAATTTTCTTCAATTTTTTCTTGAACTTGTCTCACACTATGCTTAATTTGTTTGCCCAGCTTGTTTATTTCAGTTTTCAAAGTTATAGTTCAACCTCTCTTCAATGACTTAGATTTTCTGTTTCTCACCTTAATCAGGTATCTTGTTATGGAAATATATCCCACTGAAGTAGTATGCCTGCATCCTGATGCTAAACTTTTTTTTGATTTTTTTGCACTCAACAATTTCTTTTTCAAATTTTTCCACATTCCATCTGCAGTTTTTCCACTGAACACAACAATCCATTTAGTTTTTCATTGTGACTGCTTTGCTTCCACATAATCTGTAATTAATCTTCTGTGGATTGGTTTAGATTTCAGTTTGGCAGAATTATCTAGCAATAAATTAACCTTTATAACCCCATGATCACTGCACATCAATGGTGGTAGAACTTGACTCAAGTAAAAATAATGTCTTTAGGAACACAAACTGTGATGAGTATGTTATCTTCCTTGGTGAGTTGTTTTTACAATCTGAAGCAATAGTTATTCCTGAATATATTTTTTTAATAATTTCCTTATTAATGTTGTTGAATCAATATTATTCCAAACTGTTTGTGGTAAATCTAAGTCCCCAGCTAATATTATTCTTCCCCCCTGTGTTTTATGCAAGAAATGTATTAATTCCTCTAGTTCATCAGCCCTTGACTTTGGTGGTCTATACACTTCAACAATTGTTGTGTGTTCCATGGTTGTCTTTATTGTCACAGTTACACACTCTATAGTATTGGTGTTATCATTAAACATGTAATAATCACAGCTCTCATAACAATCTTTAGTCCCTATAACACCTCCACCTGATTTTTTGTTAGAATGAATGTTACAGTAAAAACATTTATACACTGACAGAACTGATTTGCAATCATTGTTCTTTAACCATATTTCACAAACAATAACAACATAAATCTTGTGGTAATGTAGCCAATTTCCCAATAAAGCAACTTTATTATTAATGCACCTAGCATTAACAACCATCAGAGATGCATCAAATGTTGCTATCTGTGAACTGTTAAATGTTCGACCTGGCAAAATTCCTGCCTAGTGTTTGTCAAATATGGCAAAATATCTGCTGCAAAAATTCTCTTCCCTGATCTTGACAATTGTATGCAATCCTGTCTGAACACATGTATGCCCAAAACTAGGCTTGGATGTTCTACACATTTCCATTTTTTAAAATGGGACATTTTTTCCATGTAGGTATTTACCCAAAAATATTTTCATTCACAGTGACCTAACAATCCTTTTTATATGTGATTTGCAAAAAAAAAAAATACATCCTAACACCAGTACAAGCTATACTATCTAAGAAGGCTGTAAGTTCCCTTATAACAGAGAGTCCTTGCAGGCGAGATCATCTGTACCGACATTAATAAAAACAGAGCAGTACTTCCTTGCATTAAGGCATTCCAAGGATTGTCTTACAACTTTTATTTTTGCTTCTGGCAAGCATAACTCTATTCAATGTTCATTATCTTCTCTGTAAATGTAAGTATCAGTTCCTCTAATAGAATCTCCAATTACAAGAATATCTTTTCTGACCAGATCTGAAGAATCTTCAACTTCTAATACAGTAATCTGCTGTATCAATTGTTACAAAGGAATTATCTTCATCACCATTAGTCTTAATCCCACTGTTTTCACTGCGTATTAAATTTGCAAGCATGCAGTTGTCATCCACCTGACTTTATACATCCACAGCTTGAGCCATGTAGTCAACATATGTCTTTGTCTTCGTTTTTCTTACGCTAATGTTCATAGCCCTTCCACGTTTAATTTTGATTTCTTCCTTTACACTTTCCCTTGCTTCTTTTTTTTCTAACTTCTCTTTTGGAAAAATTATCCCTTTTTCTGTAGACTGAAAGTTTTCTAATAGAAACATGTTATCATTCCCTGTAATCTCTGTGCTACATAACAAATCAGAGTCCTTTTTAGTACATATTCTCTTCACTTTACAGACATTTCTCAGTTTCTTTTTCATCCTTGTTATTTGTTGTGAACTTCTTCCTTTCTTTCTTTTTTTTTTGTATCCTTCTAAACAGTCTGAATCCTCAGATTGCTGAATACTTGCCACCAGAATTCCAAAGTTGTCAGGGACATCATCTTGTTTCATAGGGATTGAATGATCATCCAACACTTTACATGAGGAAAAGAGGTCACCAGTGTTATCAGGTGTTACCTTTAAATATGCATAGCATTTATTATACTGTACAAGATATTTGTGCTTTAGCAAATCATTAATAGCATACGCATTAAAGGAAGCCATATTCAGCTTCAAATAAATAAAAACTTATAAAAGAATAATCAAAATCAGCAACCATAGAAATCTAAGAGAATTTAAGTCAAATTCTACGAGAAAAATCACACAAGCAATATACAATTAAATACTAAAGTAAGTAAAGTTCTTGCTCTCACCGCACAAGTTCTTCCTCTTCCTTCAAAAAATAGTCACAAAAATAAAACAAATTCAAATAAGACTTCTCTTACCAGTCAACTCCAATGTAAATCAGAAACCAAGATAGGATTGTTTAGATAACCTCTGGATTGTCATCTCTGCAGTCTGTGTGAATTTATAGCTGACTAGCCCATCGGGATGGCTAGAGATTGCCTGTCTAAAACCTATCCCTTTATAATAACCAACAGTGAAAATTAAAGGTAAAACAACAAAATCTACATCAAAGTACATAAATAAATAAATAAATAAATCAAGGTAGATCTTTCAAACAAAAAGAGAAAAACACTGGTAAAAATAAAATATAAATTTGAATAAAACTTTTCTTACCAGTGAACTACACAGTAATCACAAATCAAGACAGGATTGCTTAGATAAGCTCTCACATGTCATTACAGTCTGATTTGCCTAAAATTTTCACAAGTTGGCTAAACCAGCTGTGTCTAAGCACAGCTGCAGTCTATGAATCATGTCAAAGCTCTACGTAGGCACAGACTGTTCAAATTCCATTCATGCATAAACCCACTGACTATGGACACCACCTTAGCGTTACAAATGACAGTGAAATGTTCCAGCTTTTTACATCTCTTACACAATTTGCCTCATAATGCTCACTGCTCTGACTCATCATGATAATGGTTACACCTTGTGTATTGGTCAAGCTTGCATTCTCTCTGCTTCTCATACACACTTTTACTTTGACAAATGTCATTTATTTTTTAAACTTGCCCTTTTCTTTGTGCTTTATTGGACACACATCACTTGCCATATTCATGTAAGCAATTTGTATCTTCACAAAGTGAGCTTCTGTGGCAACTTGTACTGCTTTTTTAAAAGTAAAATTCACATCTGATTGCAACTTGGCAGACATTTCAATAATATCCAGCCCAATTACAATTCTGTCTCCAACCAGTTCACCTTTCATTTCATTAAACCCATGATTTACAGACATTTCATGTAAACATATTAGAAAAGCTTACTTTTAGCTTGAACACATTTCTGGAAGAATGTTCTTTCATGTATAATATTTCTTTTTGGAATAAAATGTTCATTCAGCTTAGTAATTACCGACTCATTTGTAACGCTGCCTCTCTGAGAAACAAATGAACTGTATATTGCCTCCACTCTCCTTCTCATGATGGATAACAAAGCATTTGCCTCAATGTCTTTGGTTTCCTTGACTAAGTTAGTTGCTATTCTAAAACATGCCAACCTTTGCCACCATGGGTAAATAGCTTTGCAAACTCAAATGACTCAGGAGGGTTAAATCTGTCACACTCAATGATTTTTATGGCTAAACAGATGAAAACAGTAAAATTACTACTCTGCAAGGTAAAACTATGAATTATTGGTAAATAAATGCTTACTCTGAGCCCAACAGACACTAAATGACTTGTTGGCATGGTTTCTCTGACTAGAATTTCATTTTTGGTTTTATTTTCAGAAGCTTCTAGTTCTGACACCATATCACAAGGAGAACCACCCAGACATACTAGAAGGCTGTCAATAATGTCAGCATACACTGCAACGTGATATAGTACAAAATGATAGCACAGCAAGATTATTATTAATAAATTAGTTATGAATGGACTGATAAATAGCAAACCAGACTGTGCATTATGGAAAAAAAGAAGTGATGTACTCACCATAACATTACATGTGAGTTGTTCATCTTGCCTTCATTCTTACTGATGGGTTCGGAGCCAATCCTTGGCTCCGACTTGGTCAACTGCAAAAGCTCAAGGTCTTCAACCAGCTCGAGGCCAACTCCCTATCCCATGATGCACCTTGTGCTTCCCTCAGATCTTGTTTGCCAACAGACTACTACCACTATTAATATGCTAAGATTAGAAACTGCATAAGAGACAATAAAACCATGATATATATGAATTCTCAGTCCTCAAGTAGCCTGGATGGGGGTTGGAGGATGGAACGTAAGAATTAAGGTGAGATGAACAACTCACATGGAACGTTATGGTGAGTACATAACTTCTTTATGTGAAGTTCTATCTCGACGTTCATTCTTACTGATGGGTAGTGTCCCAAGCACCATCTTTCTCGGGTGGCTCATGGGAGAATGTTCTTCAAGACAGTGGAACCAAAGGAAGCCCTGTCCCTGGAGGCCTTGTTTACTTTGTAATGAGTGATGAAGGTATGAGACCTTGACTAAGTAGCTGCTGCACAAATAGCATCTAATGGTAGTTTAGCCATAAAGGCTGATGAAGCAGACACAGCTCTAGTAGAATGGGCCTTTATCTTCTGTTGTAACAGTGTATTCACTGAACTGTAAGTGAAGGAAATACAATCTGATATCCATTTTGATTAAGTGGTTTTCGCCACTGTAGCGCCATTTTTAGACTCTGAAAATGAGACAGAGAGCTGATCTGTTTTCCTGAAATGTTTGGTCCTGTCTAAATAGAATCAAAGTTGTCTGTGAACATCAAGCTTGTGCAGCATATGTTCCATCTTATTAGTGTATTTAGGGAAAAATACGGGCAATTCAATCGATTGGTTGAAATTTGTCTCTGAGCAGACTTTAGGTAAAAATGATGGATTTGTTCTGAGTGAGACTCTGTCATTATGGAAAATCAAATAAGGGAGTTTAATGGACAAGGCCTGTAACTCTGAAACCCTCCAAGCAGAAGTAATAGCTATTAAAAATATGGTTTTCCACGATAGATATTTCAAGTCGCAAGAAGAGGCTGGTTCAAAAGGGGGTATGATTATTCAGGAAAGAACACAATTTAGATTCCATGGCATAAATGGAGCTTTGATGGGTGGTCTCAAATGAACAGTACCCTTGAGAAAGGCTTTGGAGAGTCTATGTGACATGATGTTAAACCCCTGGTCACCAAGATGAAAGTTAGAAATCGCTGCCAATTGAACTCTAATGGTTGGTGCTGCTGCCCCTTCATTGAAAAGTTTAGTGAAAAACTCCGGAATGGATGAAATTGAAGCCAGGTATGGGTCAATATTGTTCTGAAATGCCCATATAGAAAACCTATCCATTTACTAAGGTATAACTTTCTGGTAGACAATTTATGAGAGGATGTTAAAATATGCTGAGCCGCAGCTGAGAGGTTGTGAATCCTGGCTATGTTTGGAATTGGAGCAGCCAAGCTGTTTGAGGGACTGAAGAGAAGGATGGAGAGCCCCTGATGAATGAGTCAGGAGATCTGGCACTGGGTCCAGAATCCAAGGTTCTTCCAATAGATGAGGCTGGATGAAGGGGGACCAAATTTGAGGAGGCCAATAAGGGGCTATTAGAATGATGGTCCTTCCCAGAACCTTGGCTTTCTGTAAAACTTTGGGTATTGGAGGGAAGGCGTAAAGGAGACCCAGGGGCCAATTGTGTACAAGTGCATCCCTTGGGACATCCCCCAGAGAGGAAATTAGGGCAAAGTAGCTGCTGCATTTCTTGTTGTTTGGAGTTGCAAAAAGATCACAGCAAGGCTGGCTCCATCTACGGAATATCCTTTCTGCTACTTCTTCCTTTAGGGACCACTCGTGAGGCAATAGAATTGCCCTGCTCAGTTTATCTGCTATCACATTGGATCTCCGTGGGATGTGTGTTGCTATCAGAAATCACTGAGTGGAACTTGCCCACTGCCATATTCTCAGGGCCTCTCGACATAGGGGATAAGATCTGGTTCCTACTTGTTTGTTCATGTACGAGACCACTGACATAGTGTTTGTCTGAATTGCAATAGTTCCCAGAGGGAGAGAGTCTTGAAAGGACTGCAATGCTAGAAGTACCCCTCTCATCTCCAGAACATTGATATGCAGATGAGCCTCATATTTCTTCCACGTGCCTTGGGCTGTTCTTCCCTGATAATGCCCCCCCCCACCCTATCAGGGAGGCATCTGTGCTCACTGTGGCTGTGGGAGTGGGTAGAACAAAGGGGCAACCTAGAGTTATTTGGTGAGATGTCAGCCACCACTGAAGGGCCTTCTTGCATGAATTCATTATCATGATTTTGTGTGTCACTGGAAGTTCTTGAAAAGACCATTGCATGAACAAGAGCCGTTGCAGTACATGCATATGCATCCGACCTAAAGGAATCGCAATGATCGCTGCCGCCATTGTCCCTAACAATTTGAGTACCATTGAGACTGGGGCTTTTTCTCTCGGGAGCAGGTTCAGGACCTGACTTTGTAGGACACAAACTCTTTCTGGTGGAAGGTTTAAGGTCATGGTAATGGTATTTAGCTCTGCTCCTATAAAAACGGTATGTTGTGATGGCGACAAGGCAGATTTTTCTGAATTTATAGTAATCCCCAACTGACTGCAGAGGTTCAAAGTTGTGTCCCTTGCTTGTATGAGTTGATGCCTGGTGGTGGCAGTGAGGAGCCAGTCGTCTAGGTATGGAAACATCTAGAATCCTAAAAGTCTCAGATGAGCCGTGACTACTGCCAAGCATTTGGTGAACACTCTAGGGGCTGTAGTGAGACCAAAGGGCAGAGCGCAAAACTGATAATGACTGGCTCCCAACCGGAAGCGCAGATGATCCCTGGATTGCCTGTCCATTTTTATGTGATAACATGCATCCTGGAGATCTATTGAGAACATACAATTGCCTTTCCCTAAAAATGGAAGTATTGACTGTAGTATGACCATCTGGAATTTTGTCTTTTTTACCAACTTGTTTAGTCTGCTGAGATCCAAAATGGGCCTCCAGTCCCCTGTTTTCTTTGGAACTAAAAAGAACCTTGAGTAAGTTCCGGATCCTCTCTGGTCTGCTGGGACTGGTTGGATGACTCTTTTTTTCCAGCAACCTCTGAATCTCTGTGGCTGATTGTTCCCTTTGACTGGGTGGAACATCCGGGATTTTTCTTATGGGGAGGGAGTGGAAAAGGGAATTGAGTATCCTCTGGATATGATGCTTTGTACCCAGCTGTCTTTTGTTATTTTTAGCCAGGCCTCTGGGTGCAAAGAAAAGCGTTCTCCGACTGCCTCCAGTGATGGACAGGCGGGCCTCCTCTCAGGAGTGCTGATAGGGCTTCCCAAAGAACTGGTCTCTGTTGCCCAGATTCTTAGGACCCCCTCTGCCGCATGGGTGGCGTCTACCATTACCCCTTCCTCTGCCTCTAGAAGGGGGTTCACCACAAGTGTCCTGGAAAACTCCTTGAATTTTACAGAACCACATCTTCCCTCCCTTCTGACCTTTGGGGTAAGGTCTGGTAGGGGTGGAAAAATGGACTCTGACGGCAGACAGAGTCTTTCCATCCTTCTCACCCCTGGTAAGCGTTTCCTTCACTTTGGGTCCAAAAAGGGATGAACCATCGAAAGGGGTGTTAATAAAGAATGGCTTAAAGGGCTCCGCAAAGGAATATAAGTGCATCCAGGAATGTCTCCTAAGAGCAATTCCTGTCCCCACTGCCCTACTCGTTCCATCAGCTGCATAGGAAACTAGATGCATGGAAGAGTTTACAAGAGAATTAAGGGTAGTGAGCTGGGAAGTTACTTTCTCAGAGACCCCCGCAGCTACTGAACCCTGGAGAGAATCTCCTAATTCTTTCAGGAGATCCCTTTGCAACCTAGTAAAGTGCTTTAGATAGTTCAGTGATCGGAGAGCAAAAGTCACTAAACTAAACATGTGCTTACCATATCTGTCCATGATCCTAGAATCCTTATTAGGGGGATGGACAGATGTAGAAGTTTCTAACAGTTCCTTCTTGGTGGCTGCTGCCACCACCATAGCATCAATGGGCACTCCTTTGGTCAGGAAAGTCTTGTCCTGGGGAGAAGTTATAAATTTATTAGGCCTCCTAGGGACAGGCTCCATGGTATCCAGGGACTCCTACGCCCTTCAAGAGATTAGCTCAATCAGCTCATCAAAGGGTGGAGACACCCAAGTGGTGGAGGGCTGAAACCCAAAAGCCTTCAGGAGGACTGACTCATCATCAGTAGGGTTAATGGACTTCCAGCCACCCCTCTACTTAAGAATTTACAGGATATCTGTGAAGGAGATATCCTCCGAGGGGTCTGAGGGGACCCTTCTGACTCATCTAAGTCAGTGTCTGAAGTGACGGATTCCTGTGGAGAGTCCAGATGCTTCCTCTTGCAAAGTCTCTTCCTAGGAACTTCTTCAGTGGGAGCTTCTGGAGAGGTCTTGGAAGAGCAGGGCTCACCCAATGGGGCTTTCTGAGGCTCAGGGTCTCTACGCTTTAGAGGGATGTGTGATGTAGAGGTAGACACGGATGCTTTGGGGGAAGGAGTTGCTGGTTTTGATGGTGTGGTTATTGGCATGGGCAATACCATCCTCATAGCATCGAAGGCACCTTGGTTCTGATGTGAAGAAACCTCCAAATCTGAAGAAATGGAAGATTCTCTTGGCATCAGAACAGAGGGCTCCGAGCCCGAGGTTGGAGCCGAGCTCACCTGAGCCAAGGCCCCGAGAGGCAAAGCTGGAATTGAACAATCAGTCAGACTATCCTCCCCGGACCTTAGACCCTTTGATCAGCACCAAAGATGTCAGCGTAGTCAGGACAGACAAGCCTGAAGTAGGTGTCGGACCCGAAGGCTCCACAATCATCAGCTCTTAGCACTCCAGCTCTGAAACTTTGAGACAGATCGGAGTAGGAACAGAAGAAGGTGGGGGGGTTGTCAGTTCCGAAGTCCCAGGGATCGGCCCCGATAAAAGTTTGGCAAGCGCTGGTGTCTGCAGAAGCCTCTGCACCATACGATCCATGTCCATATCTGAAAGTCTGCTTGAGGACTGAGAAGAATGAACAGATGAAGCCACCAACTGTAATATTGGGGACTTCAAGGTAGGAGACACCAGCTCCAATACTGGGGACAACGTTGAAGACTTCTCCAGCCTTGATTTACTGGTTGACAGGCTTTTCCTCGGTTTTGACGAACCAGAAGTAGTTTTTGAATGTCTGTCATGGTTGTCTTTATCCAGTGACTCCTGAAATGAGGATTTCAACAGACATCTATCCATTAATTTTCTCTTTCATTCATGCAACACCCTGGAACTAAAAAAGTGGCATATAGAACAGTCTTTCTATAGGTATACCTCACCTAGACAATATACGCAATCAGTATGTCCATCAGTGATAGACATTTTTGTCAACACTTGGGACATTTTTTAAATCCAGATTTGGATTTTTCCTTCTCCTGTTGAGACATATCAAACAACTAACAGTAACAGCTAATAAAAGAAAAGGAAGCCTACAGAAAAATATGCAGGCTTGCCAGACAACAGGAATTCTTTCTAGCCCTCTAATATAAATGGGCTGTTTCCAATACACAAGCAGCAAAAAATGTCTAATTAGATTAACTAGACTAAAGCTAATACTAGAAATGAAACTACTTATTAGAAAGGCAATATAACAAGGCCTAACCAACAAAAAATGGCCACAGTATTGTTAAAGCACAAACAAATACTAGCCCTCTAAATTAAACAGACTCTAAAAATCACACACACACAGATATGCTACTGAAGCTTTATATCAATGACTACCTTACAAGAAAGCTACTAGAATAAAGAGTCTATGGGTTAGGGAGATAACGAAGGCCTAAAAATACGGCCACAACGATAAACTATGAAAAAAAATGTCAACACCACACTAAAAAAATGCCTGAAATGCTATAGAAAGGAAACTTAAACTTCAAGGAAACTTTCCAACAAAACGAATAAGAATTGTTATTTTTCACTGGCCAGAGCTGGTGAACCTCTGATCTAGTTGCAGCGGCAAATGAGATCTGGGGGAAGCACAAGGTGCATCATTGGATAGGGAGTTGGCTTCAAGCTGGTTGAAGACCTCGAGCTTTTGCAGTTAGTCAAGTCAGAGCCAAGGATCGGCTCTGAACCCATCAGTAAGAATGAACGGCGAGATAGAACAACTTCACATCAATAGATTATATGTTCATACATACTCACAGTACATACGGGAAAATAGGAGCTCTACATGTCTTAGCATTTTAAACACTGACACATATGGGCTTATTTCAAGTTCAGGCCAGAGAAGAAAAACAAAGAAAAAATGTAGAAAATTACAAGATTTATGTATATAATAAATTCCATAATTCTAAACACCAAATTAGTAGTGAATGAAACAACAGCTAAACATTTCTTTATGGTATTATGAGAGAGCATTAGGTATATAATAGATATTTACAAGGCATAAGAACATGGAAGATGTGTAGCTCTTTCAATTTCTAGCAAGACAGGTTATATAGTATTAGTACATCTTATGGAAAATATTTAACTAATGAACCTAAGTGGGGCTAAAGTTAGAGAAAAGTTCAAGATTGAAGAGGTTAATGACAGATAAAGGAGAGGGTATAGATGGATAGAGAAAGGTACACTGAGGATGACCTTTTGGGCAGTTATCATAACCTTGGTGCACTCACAACTTTTCTAGTTTCTGCTGTCAAAAAAACAGAGGAAACAAAGTCAAGATTGTTTTTCCAAGGAAACCTATATATTCTAGTCTTTGGATTTAATATTCGCCAAATTCAGAAAACTAGGAACAGATGGCATTTTCTTACCTTTTAGTACGCTCACTAAATGAAGTTCCAGGAAGGATTTTGCAACCCTGATTACGCCCGGCACAGAAGTGCATATACCAATATTCTAGAAAATTATAGGCCCTCATTATAGTCCAAGATGTAGCCAAAAGTTACTAAAATTAATAATTTAGCAGACAAGAATCTACAGTCATACTTTTGCACTGACCATCTTCATACTGATTGCCAGAATAGCTTCCTAATCTGGCATGGTGGTGAAACTGTATTTTTCTCTGTGAATTAGTGCATTCGTGATGAACTCCATAATGCCAGCGTGGTGTAGTGACAGTTTTATAATTCATTAAATCCTTCAGTACTGTCAACTTCTCTCCCACTTTCTATTTAAAAATAAGCTTTAATATCTGTTACCCTGATTTGATTTGGGAGCTAACTCCTCACCAAAAATCAGTTTATTAGACTGGAAGATTAATCTCTGAACTATTCATCATCACAAAAGATGTACTGCAGTGGTCAGTATTAGGCCTCCTCCATTCTAGGTCCTTCACTTGACTAGCTTCCAGATATTCTAAAATCATTTCCTTCAGTTGAAGTTCTGGGAGTTTATATATACCCAAAATCAAACTGACAGGGCCATTTCCTTCAACAGACATTCCATAAATGCCCAAGTAACTCAAGTGAAACTCACAGGGCAGTAATTTCCAGCTTCTGTCTTACATCCAGTGTTTTGAAGGGGAAGCAACTTACCTTCATCCAGTCATCAAGAACCTTAGGCTTCTTTCAAAAATTAAAAAAAAGGGTAAACACAGGCATTACCAGTCCTCCTTCAGATGTTTAAGAATGTTATGGCAAATCTCATCTAGTCATGTTGTCTTATACAACTTTAGTTTTTGGAAGCTTCATTATCTTCTTGTGAAAGTAATGGGATTAATACCTTTCTTCTGAGGACTTGTATTGACTGGATAAGGAGTCTTCTGTCTCTCTCTTTTTGAATACTGATCAGTAATATTCATTTAGTAGCACTGACTTTTCTATAGTTATTTCTGTCAAATTTCCCTTCAGTCTGATACTGCTGTCCCTCCCTTTTTTGTTCCCAACTATCACCTTGATTAAATTTATTTCAATTTTCCTCCAATAAGTAAAGTAAAATGCATGATTATATTTCTGCTTTAAAATAATGAATATGCAGTGGAAAAGGGCTTGAGTGAAAGCAATGATTTTTAACCACAAAATACTGAGTATTTACCTTATTCATTTCATTGGTATGACAGTACATGACTAAAAGCATTATAGTACTAGCTATTAAATAATGCCAGTATAAATTGGATTTAGGAGCAGCTGGCATACAATTTAAACTAACATATTTAGAAGACCATATGAATCCTACTAAGTTATTATGTATATATCTAAGAGCTTTGGAAGGACGTGGTTGACAAGATGAGGTAATGTAAAAGAAACGCCTGGGACATATATTCATTATGATAAATTGAAATTTTAGACAACAGTGACAACTTCAAGTCCCTCCATCTAGCTCAGTCTTGCTGAACATTATGTAAAATATTAGAGTAATTATAGTTTATATTACCATGGGAAAAGTATATCCAATTACATAAGCTTAGGTAAGATTGTAATATTACCTACTCCAAATGTTTAGGCAAATCAAAGCCCTAAAGGGAAATAAAAATAATAAAATCAATTTATCTACTTTAATTTGTATTTGGAAATTAAGGCATCTTTGGCTATAATATGCAATTGTTTAGGGATGTCAGAGTTAGTGTAGAAGAAACACATGCTTAAAATCATTATCAAATGCTGCAACTGGGAATTTTTATGACACATATTTTAAGGAAATGCACATATGATTTCGTTTTTAAGAATAATAATATTGACTCACTATAGAGATTATAAAGCTAAGCAGAGAAAGGACAGACTTACTTCTTCCCATTATTACTAGAATAGGAGGAGGCAGGGTTCTGTAAACATGCAGAATAGTACAGCAGTTAAGATATAATCAGGCAACCCGAATGTATGCATAACTACAAACAAAAATCTTGTATTTGTCCTATCAAACATCTTTGACACATCAGTAGCTAATGAAGCTACCTGTACTATTAAAAAAGAGAAATAGAGAGACAAGGAAAGGTATGACATTTTAAAATTCTAGTTGTTAGAATAGTAGCATATATTTAATACCCACTTCCGTCACTGCAGTGTGCCAGTGAATATTTGGGTGAAACAGATATGTGTTAAACTTATATTATAAAATAATTTTAGATTCATTTAAAGACAATCCAGCTATGCTATTTTGATTTTTCTATTATAAATTAAACAATTCACAAAAATCTTTTTTCATGAAAACTTATAAAACAACTCAGAAAATTCAGATATAAAATCAGACACAGGAGCACTAATTCTCAAGTATTTACTGGCTTTTGTAAGTCACTTTGTGTAAAAGAACTTTATTTCCTCATAAATCCCTATGTCACAAGATGGGTTGCCAACTGGCTCATGGACAGAACCCACACTGTGAAAGTAGCAGACTCCAAATCTGACTTTAGACCAGTGACAATTGGAGTACCACAGGGTTCAGTCCTTGGTCCACTCCTGTTTGGTATCTAATTATCTGAAGTACAGGCTAACACAGAAAGTCTTTGGCTAACAAAGTTTGCAGTCATCTGCTTATTTTCTCAGCCATAATTAAAACTCCTAACAATGTGGATATACTACAAAAGGGCCTCACTGAGACAGATGCCTGGTGTCATGGCCTGAAGCTCAATGCCAAAAAGTGTATTGTCATCCCCTTTGGTAAAAACTCTGTACTCATGAACTACCACATAGCTGATAGTTTACTTAACGCTGAAAATGTGATGAGACTTTGGGTCACAGGTGGACAGTAGTCTCGCCTTTGATAATCACATCGCCACAGTGGTCAGGAAATCCTTCTACGTGGCTCACCTCGTCACAAAAGGTTTCTCATCCAGATAAAAAGAGGTCATTGTTCCCCTCTACTCATCACTCATTAGACCCATTATAGAGTACAATGCCCCTTTTGGTATGTACTTCACAAGACATCTACAACAACTGGAAAGGCCACAGAAATACCTCACAAAGAGGACTACTGGCCTCAAACAGATGCCCTACACAGACCGTCTCAAAAAACTCCAGCTTTACTCCTTCACATATCGCCTACTTAGAGGTGATCTCTGCCTAACATACAAAGCTATGTCAAACCCAGAGCTGTTGGACATGCTCCACTTAAAGAAATCCCAATCCCTCCGAGCCACACGCTCTAGGGACCTAAACCTTGTCACCACAATAAATAAAACATGCTGGAGGGATAAATTCCTGTCCCAGAGACTTCCCATACTCTGGAACAGACTACCTATCTATGTCAAACAGAGCTCCTCATTAGCACTCTTCAAGAAAAATCTTGATGATTGGATGGGAAATAGGAAATTCACCCCAGGGATCATTTCTGTGGCTCTCCTCGACAGGGGCACAGGAAAATAATTTTTTGGGGTGGTGAAAGCCAGGGTACATTTTTGACTAGGCTTACATAGGCCCTAGGGCCAATAGCCTAGTATCTACCTATGAACCTATGAGCCTATGAACAAGTGCCTGAAACAATTTTACTCAGTAAAACAGGAACATCTATCTGGTCAATGAATAGATTAAATATTATCTGGCAGAACTGAATATATACTTATCAGTCTCAAAATATTTAAGCATGAATTTGGTATCCTTAATAATTTCATCATTTACTTTAAGAATTAATTAAAGGTTTTCTGAATCTGGATAATTCTATACCGGATAGAATTTCGGCCTATTCAGAATACTTTGTTTCTGATCATCATATAAGGTTTGATGATGAGATTCAATATCCTAAAAAAATGTTGACAATAAGGAATGCTGATACACCTTAATTTGACCAATAATTCACCTTTTTTCTAGATTTTCATTTTTATAAAATAGAACTTTGATTAATTAAATAACCCCAAATTCAGCTTAAAAAGCCATGCAGTGCATGTCAAGTGAAAAAGAAAAGAAGGAACCTAAGTGGGTAGATTTTAAGGGTGTTTAGGTTTTTTTTGTTTGTTTGGTTTTCCATTCAATTTTGTGCGTCTCTTGAGGTTAATTCTCATTTTCTGATAACAATGTTTTCAAATGTTCTCAGGCATAATGGAATGAGGGTTAAGACTAGGATGGTGTGTGACAAAATCTTAAAATTTGTATCATTGACAATTAAAACTCTATTTCTACCTTGTATTTCACTTTTCATTTGGATGCTGTGCAACATTCTGTTAGGTCATTTTCTTTCTATGGTTTATTTGTAGACAGATCAACACTTATTTTCTTTGAACCTTAATGTTATACAAGTTTCCCAAAACAGTATGCTGTTTCGCTTTCTTTATAAATCTGAAGGAAACATTGTACAACATTGTACAAAGTACAACAAAAACATAACAAATGGAACTGTATAAGAAACTCATGTTCCAAAACCAATGGGATTCTATCCAGAAAGAATGGATTGAAAACTTTATAAGGATGATATTACTGAAAATAATTCTAGGATTGCTACTACTGTTAAAATATTATTTTCTATTTAGATATTGATTCACGTGGAAGATGGTAACTTTTTTTAGATGTCTGTTAACTGGGTAAGTCCACTGTACAAAGCTGCCCCTTTCCATGAATGAATCTGGGGCACTGTCTAGTTAGTATATTTGCTCAGAATCCCATATTAGGCAAATGGAGGTGGAAATAATAAAACTGTGTACCTGGGGTACAGAAAGCCACTCATGAACAACTCATAGCTCCTACTTTCTGCACTAAAACTCATGCTTTTAAGTTTCTTCATTTAGGTTAAATATTTTTTTCTTTGTGCACCTTTGTAATGACCAATTAGATTTTATAACTTCTGATTTTTTCACTATCTGATACTTTTAGAAATTATTTGCTCTTAGTGAGTGACTGGAATACAGTTTTAGATGAATAGAAAGACAAAAAAATCAAACACTAAGGTAACCCAACCTTCATATCATTAAAGTTTTATTGGATCTAAGAAATGTATATACTTAGCGGACTGGTTTAGAATACTCTCCCCTTTAACATACCAAGTTACCTTTTAAGTAAATGTGTATAGTTGTCCTTATAAAGACTTGTATTGGATAAAGAGTTCCCTTATAGCTGTTATGCCTCTATTAACCTAACGGTACTTTTATTCTATCTTTTCCTCCTGTTGAAGTGGATGTGAATTGTGGCACATGTTCCAGTCTTTGCAAGAACCCACTGTTACCCACCTACTCTGTGTTTATTCATTTGTTTTGCTGCTTTGATCCCTTTTCCAATATAAAGGGTTACACCTTCTCCTATTTTATTTATTATGTTTCTCTGAAAGGTTTGGATCATAAACTTAACCCTATCAATCACCTTAATCTTTAAACTAATTTCAGAATTAGAGTTTTGTTAGCACATTACTCCAAATTCAATTTAAAATTTGGGGAGCTAGAGCAAAGATTATGTTGCAACATACTGAAAGCTGAACATTCTCAAAGAAGCCAACATTTTTCAGAAGGGGAATAATTAGGAGGGCTTAAGCTATAGAAAATGTCATTACAGATAAATCAGTGAGGAAGTAAGCAGACCCCAATGGTGCATGGGCAAGTTGCCAGAAAGAAAGAAATGCTGGTGGTTTATTTTTAAAGAAAAAGTCCAGCACTGGAGAGCCAGGCAGAGAAAGAAGGAAGGACAGAGACTGAAAGCCATTCCTGGCCTGAGACTAGGCCAAATTGTAAGTGAAAGTTGGATGCGTGCATGCAGACATGTAACAGCACCTTGTAGTGGACACCAACAGGTGATGTACACTGTATCTTGTTCTGTCTTCTACAAGGTGGTCACAGTCTTCTTCATCCACTCCTGGCCTTTAGACAAGTAAAGTATTAATACAAGGGAAAACACCCATGATGAGAGGGAACCCACACAGGAGCTACAGGATGGACTTATTGGAGGCTGCACAGG
Organism: Protopterus annectens; assembly: GCF_019279795.1. Lineage (NCBI taxonomy): Eukaryota > Metazoa > Chordata > Ceratodontiformes > Protopteridae > Protopterus > Protopterus annectens. The sequence goes on from NC_056725.1 coordinate 735,822,961, forward strand.
GAAGTGAAATGCAGCCCAAAGTGAATGCTTCACTCTTGGCAATGACTTTATTGTACACTGATATATGAAATAATGCTAAAATAAAAAAAACACAGAAAATGGTGGCAGAAGATATTTAATCAGCAAGCTAAGAGGGCATGCACATACTCTGGCAGAAAATGAGAATTCTTAATAAACTGGATGTGAGAAAGGTTAGGACAAGACCTGTACACTGAAAAAGAAACTATGACTAGATAAGAAAAATACAGAAAAAGGTAGAGATGAGGTTACAGATGTTGATAAAGGGAAGAATGGGAAATACTGTCTCAACAGAGCTCGCTGAATATTTCATCCTTTGAAAGGGACCGACGTACTGATTACAGTATAGGTGGAGGAAGAAGAGGTAAGGGAATATATTTTTCTGGAGCTGGACTGGAATGTGTAGTTATATTTGGCAAATACTTTACATAAAAAAATAAAAGTAGTAGAGAAAAACAGCTTGGTGCTAGCACAGAGCTGACTACAGACATGGTGAGTCAGGTCCAATAAAATTTAGCCAGAAATGTAATGATGCTCTCACATAATTGATCAGCTGAGAACAAGTGATCTAACTGATGTAAAGTAGGATGTATATTAATAGAGTATAAACAGACTTTTGAAATGCCATTGATGGAGGTAGAACGGTGCAGTATGGCAATGTTAAGCATTAGCAGACATGTTTATTTAGAACGTTTAAGTTCACAGATTGAATTGTCAAACTTATCTACTACTGGCTTTCAAAAAATGATTGTGATAACCAAAGCTTGATAGTTTCTGCTTCCCATATATATGTATATATGACTGCAGATCGATAGACAGGTAGAGAGACATACAGACAGATAGAAATATACTATTTAACTTGTCAACTAGGGTAAAGCACTGATCCAGATGGACCTTTTTCAGATTTGGACCAGGGATTACAAAGAAGCAAGCATAGATTAATCCATTACAATATCTGTGTCAATCATTAAATAATTTGCAATCATACAAGTAGTGATCAATGCAGTTGCATCATCTTTTGTGCTAGCTAATGAAAACAAATACAAATAAATGAATAAACATCTTTGGAAAGTAAGGGGAAATGTATTCTATTATTTTAGAAGGCACTCCACAATGTACATGTCACCCTTTTCCTGTACTTATAGCTACATGTATAAAAGGCTCCCTAATCTGATGTGAGCATAAGTGCTGTTATATAAGACATATAAGGGCTGTCTCTCATTGCCTCTGCAGTCATCTGACATATCTTACTCAGAAATTTGCGGGAATTGTATTTCCCTGCAAATAGATTCACTAGGTCCTGAAGTTATTCTATGTATCTCTTGGTATAGATAACATGTTACATTTAAATCTGTTTCTGGTTTAATTAGTGTGTACCTTATTACTGATGTTTAGCCTTCAAGACTAAGTTCATTTCATAGTTAGAGATTAAATATTTGGGAAGAAAATCAAGTCATTTCTGAGCTTTATTTAATTCGGATTTGTTTTATGCTAAAGCTTTTAAAAGATAGCAACTCTTTTTTTTTTTCTGTTGTACATCTTATGATATCTGTGATTCCTCCAAAGATGTTTTTCCCATTAACCATTTGAAATGTTAGGACATGCTAGACTGAGTCCCAAAGTACAGAGACAGAAAGGCCAGAAAAAAGAAGTTATGTACTCACCATAACGTTCCATGTTGGTTGTCCGTAATCTAGCCTTCATTCTTGATGGTTGGGTACAGAACCGAGCATCGGTTCTGACTCGGTCATATACTAAAGCTCGAGAGCTTTCACAGACTCGAGGCTACACCCTATCCCAAGATGCCTAGCAAAAATTACCCAGATTGCATTTGTAAGAAAACAATCACTAGACTATCTAATCCACCATAGTAAAAGCAACAGACTATAACTCATGAGGCATGAAGGGAATCAGAAAACTCATAGCCAATTTAAAAAAATTCTGCTCGATCCTCCATGAAGGGGGAAGGAGGGTGGGATGCACGATTGACAGCGAGATTATGGACAACAAACATGGAACAGTATGGTGAGTACATAACTTCTTTATGTTACGTTGTCCTATCTCACCTTCATTCCTGATGGTTGGGACATCGTCCCCAGCACCTTCTTTCTTGGGTGGCTCAAGGGAATAAATTCTTCAGAACAGTGGAACCAAAGGAAGCCCTGTTACGGGAGGCCAAATCTACTTTCCAATGAGTGATAAAGGTATGAGGGTTGACCCATGTGTCTGCAGCATAAACTGAATCTAAATTGACTTGAAAGGCAGTGGAGGTTAACATAGCTCTAGCTGAATGACCTCAAATTTTTCCTGGTAGTTGCCTGTGTTTAAAGCTATACATATAAGTGATGGTGTCTGTAAGGCATTTTGATAAGGTGACTTTTGAAACTGAAGTTCCTTTTCTGTTTTCTGAGAATGAAACAAACAGTTGGTCAGATTTTCTGAATTCCTTTGTCCTATGTAAACTGCCTGTGAACATCCAATTGGTGAATCTTGTATTCCGCCCTGTTGCCATGACTGGGAAAAATACAGTAGCTCAATAGACTGATTTAAATTGGACTCACACCATACTTTTGGTAGAAAAGAAGGATGTGTCCTGAAAGAGACTCTGTCTTTGTGGAAACTCAAATAGGGAGGAAGGACAGACAGAGCTTGCAATTCTGAAACCCTCCTAGCGGAAGTAATGGCTGTTAAAAAGATTGTCTTCCAAGTTAAGAACCTTAGTGAACAAGAGGAGGCTGGTTCAAAAGGAGGGAGAATTAAAGAAGGTAGTACCAAATTTAGATCCCAAGGAGGTGGTGGTTCTCTTATGGGAGGTCTTAAAAGGAATGTACCTCTCAGAAAGGCTTTGCATAATCTGTGAGATATTATATTGGATCCCATGTCTCCTAAATAGTAATTTGATATGGCAGCTAGTTACACCCGTATTGTGGCTGCAGCTACACCTTGATTAAAGGTTTCTGTTAAAAATTCCAGAATTGCTGATATAGGAGCTGCAAGGGGTCTATATGGTTCTTGTCAGCCTAACAAGAAAATCTCTTCCATTTGCTCACATACAGTTAGTTGTATTCCGACAAAACCAGAATGTGTCACACTGCTGGGGATAGTTCTCTATGCCTGGCTAAGATAGGAAGTCGAGCAACCAAACTGTCATCTTGAGGCTTTGAATAGAGGGGTGCAGCATTCCTGACTGTTGAGTCACAAGATCCGGTACTGGGTCCAGGATCCAAGGCTCCTTGAGCAGATGGGGCCATAGGAAAGGGAACCATATCTGACGAGGCCAGTACGGCATGATGAGAATTAGCCTACAACTCAACAATTTGGCTTTCTGGAGAACTTTGGGTATTAATGGAAATGGGAGATATGTGTAAAGAAGTCTCGGGAGCCAATCGTGAAAAAGTGCATCCCTGGGTGACTCCCCAAAGGGAGGATTAGGGCAAAGTAACTGCTGCATTTGGAGTTGATGGACGTGGCAAAGAGATTGCAGCAAGGCTGGCCCCATTTGCAAAAAATTTGGTTCGCAATTTACTGTTTGAGGGACCACTCATGAGGTATAAGAATTGCCCTGCTTAGCCTGTCTGCTATCGAGTTGGATTTCCCTGGGATGTACGTTGCAGCTAGAAAATGTTGAGAAGATATCGCCCACTGCCATACTCTTTGAGCCTCTCAACAGAGGGGGTAGGATCTGGTTCTGCCTTATTTGTTGATGTACCACACCACAGACATATTGTCTGTTTGATTTGCAATCGTACCTTTTGGAAGAGAGCTCTGGAATGCTTGCAATGCCAGAAGCACCGCTCTCATCTCTAGGACACTGATGTGTAAGTGGTACTCATGTTCCTGCCAAATCCTTTGGACAGTCTGTCCCAGATAATGCCCCCCCCATCAGGCCATCAGTGGTCACTGTAGCTACTGGTTGGGAACACCAAATGGCCTGCTTATCATTACCTGCATGGACCGTTACCTGCATGGACCGGAGCCAACAACGTAGGTCCCTCTTGCAGTTGTCTGTAATGAGGATCTTGTGTGACATGGGTAACTCCTTCATGGACCACTGAGCAAAGAGTAGCCACTGTAACAGTCTCATATGTAGATGCACTAGTGGTACTAATGTTATTGCCACTGCCATTGAACCCAGAACCTTGAGGACAAACTTTGCCTGGACTTTCTTCTTCATGAGCAAGATTGACACCTAATGGTGTAGCGTTAGTACTCTTTCATGAGGCAGTTTTCCTACCATGTCTTTTGTGTTTAAGTCTGCCCCTATAAAGGTAATATGCTGTGAAGGCAACAAGGCAGAATTTTCAAAATTTATGGTAATGCCTAGCTCTGAGCAGAGAGGAATGGTGGTGTCCCTTGCCTTGGTCAGTAGAAGCTCGGTGGTGGCTGTCAGGAGTCAGTTGTTTAAGTACGGAAACACCCAGAATCCTAGATGCCTCAGGTGAGCCATGACTACTGTCATGCATTTGTAAACACTCTGGGGGCCTGTAGTGAGACCACAGGGCAGAGCTCTGAATTGGTATAGATATCTCCTGGATTGCCTGTCCATCTTTATATGGTAGTACACATCCTGAAGATCTATGGAGCACATCCAATTGTCTTGTCCCGGAAAAGGGAGTGTAGACTGCAGTGTCACCATCTAGAACTTTGCTTTTTTGCAGACTTGTTCAGTTTGCTGAGATCCAAGATTGGCCTCCAGTCCCCTGTCTTCTTTGGAACTAAAAAGAACCTTGAGTAAATTACGGATCCGATTTGGTCTGCGGGGACTTCTTGGATGACTCTTTTTTCAAGCAACCTTTGGATTTCTAGGGTTGCTTGATCCCTTTAACCGGGTGGGATATCTGGGATTGATCTTGATGGAGGGGGTGGAGAAGAGAAGGGTATGTTGTATCCCCTGGATATAATCGACCGTACATAGTTGTCTTGAGTGATGTTGAGCCATGCCTTTGGGTACAGTGATAATCTGCCCCTGACTGCCTCCAGAGGTGGACAGGCAGGCATCCTTTTCAGGAGTGCTGGAAGGGTCTGCCAGAGAACATATCTCTGTTGCCCTGGTTCTGCTGACCCCCTCTGCCGTGAATGTGGTGTCTTCCATTATTATTTCCCCCCTTTTCTCCTGGGGGAATATTCACCATGTGCATCCGGAGAAGCTCTTTGGGATTTCTGGAACCACATTTTCCACCCTTCTGGCCTTTGGGATAAGGCCTGGTAGGGGCGGAAAAATGTACTCCCATGGCAGACAGAGTTTTGTCATCTTGTTCGCACCTGGTAAGAGTCTCTTTAACCTTTGGCCTAACAAAGACGAGCTGTCAAAAGGGGCATCTATAATAGAAGACTTAAAGGGTTCAGCAAACTCACAAAGGCACATCCAGAAATGCATCCTCAGAGCTATTGCTGTGCCTGCTGCCCTACAAGCTCCATCGGCTGCATAGGAGATGAGGCACATGGAAGAATTTGCTACAGAATTTAGAGTAACAAGCTGAGAGTTTACCTTGTCCAGCATCCCTGCAGCTGTAGCACCCTGGAGGGTATCTCCTAGCTCTTTCAGGAGATCCCTCTGAAGTCAGGTAAAATGGGATAAATAGTTCAGCGACCTAAGAGTAAAGGCCACTAAAGAGAACATACACTTCTCATATCTGTCCATCGTTCAAAACTCCTTATTTGGTGGATGGACAGATGAAGACGTTTCAGCTAGTTCCTTCTTGGTGGCCACCACCACCACCATAGCTTCTACTGGGCCACCTTTGGTCAAGAATTGCTTATCGTCCGGGGATTTAATAAACTTGTTGGGCCTCCTCGGAACAGGTCCCATGGATTCTGGAGAGCCTCACACCTTTCGTCTGATTACGCCAAAGAGTTGGTCGAAAGGCGGAGACACCCAAGAGGTGGAGGGTCGAGAGCCAAATGCCTCCAGGTATACAGACTCATCTTCAGAAGGGGAGAGGGTCTCCAGCCACGTCTCTGCTTCAGGATCTCTAAGATGTCTGAAAAGGAGATATCCTCAGAGGGTGATTGTGGGGACCCTTCTGAATTCTCTAAGTCCATATCCGATGTGACAGACTCAGGGGAGTCTAGGTGTTTCCTCTTACAGGTTCTCTTCTGAGGGACCTCCTCAGAGGTATACTGTGGGGAGGTTTCAGAAGATAGTGCCTCACCTATTCGAGCATCCTGGGGCATCAGCTCTCTATACTTAGGCTGGAGGAATGGTGTTGAGGTTGACACTGGCCCTTTCAGAAGAGTAGCTAGAGCCAAAGGTGGAGAAGTCTCAGGGGAGAGCACATGCCTCATCACCTCGAAGGCACCACTATCCTGGCCCAAGGGAGCCTCCAGCTCCGAGGAACCAGGAGACCTCCACCACCTCAAGGATGATGGCTCCGAAGCAGATGTGGGAGCCAAACTCACCTGCGCCGAAGCCTCAAGTGGAAGAGTCGGATTTGACAAGGATCCGATTCGACTCCCCCCCCCCCGAACTGACGAGGGAGTGTCGGCTCCCAGATCCCTCGGTGGAAGACAACATCGATGAGATTGGAGGTTGGAACCGAGACACCATGGAAGGTTTTTGGGTCTGACGGTTCCACCGCAAGGATCTCCAGGCACTCTGGCTCTGAACTTGTCTGAGTCAGAGGAGGAATGGAAGGTAAGGTAGACTCGGTAGTCAACTCCATGTCCTCCGGGTTGGGCTCGAGAGAATTTATCCTAGGGCTGGTGTCCGAAGCAACCTCCTAACCACCCTCTCCACATCATCATCTGATAGGCTACAGGATGATTGAGAGGAATGGGTGGATGAACTGTGGCTACCTGCCACCAATTGCAGCAGAGGAGACTGTGGCACCGAACGGACTGGCCCAACAGACGGTGACGGCTCCTTTTTTGGCCCTGAGACAGTTCCAATAATTCAGGTGGAACCAATGGAGTCTTAGCCTTCTCAGAACTGACAGACTTTGGATCCAAAGTAACCTGTTTCTCTTCTCTCCTCTTTGGCTCAGAAACCGGAGCCAACAAAGTCAATATTTTTGAGGACTTGCCAGAAGATTTGGATGCCTGACTCACTTTGATAGCCATTTCAAAAGACCCCTTTAATAAGCCCCTGACTATTAATTTGTTTTTCTGCTCCTGCAGGACCCTTGAACCAAAGCCGTGGCAAATAGAGCAGGAATCCTGCAGGTGAATGGCCCCCAAACAATAAACACAGCTAGTGTGTCCATCTGTTATAGACATTTTTTGTGTGCAAGAATCACACTTTTTAAAACTGGATTGTCTAGTCTCTTTACTAAGATTTTTAGACATCCTGGTAATTAGTCACAACCAGCAATTAGTCAAACCAGCAATTAGTCACAACCAGTACAAAAATGACACACTATAAAGTACAGTCTAACTCAATAAACAAAACCAACACCAGAAGAGAGAAAGCCCAACGTTTTTTTTTTTTTTAATAAAGAAAAAAGAAAAAAAGAGAGGGTTAGAGGAGAGATCTTTAAGTTAAACGATGGACTCCTTTAAGCTGAGGAAACGCCTCTAACACAAACAGCAAAACCTTCAAAGTTTAAGGAAATAAGAGGAAAGAAGAGCCCTCTAACTAAAAGTGGGCTAAGCAAGAGGGCAAAAATGAATCTTCTAACTTAAACGGATTTGTTTAAGAAGAAGCAAAATTTCAGCCATGATAGGGGAAAGGCCTGAAAGAACGACAGCCCACACAGAAGCAGCAAAAACACAGTGAAAGAACCTACAACCATGCTTAAAAGGCACCCAAAGGAGTAAGCTATTTAACAAAGTTAAATTATCAAAGATTTAACTACTAAATATCACACAAAAAGCAAGGTATGAAAAAAATTTAGCCTGAGCCAATGAAAAAGCAATCCCGAAGCAGCAAGCGGCAAATGAGATCTGAGTAACTGTCACTAGGCATATTGGAATAGGGTGTAGCCTCGAGCCAGTGAAAGCTCTTGAGCTTTAGTATGTAGCCGAGTTGGAACTGAACGCAACCATCAAGAATGAAGGCGAGATAGGACAACATAACATATATAATTATACATACTAAGTCCAAGATGGCCATTTCTCTCTGCATTTTCTCCTAGGTATGGCAATCTTGAAGATGGTGTGTGTGTGTGTGTGTGTGTGTGTATATATATATATATATATATATATATATATATATATATATATATATATATATACATACATATAAGTTTGGGTGCGGTGGGGAGTACAGGGGACTCGACCCTTTGCAAAAAAAGAAGTTTAAAGGCAAATGTTCAAGATTAATTTTTCTATTATGTTTTTTTTTTTTGTTGTTAGTCAGCATTTTAAGTGCCACCATTTTTTCCTGTATATGTACATCTTACCAGTATCTGTTCATGGAAGCAGAAGTTAAAATATCATAGAACTCATTGATATAATTTACAGCAGATTTATTTATATCAATAACGACAGTGTCTCAGTTTTTCTCCATGGGTATATCACTCAATGTATAATAAGTTCCATTAATAAAGTGCAGGAAGAAAGATTTATTTATGACTTTGTTTAAATTTACTGCTGGGTGAAAGATGATTGTATCATGATCTGTGTTAAATGCACAGCGTGTAACTGTGTGTTGCAGAGAGCATACCTGTTGGATTAGAATAGAGATATCTTAGATTTGTTCATAAAATATCTAAGTTATTTTTCACTGATCCCACAGGTATCAGTCCTAGGCCCTATACACTTCCACTTACTTATTAAAGATATAACTAAGACCACCTCTCAAAATATTACTAACATTTTATGCAGATGACATCATTCTTCATTCTTAGTGGATGGCCCAGAAAGGTGTTCAAGATAATCTGCAGATATTCTCTACGTATCTCTGCACCTGGATCTCAGCAAACTATCTTCAGCTTAGCATAACAAAACTGCTTCCTTACTATTTAGAACACATCAAAAGCAAGGCAACATAAAACAGATGTAACATTATAAATATGCAGGCTTCCTTCTCTCACCCCTACATAACAATCCAAGGTTTGCTACTCCGTTAGCAATCATGTTACACCAGAAGCATGCAAACGACTTGCAAGAAATATTCCTGTCCCCATACTAGAGTATGCCATTCCCATTACAACGCTAAACTCCAACCAAAACACTCAAACCTTTTTAAACATTAATAGGATCTGCAGGTTCACAACCTTTGTTCCAAGCAATTAACTTCCTTGCATCTCTTTCAAAAGAACCATCTACCATTTCCTTAGCTGTGCCTGTTTTCTGCTATCCACACCGGCCTTCAAATTTCTCCAGTCGAACTACTGTCTGACACTAAACAACAAATGGAGAAAAAAAATCATCCTGATAGACCTTAAGAAATGACAGTGGTTAACATTCTCAGCCTTCACAGAACTCAATTCCTAAAGGCAATAAGTGAGAAAAGCTTCAATAAGATAGCCCAAGCCAGCTGGAACCCTCTTCCTGCAGATGTCCACAAACTGACATTATACACACAGTGCATAATCTCTGACATTTGCCTTAACTAGGTAAAAAGTGCATATATATATATATATATATATATATATATATATATATATATATATGCACCACTATACCGTCTTCTTAATTTGACTCTGTAATAAATGTGTATATGCATTAGTAAACACAAATCAGCACAATGGCTCAAAGACAAGATGTATGAAAAGGTAAACTAACCATAAAATTGTCTTAAAGAAATACATAAAACTGTCTTAAACAAAGATCACTCAGGTGACATTATACATGCAAAAAATGTGAAAATAAAAGTTAAGTTGGGCATTGTAAGAAAATGTAAATTCTTTTTATGCATATAGTTTTAAGTAGCTGTCTCACTCTTTCCAGTTATGGAGAAGTGTAAAGGCATCTCTCTCGCATTTAACTGTAAGGTTTTCTGGTTATCTTTGCAAATTATAAACAGCTTAAAGTGAAAAGTTAATCTGTGTAACTCCATTATTCTTCAAAACCTATAATGTACTACATTTTGTAGGTAGCCCAAGTTCAATATATAAACTGTGGATTACTGGCCTGGGCTGTTGCCGAAGAGAATCACTGGTCATTCTAACCACATGGCAACCAAAAAAATAACAAAATAAAATAAGATGCCCACCACAGATGGATGAATCCCACCTACAACCCAGCTGGCCCATGTTTGATTAGCAGCATTAGGACAGAAGAGATGGGCTGCAAAGGATGTCAGTGAGCATCCAGCGATGTCTAGTCCATCCTAGAGGAGAATGGAAAGTGCTCTGGCTTACCATTTGGGTGACGCCCAGAGGGAGCACTAGGTGCTCTGCCCACAGAGAAGAGGTCTGCTAAAGCACATGCTACCAGAGATGAAGAAAACACTAACCATGTGAAGATGTGCATATGGAGTTGCACATGCATCCTAAAGTAGCCAGCACATAGTGGAGCTTGAAGGACATGCCATGGAATTATTGGGTCTGGGAGGGAGGAGGAGTCCACTCACTCCAGCAGTCTAATCCACTTCCTTACTATACTGCCTCTTTAGAAAGTGCATCAGTGAGATGAGACCCATCAGCCAGGAAACACATGCGACCTAGGATTCTCACTGCGGATGTCAGATGTGAGTCAAGAAAGAAGGAGAATAAAATCAGTACTGTAAAACTAAGTTGAATTTTGTATAGGTTTTTCTAAACTATTTTAATTAACACAGTCGATTAATACCTGCGTACAACTATATGCTGCTTAATAATTTAACTACTCAATGTTTTTCTATAACACAGTAAAAACAGCAAAACCAACTTTTATCTTTTGCATTTATTTTGGTTTTCATTCTGGAATTTGAAGATCAGTACTTGGACTCCACAGGGTAACAGATGAAGCATACTGGGATGCAAAGCACTCCTGCCATTTAAGGAACTCACTCCAGATTGAAAAATGCTGAATCCCCTGATTATGGAACCATGTCCTTAGGCACTGGCTGTATGTAAAAATATTGTCTTTATATTCATGTGCTATACAAAGCAGATATGCTTTTCCTATGCATGCTAGGATGTTTGATAATGCCACCATATTTTATTGCTTATCCAAGAGAGAAGTCATTTTTAAAGCATTCAGTCTAACGTGAATGATGACCATATCATATTTTTAGTACTACTTTTTAATCTAGTTGAGATTTCTCACTTTACCCACAGAGGTACAACACTGTCACAAGTGCAAATTTTAATGTGCTAGAGAAGTATTTTATGCAGAATGGAGCCATGAATTAATTTTAAAAATATTCCAAACCCTAGTCAGCATATCTTTTTTAATATCTAAAATGCATGATAAGAAAATATAACATTTCTTTCTCCTACTAGAAAAGTGGATGCTGAAACCTATTCAGGAGTACTAGGAACAGTTTTACTTCAAAGAAGTAAATGCGCCTTTATCATTCTTATAAGAAAAGCACAGTCCAGGTCTGAACTGTCTGCAAACAGCTAAAGTTAACTTTGAGTATGTGTCTACCTGTTTTGAGCCAATATTCATTTTCTCCTGGAGAGCACTCTACTTTGGCTTGTAAACACAGACACACACAGACAGACACACAGACAGACAGACAGACAGACACACACACACACACACACTCACACACACACACACACACACACACACACACACACACACACACACACACACACACACACACACACACACACCTTCCACTTTCTCTCTTATTCCCTTCTGTTAGCAAATAGTATCCATAATTGATCAATACTGTGTGTTTGTTCATTTAAACTGAGACCATAGTAGTCTACTGATACAAGGTTATCCTGTTTTTCCATCTGAGAAATGGTTAAGAAATGACTTACAGTTTCAGAGCAGTCCTTGGTCAATTGTGATTGTTTCTTAAACACAAATTTGTCTTTGCTTTGGTTCATTAGCAGCAGTACAAAGAACTGCCTGCTCAAACACTTGTTCTCCCCTCCCCCTTCCCTGTTTATTACCTTAAGACAATCCCAAAGTTAATAAATATTACCTGTGGCAGGCACCATTTTTAAAACTACAACCACCCTTGTCACTATCATATGTTCATTTATCAGTTAACTCTGTTAACTGATTGTTTCCAGCCCCCTCATAAGAGCAACTAACAGGGTTTCTACCCACTTCGCTCTCCACCCTGCCCCTTATTTCCTCCCGCCCCCAGTGGTCCCACCTTTATTATACACACAAACCCCTCCCATCTTTCCAATAGCCAACCACAGCACTAACCCAACACTAACTCCTCCATCTTCCCACTACTATCACACCTCCTCAAATAACATGTACAAGCATACCTTACCTATGCTCACTGCATGCGCTCTCCTTGCGTATATTACATCTTCCCAAAGCTCCATCATTCCCCCACTCAACCACTACCACTGTACTACTACTCACACCACCACTCATGTCTCCCAACACTCAGCTCCCCTTAACCAACTCAAGAAACATCCCTATGCACCCCCCACATATTCTACCAACTATATTACTCAAACATAAAGCATCCCTACAACTTAACATAGTAACCCTCAAACCATACCTATTACCCACAGAGCACAATCATAAAGTTTACCTTATAAACAAACACATTCAAAAACTGAGAAAACTAATAACCTCATTAATATCAAAACTAGCCCTAAGTGGAGACATCCACCCCAACCCTGGCCCTACCATCTCCAACCCCAATCCTCATAATCAGACTAGAAACCACAACTTCTCCCATATTACAGCCAATAGAAAGCCAAGTGACTTCCTTCTACTAAGCCTAAATATTAGAAGTATATCCAACAAAGTCCATGAACTCCATACCACCACAGACTTGTACTCCCCAGATATAGTCATCCTGACAGAAACCTGGCTAAAACCTCACATTACCAGTGAGCAAATTCTCCCTACAGGTTATGGCATACTAAGAGTAGACCGACTAAACAAGAAAGGAGGCGGTGTAGCTATATTATTTAAACAGCATCTAAACATCCAGATCTTAAAATCATCAGCTCTACAAATAGGCAATGAAGAAATAATATATACCAACCTCAAAATAAACCAAAACAAAACCATCAACATAATTGCATGCTACTTCCCACCTGGCCAAAACATCTCCACTAGAAAACCTCCTCAGCTGGTCTACCCACCATCTCCCCCAAGAAACTATCATTTTTGGTGATTTCAATACTGACTGGAAATCCGGTTCTGGCAACCATCCATCCCATCATGTAAACCTTCATGGCTTCACCCAACTAGTCCAGTCACCAACGAGGATAAATAAAAACTCCAACAAGCACACTACCCTGGATTGGATACTAGTCAGTAAGAGCCCGCAGTCATATATAACAGGCTGCTTATCAGATAGCCTCAGTGATCACTCCCCAACATTCCTACTCAAAAAATACCTATACCAAGCTAAACCTGTCATCTACCGTCAAATACGTAAAAAACTAAACTTTAACCCACTCACATTCATCTCATCCCTCAAAGAATGTAATTGGCATCCTCTAAAGTACCTCAGTCTAGATGACGCAGTTGAATTTTTTAATACTACCTTCCTGAGCATCCTTAATTACCATGCCCCCATAAGATTTTCCAGAACCAAAGCACAACCCTCCCCATGGCTACAGAAAACCACTAAGTCAGAAATGAAAAACAGGGATAAAGCCTGGGAGCACTGGCGCAAAACCAAAACCCCCTCAACTAGACAGAAATTCCTAGAACTACGCAATAGAGTCAAAAAGCTAATAAAACAGGACAAATTCCAACACTACCAGTCTGCCCTAGACTCCTCACAACACAGCCCCAAACAATTCTGGTTCTCCATAAACTCCATCCTCCACCCAGGTAAAATCAGTACCCCTCCTCCTAACATCCCTCACTCCTCAGAAAATATTGCTACCTCATTCAACACACACTTCACCCAAACCATACTATCACAAGCTAAACAACACAACCCCCCCCCTCCAACCCACACCTTCAACTAGTAATCTCCCTACTGCCTTCTCTTTTTCTCCTCTACCTACCTCCAACATAAAAAAACTCTTAACTAAACTTAAACTCACCAAATTAGCAGCAGACAACTTCCCAAGTGAATACCTACAAATCGCAGCTGATGCTCTGGCCTACCCAGTATCCATCTTGATTAACCGATCTCTGTCAGTAAGTTACGTTCCCACACTGTGGAAATTATCACATATAATTCTCCTCCACAAAGGCGGACCCTCCACAGAACTAACCAATTACCACCCCATAGCTATTCTCTCTCCACTCTCCAAAATACTAGAGAGATGCATACACTCTCAGGTCTCAGACTACCTCCTTACTAACAACCTCCTTTCCAGTATTCAGCATGGTTTCCGACCAAACCATAGCACCACCACTGCCTTACTCTCCTTTACTAACACTTTCCTTCAGCATAAAAACAATGGCTATCTCTCCTCTGCTACTTTCCTAAACCTATCTAAAGCATTTGACATGGTCCCACACAAACAACTTATCTCTGTCCTCAATAACCTATCCTTCTCTCAATCAGTAACCAACTGGTTTCAGAGTTACCTATCAGACCGCCAACAGTCCATTGTATGGCAGAATGACATATCGCACCAACTACCTGTCTCCATAGAGGTTCCCCAAGGATCCATCCTTAGACCCCTACTCTTCTCTGTTTACACCAATAATCTAGCCTCTGCCACCAAACATGGCACACTCATACAATACACAGATGACTCAACCATCATCTGCTCAGCCCATTCCATACCCAAACTGCAAAAAGTCACACAGGAAGCCTTTTCCTCTGTTGAAACTTGGTTATCCGATGCCCAATTAATACTCAACCCAAACAAAACTAAACTACTCATCTTCCAACCCACCAAACATACTCAAAACAGCTCTCACTTTAACATCACAGCAAAAGACAACACCACTATATACCCAACTGAACACACCAAATTGCTAGGAGTGGAAATAGACAATAAACTAAAATTTGACATAAACATATCCATGACCATAAAAAAGTCCACAAAAAACTAGGAGCGTTATATAGAAATAAGCAACTTCTCACCAAAGCAGCAAAGATTTCAATAGCAAATTTCCACCTTATCTCCACCCTACTTTATGCCTCTCCAATATATACCAACCTAAGACAATGCAATCTAAACAAGCTAGAGACCTGCTACAATAAAATCGCCAAATTCGCCACAGGGGCATCCTACCATAGTCACCACTGTCTCTCACTTGCTGAACTGGGCTGGTTTGAACTCCCTCACCTCCTTCAGTGGTATCAACTCTCACTCGCCCACAAACAAGTAAGCCATCCACTAAATGTCCCATCCCTCCAGAATCTACTCCAACCCTATCGCACCACCAGACCACTAAGATCCAGCAACAAAAATCACTTGCAGATCACTAAAGCCAATAACTCTGCTGGTGAAGCACTATTCTCTTGCACCATAGCCAAATTATGGAACTCCCACCCACAATTACCTCCGTACCATCATGCACCCACTTCAAAACTTTACTAAAAGCGCACCTAAAAACATGCTGGCTATGCCCTTTCAACTCCCACTCTAATATCACCCACCCCATCCAACCACTACCTTTCTTTCCACTCCACTAACTACCTTGATTATAGCAAGCTCAGATGCTCATAAGCCTACTACTTATTATACAGCAGGAACTTCTTATTGTAACATTTGTTAATGTCTGTTATGTACTTCACAGATAAAGATTTTAGTTGTCCACTGATGTACTATGTTCTTCATCTGTAAATATGTTGTAAGTAATTGCTATGTTAAATTAATTGATATGTAATCCAATGTAACTACTGTCTATTTATTTTAACTGTGGAGTTTTTCTCCCCGGGCCTCCACTGAAAATGGACCTACATCCAGTCGGACACTCCCGGTCAACAAATGTAAATAAAAATAAATAAATAAATAAGAAGAAAGCGACGCTTTATTATAGAAGAAGAGAGGTTTTATTTCAGGTCATTAGTCATCCAAGAAACTACTACACTTTTGCTATGTATGTCAACAAATACATAGTCTGCAGAGAAAAAGAACTGTGTAGTAATTAAGTAACTACTTAATAAGTAATTAAGTAACCTGCTTTATGCCTCTCAAGTATATACCAACCTAAGGCAATGTGATCTAAACAAGCTAGAGTCCTGCTACAACAAAATTGCCAAATTCGCCACAGGGGCATCCTACCGTAGTCACCACTGTCTCTCACTTGCTGAACTGGGCTGGCTTGAACTTCACAGATAAATATTCTAGTTGTCTACTGATGTACTATGTTCTTCATCTGTAAATATGTTGTAAGTAATTTCTATGTTAAATTGTTAATCGCTATGTAATCCAATGTAACTACTGTCTGTTTATTTTACTGTGGAGCTTTTCTCCCCGGGCCTCCGCTGAAAATGGACCCACGTCCAGTCGGACACTCCCGGTCAACAAATTTAAATAAATAAATAAATAAATAGTAAGAAAAATATGAAAACAGAAGTCCAAAATGTAGAAAAGGGATATAAAGAAACCCCCCATCCACACTGCGTAATGGATAATTTGAGTACACATATACATGTTATCTAGGAAATGGCAATAAGAGAGATAACTGACAAATCCAGCCTTATTTCGTTTAATTTTATTTTGAACAAACCTGCAAAACATGTTTCTGACTTCAAAAGAAAGGCTGACTTTTCTAAACCCTCTGCAAAGTCCATTATAAACACACAAACATATTGCTTTCATTACCAGATAATGAACCTTAAGGAACCCCACAAGTAACAAGCTAGTCAAAGTGACACAAGCAGCGAAACAGAATGGTTTGTCAGGAAGCTAAATGAACACACATTTCTCATTTATAGTGGACAAAAATGAAGTTATTATTCAACTTTTCAATTCTGGTTCAGTAATGACAGCTCGCAGACAAGACTTTAAAGCCTTTTTTAAAAATTGTGCAGTATTCTTTTGACAGTTTTACTTTGGGCCATAGTGCAAATAATTACAAAGATCTGAGGTGTGCTTTATTACCTACATAGTCATCTTTTAAAACAAACATGATGTCTAGTGCAGTGGATACTGTGAATGGAAAAATATCCTTCCTGTTAAAGATGTACCCCTACTGTTTATTGAAGTTCTCTGTTAAACAGTGGGCTAGCAAGTACATTATATTAACAACAGAACAGAAATACGGGTGGCTAGTCTCCAGTAAATGAACACTATATTAAGAAAGGTGTCATCAAAAATACAAAGCTTGCCCATATTTGAATATGAATGTGACACACACAATCTACAGTGGAAAGTTGTATTCAATATTAAATGTAACAAGATATGAAAGACTGAAAAATCCTGTTATTTAATGATACTGAAGATAAGAATTGTCATATATAACATCATGTCAGATCACGTTGACAAGGTTACACAAGCCTTTTCAACCAAACAAAAATATATAGATTGAAATCTTTACATTCAGAAGTACACAGCAAGAACAAAATTAGACTACAAGTGTCAGACAAGACCAACTGCACTGGCTAAAAACATCTGAGTTTTCAGTGACAAGAGAAAAACAAACGATTCAAACTTTCAGTTCATGAAGAGTGATGAGGAAAAACTGTCACAGACAGAAATAGAATTAGACAGTATCCTTGACATTGTCAGCTCAATAAACCTGTATGCATGTATGTGTTACAATCTCCTTAAATGTTAACTACAGATGCAAAAGTGCAATAAAAATAAAAAGGAAAATCTGTTACACACGGAATGATTCGGCACTTTATTCACATTTTCAGAGGGCAATCACTTTCAGTAATGGTTTATAGTCTTCATCTGGTAGTCTTAGAATTAAATCCCAATCCCTCCACACCACACGC
The DNA here is from genome assembly GCF_019279795.1 of Protopterus annectens. NCBI lineage: Eukaryota > Metazoa > Chordata > Ceratodontiformes > Protopteridae > Protopterus > Protopterus annectens. Next base: position 735,840,806 of record NC_056725.1, read on the forward strand.
TCCAGAGACCTCAACCTCATTACCACAATTAACAGAACATGCTGGAGGGACAGATTCATAACCCAGAGACTACCCATGTTATGGAATAGACTTCCCATACATGTCAAGCAGAGCACCTCACTGGCCCTCTTCAAGAGAAATCCTGATGAGTGGATGGGAAATAGAAAATTCACCCCAGGGATAACACCAGTGGCTCTACTCGACAGATGTACTGGGAACTAAGGTCAGTCGGCACGATGCCAGGGCACTTTTATGAGCTAGGCTTGTAAAGGCTCCAGAGCCATTAGCCTAGTACACACCTAGAAACCTATAAATGGCTTGCCCTCCAATCATTTGAATATAAAGTATTAAGATGTTCCATGTACAGTGGATTCTTTTTTTATATTATTTAATAAATAGTTCAGAGTGGAAGACAGCAAAAATAGAAAAATGCAAAACACAATGTATAAACACATAAGAAAGTGACAAGCATGGTCAAAGAATGAAAGAACCTTACAAATGAAAGTGACAGAGTCACAAGTCACATTTGTGAATGCCCCATCAAGAGAAATTTTAAGTCATTTATCCATTCACTTTCTGAGAACTAATTTTATCCTTTCGTTCAAGGAAATGCTGGGGATTATCTCAGCAGCCATTGCACACAAAGCATTGAAATCTGATTTGTAGAGGATACCAGGGTATTGCAGAATGCATACACATTCTCTCAATTACCCACTATATGCCTGCCTACAGGAAATCTGTACTATATCAAGTCACCGATCGCATCTTTGGAAAGCAGAAAGAAACTGGAATACTCAGGAAAAAAAAAACAACATGCACATAGAAGACCTCTTGCTTTAAGGTGGCAGTGCTTCTGTGCTTCTCACTATGCCTCTACATAGTCTTTGGATCTTTTAGGGCACTATTGCACACACAAAAGGACTATGTCTAGCCAAGGCAAGACAGGTGCAAAATATGATAAGTTAAACCATTTTGCTAGAATGTATAAACTTTCCAGAAAAACAGAACAA
>NC_056725.1:735846815-736121815 GCF_019279795.1 Protopterus annectens
CTTTTAAGGGTTTGGACTAATAATTTGTAGGATGAGCGAAGTGCCTTGAGGTTGCTGTAAGGGGTGATAATTTTTGTAAGTACGGGTGTGTTTTCAGGTTGGTAGAGAATTTTATATGCTACTATTAGCTGATTGTACCAAAGTTGGATAGGCAATTCTAGCCACCCTAGATTCTTTAGGTTCAGACAGTGGTGTGTTCTGTATGCTGCTCCAGTGGCAAATCTAGCAATATGATTAAAGCAGCTAGAGAGTTTATTAAGTTCAGACTTACTCAAGTTCGTGAGGAGAGGGGATGCATAAAGGAGGGTGGAAAGTAGATGCGTAAGGGCAATTACCGTCCTAGCTAGTGGAGTGAGGAAAGGTTTGATCTTGTATAGTGAGCCAAGTGTTTTATTATCTTTTTTAATAGTTTGATTAATATACATATCAAACTTGAGGTTATCAACTGTTACACCTAAGAGTTTGGTACATGGCTCTGAGGCAATGACAGTACTACCATTGTTAGATTTTATAGTAAAGGTTGGAGCAGAGGCCTTACAAGTGGGTGAGAAAAGCAGTAGCTTCATTTTGTTAGGATTTAATAGGAGACATCGATTACAGAGCCAATTTTCGATAGTATTAAAAACATTTTGGGGTAGAGTCTGCAGACTTAAAGGGGAGATGGCAGAGCAAATCAAAGTGTTGTCATCTGCATATTGAATGCAAGTGGCTGTTGGGATGACTGTGTACAGGTCATTAATAAAGATAGAAAATAATAGGGGTCCTAATATAGAGACCTGAGAGACCACAAGGGTGACAGGTAGAAGGGAAGATAATTTGCCATAGTACAGCCTGTTGTCTACCACTCATATAAGATTTGATGGCCTGGACATCTAGGGGAATAGTTTTAAGTGTGTGTATGAGTAGTTGGTGGTTGACCATGTCGAAGGCTTTGGAGAGATCAAAAAAGACGGCAGAAGAAAGCTTACTGTTGTTTCAGTTTTGATTAATAACACTGGAGGAGTGGAGGGCTGTGGTTGTACTGTAGAATCGTCTTAAACCATGCTGCAAGTTAGCCAGGAGATTGTGCTGAATGAGATGGCTCAGGAGTTGTTTATGGATGCACTTCTCTATAATTTTAGCCAGGGGTGACAAAATAGCTATAGGTCTGTAATCTGACAGTTCAGTGGAACAGCCCCCTTTGTGGAGTGGAATAACATGGGATGTCTTCCAGATGGAGGGCATAGTGGCTTCTGATATAGCGCTATTGATGAGGATAGAGATCAGGTATGCTATGGCATCCACAGCTTTTTGTAGATACTTAGCTGGGAGGAGATCCGCTGCAAGGATGGTAGGTTTTAGTTTCTTGATTAGGGCACGGATAACTGATGTGGAAACTGTTGGAAAGTTAAAGGGGTGTTGAGAACTAGGTGCGGTAGCATTAGGATTTGGGCAACTGGGAGATAGTTGGTTAGTTAGTGACTGGATAGTTTCTGTGAAGAAACTAGTAGAGGAATTGGCAACGTCTTCCAAAGGTTTTTGGATGGTAGCCGAGGGGGTAGGAGTTGTGCATTGCCCTGGGAGAACAAGTTTATTTATGCCTGCCCAAAACTTTTGCGGAATGTTTAGATGCTTCTGTTGTACATGGCAGTAAAAGTTGTTTTTTATCTTGGGTGGTAGATTTTTTAGTGTTGTTCCTTAGTTGTCTAAATCTAAGTTGATCTAAGGGGGATTTTGTGGTACACCAAGTGGTCCAAGCTTTGTTTCTAAGTAAGATCATTTGTCTGGTTTCTTTTGAAAGCCATGGAGCAATGTTTGCTTTAGTTCTTCTAGAACATGCAGGTACATGGGTATCAAGGATGGCTAGGAATTTGGGGTTGAAATATAATACAGGAGATACTTTTGAACTTCATTACAAAGGACAGCTGAATTATGATCAAACCACAGTGGAAACAACAAAAAGAGCAATACATGCAATAAATATGTACATAGAATGATAATAAAACAAGGATAAATCACAGGTTAAACATCATAATAGAAAAGCAGTGCTCTCATGTGTAAACTTCATGCAGAACTATTATAAGATATGTAGATAGGGACTGTCACCTGGAGATCAGCCCAGAACTGAGGCCAGGGGACTGCAAGTGAATTTTGTCTAAGGAATTTTACTAAAAAAGTATATTGTATGAACCTATAGCTTAGCAGCCCTAAGTTTTAGAGCACTGGCCATAGAAATGGCATTGTTTATACTGGGTCTTTCACAGGCATTTAAATGCATCTTCTAGAGTAACTCCTCCTACTCTACATTGTGCTCCCAAGGATCACCCCTTGGATTTTGGGTCACCTGTTCCAGTACAAAAAAAATGAATTTCTTATTGTTTGCACAAGAAATTTTATGTCTGTACAAGGCATTGGTGTCCTCCTTCTGGCTCACGTCATAAAGATGTTCACATATTCTCTTTTGTAAGGAACGCTCCATTTTACCAAAATAAAAGAAGAAGCAAATGTAACAGAAAACCAGGTATACCACTCCTACACTTCTACAAGTAAAGCTGTATTTAAAGCTAAAGGTGTAGTTTAAATTGGGTAGCCTAACAACTTCCCTTGCATAGACAGAATTGCATTGCCTGCAGGCTCCACATTTTCTGGTGCCTTTCACTAATCCAGTACTCAAATTAACACCTGGTGTGACTGCTTTATCCAGGGGAAGTTCATTTTATTTTTTTATCTTCCTTTGGGAGTGTTTTTAACTAACAACTTGCCTCAGGATAGGCTTAAAGGACAAGGACCATGGACTTACAGCACCGATAGACCACCCAGAAGAATCAACAAGCCCAAACATTTCCCCTGATCTGCTCTGGTCCCATCAATCAAGACATTATTGTTATGCAACACGTTGTATTTTTACCCTCTTCAAGAAAAAGGAATGGATTTCTTAAGTAGTTTTCAAAGGTAGATAGTAGAGATAGGGAAAACAGTAAATGAAACCTACTCTACATGTTGACATATACTGGGAACACTGGAAAAGTGAGTGAGATAAGCTCCCCTAACCTGCTGCCCTGTTAGAAGGTCTTTCCATAGTACTTTGCAAAGCCTCGGCTGGAATAAAATGAATGCCCTTGTGGAATTCCATAACAGTGTTGTGCTCTTACCTGGGAGCAGTGTAAGATACCCATGAGGCTACACATGTAGAGTAATAGTGCTGTATTAATTCATAAAACACTGCTGGTAACAGATACCACAGTCAAACATTATTTTAAGACAGCTACATGGGCTCACTACAGTTTAAAAGCACCACACTGTACACAGCCTCTCATGCTGCCTTAAGAACAGAAAAAGTAATCCACACAGTGTCCATGGAAACCACCACACTGAAAAATATTTAGGTTAGATACAGGATGCTAAAAAGGATAAAAATACAATAAAACTCTCTGAGAAATTCTTCCAAGCAATCGGCTCTTATTGGAAATCCCTCCCTTGTCACCTGAGATGCGTTTCACTGATGCACTGCCTTTTGTGGATACGTTGGCAGAGACAAGTGGCAGAAACCCAGCAAGAATATACAAGAGAACATGGACAGGTTTTCAGAGAGCTTTTGTAAGTGCCTCTTACAGGCCATAAAAGGTAACCTCTTACTATTTCAAACTCTGTTTGCCAGTACATATTTTTAGGATTTTTTCCCTTTCTTTCTGCTGTCATTGCTGGACCTCAGCCAAAGCAAACAGCGCTAATGAAAATACTGAAGCAAAAATAAAGGGACATTTCCTTAGCTAAACCACTATTTCACTGAAAACAAAATGTGTCAGTTTTACATGTCCAGCCATAACACACATTATAGATATGGCAAAATGCAGATGAAAAAAAAATATTCCTTTATGGGTAATGAGATTGCCAAGTCTCTACATGTGAACAAGTTAGAAAAAAGACAAATGTTCCTACCACATAAGTGCAGGCTTTTTGTAAAATATGATAATTGTCAGCATTTCGTACATATAGAGATTTGTCTTCAGAACTGATGTGTGATGAGTAAATACATGTTTTTTTATTATTTTATGTTCATTTTTCTTAAATAACAGCCTGACATCTTTACATGGTTTGCCCTTTTGCATGACTTCATGTAGTATGATCTTATGAAGTAAAACAAAGGCAGAGGATAAATGCCATTTACTTTTATATCACACACCATACTTTATATGCTTCTGAGAGTGTAATACTGTAGGAAGTGTGGCTTTTGATGAACTCAGTCTCTATCTTGACAGGTTATACATGTCTTTATGCAGATGTGTATAATACAGCACCACAGGGACAATACTCTTGACAACTGATTCTTTCCTTAGTTTGGGAGTAGCAGTTGACAGTGGACATAAAATGTGTTTCACTTTTCAGAGACATACCTCCTCCTTCTTCATCTTAAACATGAACCTGAACATTTCCATTCTGCTAAAACTTGTACTTTAAGTGAAAGTTCCCACAGGGAACCAAAGGATATAGTGTGTGTGTGTGTGTGTGTGTGTGTGTGTGTGTGTGTGTGTGTGTGTGTGTGTGTGTGTGTGTGTGTGTGTGTGTGTTTAGGTTAGGTATGTACCTTTGTGTTACTGGTGCTTGGGAAGCTGCACCCCCTCCCTCCAACAAAAAAAAAGCACAACCAAAATGTGCACAGATGTCATCAAGCCCTGTACCACATTTCAGGTCTTGTGTTAAGTGTACGGTTGCAGGTCCCTAGAATTTAGGGCTTTTTCTGCACAGATGCAATATATTTTTATATGGGAACTGATACGCATTTCATTCTTACTCAATTAAAAAAAAAAAATTAATTACAGGAAAAGACCTCCATACCTAAGATATGTTAATAGCTCTGCTGAACTATTTCATTTTACCATGTTGTAGTTTTAATGGAACTGAAAACCTCTTCCAAATAATGCCCAATAAAACAGTAGCCATTTGGTATTATAACTATTCTCATAATGGATTTTCATACAGGTATTAAGCTGTTTGTTTGGCAAATTAAAATTAACCAACAAATGATTTTGTTTCCTTTTAATATAATCACCTGATGTGTCATGATTTTGTCATTTTCCTACGGAAATTAGCTGGACATTAAGACAAACATTAGCAAATGAAGTCACTCTGTATTGTAAGACAATGCGTAAAGGGGCAGGGCAAAGGAAAGAAAATTACTGCAACATGTTCTGAATATCATATATGATACTAAATATAATTCTGCTCCACAGAATGACATAAGCACTCCGACCTCCTTCTCATACATTGGTTCACTCACTCCCTTGTGGCCAGAGCAAGGGTCAATATCTAGGAGGTCATTCTTCTTCTGGAACAATGGGGAGCTGATTTTTTTTTCATATGGTCTTGTGGCGTCTCTCCTGTAACAGAGCATAAGAACACATAGCAAAGACAGTGTTGACCTCCTGGATATACATGTTCGAGTCATGACTTATACATGTGGATGATGTATCTCAATGCCATCTTTAACAGAGACTAAGGCTTTGTTCTGCCTCTGGCATGGTTCACATTAGCCCTCCCTTGTGGTGGGAGAGTAGGCTGTCTGCTACTCAGTATTAGCCTTCCAGCTGCAGGCTCATTTATACACCTCAGATCACTAGTACTATAATCCAATACTTTGCTACTGCCCCAGCATACCAGGTCATGGTGTTGCAATGAGACTTGTTTCTTAGGTATTATGAAGTATGTCCATATTTACATAAAACTAGCTCTAGTACTTGGTAATTGAACACACACTCCTTAAAGGATACAATGTATTATTCAGATGCTGAATTATGCAAACAGATATAACTTTTACATTTGTAGCAGTAACTCAAACTGCCACTACCTGCATTATATGAAAAGTCAGATCTACATAAATGAAAATTCTGATAATACTGTGTGACTATGTTCTGGGATTTACTGAAATCTTCAAATCTGTTGGTTAAATGTTACAGTAAAATCTTTAGAATGACATACAGTTCTAGTGCAAACCTATTTGCATATGTTTCCCAAGCATATTACATGAAAATACAAATAAAACATACAAACTTCAGCCGAGAACTAAAAATACCATAAATACATTAAGAATAAAACAAAACATCTGAAAAAAATAGTAGTCAATGTAGGTCATAAGCTAAATTAAACAATTGTATCTTGAGAGGCCTCTTAAAGCTGGGTAGTTGATTGGACTTTCAGCCAATGGGAGAGTAGATGCCAGAGGTATGAAGCCTGAAAAGAGAATATCAAATTCCAAACTGGACCATCTAAGAATCCAGAAAAGGCAGAGTGCAGAGCCTAGTTGGACTGTGGGGAACCAGTTATTTCTGTATGAGGATTCAAATTATACAGGGCTAAATAAACTAAGATGAGAACTTTGAACTGACATGTAGTACAAACTCTGGAGAATTAGGGTAGTATGCTGGTAGGCAAAAGTACTTGTTAGGTAGAAGTACTGGTGAGATATGCATCAGCCAGAGATGATCCAGTTCTTAGTTAAACTGCCTAAGACAGAGAGAGAGAATTAGCAAGCAGGCCTGGAGAAGAGCAAAGCACGATCACCACTGAGAGGTCCCTGAGACCGAAGAAAAGTGCTTATGTTCGGATATAGTTTTTAGATGAAAGCAGTGACATGAGTACAACTGACACCAGGTCCCTGTATTTTAGTGTACGTTGTTGGACAGCTGTAACAAATACCAACGAGCAATCATGTTGGACCAGAACAGAATAATGTTGATCCTTCACCATTAGGAGATCATTTGTCACCTTGGAAAGGACAGTATCTGTACTATGTCTAGTATAAAATCTTCACTGAAAAGGGTCATGAAATCAGTACTCTTAAAATGGAATGAAGCAGTGAATGCACAACATTCATAAAAACATTCACAAATCAAAAGACAGCAACATGGCATCTGAAAGAATACCTTTTTTAAAATCATTAAAACAAAAATTTGTCCTCCCTGAATTTCATCTAAACAAAAACAATCTAAAAGGCAACTTTTATAATAAATTTAAACCAGCAAAAAGTACTCTGGCAATGCAAGACCACAGCACTTTCCACACATTTAAATCATCAGTCACACAGACAGGGAGTAAAGGTGGACGTGATTTGATGTACTGCACATTAACAACAAGTATACCTCAAGTTTGGTTAAACAGGATGATACCTTGGAATTCATCCACATGCAAATCACCTTAGAAAGAGTCCCATACCACCTCTTAGCAAGCAGTAGGTCACCATCAATGTCACAAGAATCCCACAACTCCTGTCTAGACCTACTGGAGGCACTCTCTATTTAACCAAACATTCTATTCATGGGGGACTCTAGACTGGGAAACATACACTAACATTTCCAGGACTTTAACACAAATTTCTTTGATCAGCTAGTACATACTTCAACCAGAAGTTCAAACATCCTGGAAACAGTTCTCACCAATATGGGAGAGCATTGCACCCCCCGTCCCCATGTTAAATCTTCACCGGTGAGGTTGGATCATACAGTTGTCTCATTCTAAATAAATATCAGCTTGTAAAACCCAGCAAAACCTGTTACAGTTCGGAACTTTTCCAAAGTAACCTACATCCTATTAACTGTCAGTCTGTCAGAATTTGATATTCTGCCTAGCCCAGAGTTTACAACAGCTTATGAAGAATCAAAAACACAGTATAAGTCTGTAAATGGCTGCATAGACACTGCTGTACATACAAATAAGACCAAAACAAACCCCAACCATAAACCACATTGATGGAATCCTAATCTTAACAGGGTATATGACAAAAGAAAAAAATCATGGCCAAAATCAAAAAGAACTCTCTAATTAAACTAAACAGGAAACTCAGAGGACTAACTAAATCCAACAAGACCAATTGCAGACAACCACAAGGCCTTCTGTATCTTTGTCTGAAACCACAAAGGGATCATGCAACAGTGTACAGAACTGGTAGTAATTGGTACCAACTTCACTGAGCAGAGTGACATAGTAAATCTGCCGGCCAAATATTTAGCTCAAACTTCACCTCCTACCCACCCCCCCGCAACATCTCATGAAATCCCTACCAGCATAACCCCCCAAATTATCATCAGGGTGCAGGTCACACTGGCACTCACTAGGGTTAAAAACACAGCCTTAACGGGGCTCAACAATATCCCAGGTTGCCTCATAAATAGCATGAAACATGACCTATCCAGACTAGTTGAGTCAGTTTTCAAGTACAGCCTCAAAACAGGCTACAAACCAAGTGAATGGAGAATGGCAACAGTTACCTCCCTTCATATGGGTGGACCATCAACCGACTCTGGAAACTACAGACCCATTAACCTGACTAGACTATTATGCAAAGCCATGGAATAAAGAATTATCATAGAAATGATCAACAAAGACATTGGTAACCTACAGACACTGTATCCATTCCAGTTTGGTTTTGTCAAAGAAAGGCCATGTCTACTTAAGCTGGTTGACGTCTTTGAGAAGGTAACAAGGCAATGAATGAAGGGAAAACTGTGCTTATCATCTATCTAGGCCTGGCTAAGGTATTCAATACAATACCCCACTCAGATATTGTGAACAAACTCACCAAATTAGGTATAAATCCCTGCATACTTCAATGGATTGCCAACTGGCTCACAAAGAGGACCCAAGAAGTCAGGACTGATGACACCACCTCCCCCAAAAGGCAGGTTAGCAACAGAGTACTACAGGGCTTCATGGTGGGCCCACTCCTGTTTGACATGTACTTCTTAGATGTCAAGTCTAATTTAAAAGGCCTCTGGCTCACCAAATTCACAATGACTGCAAACTGGGAGCTATCATAAATTCCTCCATGACACTAACATCCTAAAAGAGGGTCTAACGCAGATAAAAGAATGGTGCCAAAACCACAACTTAAAACTCAACACAAAGAAGTACATTACAGTGCCTTTTGGTAAAATGCCCCCCTGCAGGTAACTTACTCCAGTGATAAGAAACCCTAAGATAAGACCCAGTAATTAAGAGATCTCAGAACATATGTAGACAGTAATCTGGCCTTTGACCAACATGTAGCCAGGGTAATAAGAAAATCATTCTGTGTCGCTCAAGTTATAAGTAGGGGTATAGCATTCAGGTCCAAGGAAGTTACAGAACCACTCTTCTCGGTCCTTATCAGACCCAGTAAGTGCAATTCCACCTTTGTCATGTACCTGACTAGGCATATGCAACATATGGAACACCCGCAGAGGTTCCTAACCAAGAGAATCTAGGGTATTAACACACTGTCCTATTCAGATCATCTTAGAGTCCTGACTCTCTCAATGTTCAGTCTCCTACAGGTTGTTGAGAGGTGATGTGTGCTTTGTATATAAAGCGTCCTTAGATCCAGCCCCGATGGAGCTTTTGCACATCTGCAAAATGAGCAGAACCAAAAACACTTGATCCAGAGATTTGAACTGTGTTTGCAACTTAAGTAGAATATACACATATATGTCTCAAAGGATACCCATTTTTTTGAACAGGCTTCCCTTCCACATGAAGCAGAATCCATCCTATTGAAATATAACCATGACCATTTGATGGGAAACCGTAAATTCATACTTGGGCTGGCCCCTATGTCTGTTATAGACAGAATGCAACAGTAAGCATTCCCTAGTTAACACTGGATGGGTAATCATAAATTCATCCCAGGGCTGGCCCACTTGTCTCTGTTAGACACCGGCCAACACTATGCATTCCATAACTAACATACTCCCCACATAACGTTTTAACAACCTCCTAACTAACACACCCTACCAATTAAAATGCCCATGTTACAAGGGATACAAATGGGTTGAGTTGTACAGCTAAGCTTATAATGGCCCTGGTGCTCATTAGGCTATTATATACCTATGAGCCCATATTCAGAACCTCTACAGTTTGGAATGAAATAGCTATTTAAAACACTAGCATGGTATGCTTCAACTTCCGATTTGTTTCACATTTTAACAAAAAAAATTAATATCTCCACCTCTAATACCTCTGAAAGCCACTTTTAAGTCTGCAACATTTTAACAAATGTCCAAAACCTGCCTTCATAATATTCAAAGACAATATTCTGCTTTAATTTACACAAGTGCATACCTTTCAACTGTCCAGACTTTCAGAGAATGTCCAGATTATTTTCTGAAGTCACTAAATAATGACAGAAATTTGAGTCTCAGATGTCATATCTTTCAGACTTTGCAGCCTTCAGAAAATGCATACTAACATGAGACACTGCATTCTAGCAATTTTCTAAGTTCATAAGAACATTCAGTATGTCCCTCATTTTGGGTCTTTGTCCCGCATACTTTTTGGCTTTGTCCAGATTTCTTGCGCTAAGAAGTTGAGAGGTATGTACTAGTGATAGGTCATGAAAGCTCAACATGTAAACCATATTTCTAAATGTCATACTTTGTTGTTAAATTATTCCTGCCAGTTTGGCCTGGGCCATGGCTGAATTTCTCTGGACTAGTCTAATTATCTGGGTAACAAATTTAAAGGAATATTTCTGAAGAATTTTTGTTACATATAATACCTTAAAATTGTGGATCATAACTCACAAGATATTAGATATACTGTGGCCACAAAAAGTAGTCATAACACTTTTCCAGTAAAAATTTGTCTGTGCAGAGCGTGTACAACTCCCACTTGCTGAAGTCCACCTAGATACATTTTTTTCCATTTTAGTTTGGAATAGGTGGTCTATTTGCAAGAATATCCTTAAATATCATAGTATTACTGTTAAGATACTGAGGGGCAGGTTTTACTTATATTTGTGGAAATACACCACTGTTCATTAAATACTTTCTCAATAGTATGACTATCTGTTGTGCATTTTGTAATAAACAATGGCCAATATTCCTCCTGCAATTGCTGACTTTGTTAACCAAGGTCTCCTAATTCAGTCAACAAATTCTGAGAAATTTGTATGCATACTTCCTTAGAACAACCTATAAAACAAATTTATCAGTCAAATGATCTCTTAATGGTAGGTATTGCAGCCAACATGTCTTAAGCAATTAAAACATACTGCCACTATATTTTGCTCTGTATGAGGAATATGATACCTAGAAATATGCAGTAAAGCATTGCATTTGATAAGGTCATCATACATTTTAGCTGAAAATATGGTTAAAGATAGACTGAAATGATCTAAAATCTCCACTTCTTTAAGCTGGGGGTCAAAAACACCATCATAAATGCAGATGGTAAGACCTCAGGACTCAAAGAAGAATATACAGACTGATAGCAGAAGGGGCAAACCACTTCAAAGGCAAGCAATTACCAGTCTTACAAAACACAGGTTTAAACCACAGATAGTAGGACACACTGGAAAAAACATGGACATGAGTGTATCTTAATTCAATAACTGAAACTCACACCATTACCATAATGGGGTCTGCCTAAAAATGGCATGCATCTCCTGAGAACTGGAGGAGAAAAAGTGTTGCCTGCTCAGCTGCATATCTCCCAAGTGGCAAACTCACATCAATAACCACAGAGCATCATTTCATAATATTGGCCCCAGAAACATGGGTATCACTGTCAGATGGATTAGAACTCAAATGCGTCATTCCAAAAATTGAAACAACTAAGCCAAATGTAGCCTGTTAACTACTACATCACATGAAAACTATACTTATTTCAGTCCTCTTACCCTACACATCCAAAGATTCTCTTATGCAACTCCTCTGTCTATACTCCACGCCTCACAACCTAATCATTTTAATTACTAATTCTCTCTCCTCCTCTAAATATTAAAAATCCTATCTGCCTCTCCTTTGTCCGTTTTTCTCTCTCTCCTGCATCTAAACCTTTTTTCTATGTCCTTGCCCCTCCACTCTTCATTGTATCTTTTTATATATTGGACATTGCATATAAGCTACAACTACAGAGTGATGCCACTCAATGTACCGAAGAACACCTTAGATTTTACAGCCTCACGTATTCCCTTAATGACGAGGATACTGAAATGAATTCATGCAACATAATGTTTTGCTTTTGTACTCCCCCAGGCTGAACTGATCCAAACGAACTCTGTAGATCAATATCCTGCACTGGTTAGCAAAGTAAATAAAAATACATTACATGTGCTCTGTGGCTGGACAGCATGCCATCTACTTCAAAGAGCACGGTCTCCCCATTTGATTTAGTAGACATCTTTTCTTCCCATGTTATCCAAGAAAACATACTCAAGTTTATGTTTATTGTTGCATTTGTATATTTACCAGCAAAAACATAAACAATAAGATGGCGCAGAAAAACTGCAAGCCATGAAATCTGTTCATTAAATCAGAATCAAAAGTACAGCCTGAGGTGAAGTGTGTAGTCAAGCCACCCATGAAGAAGGGTTTGCCTTATGCAACTCTTTACTTAATATAACCTAGTAAAAGACTGCATAAGCTCTCACACTCACAAATCACAACCGATGCCTAGAATGACCACATAGCCATCACTATGGGTCTGTTGGGTTCTTTCACCTGTACAGGTTCACAAGACTACCATCCACAGAAAAGTGATGCGATCACAAAAATGAATACTGAACAATAACAGTCTCCTTCTTTGGTATGTTACTTCTTCTTAACCTATACGTCTTCTGAAACTTCTCCATCTATTTCTGTCGAGTATCAGAGTTCACACAATCAGCACTTCAGCATGTTTTTTAAATTACTTCTAAACATACTTTATGTCCAACAGACCTGAATCATCTCCCATTAAACAATTCTATTGCCCTTAATAATGTTGCAACATATAAAAATATATTCGGCTATTCCAGAAAAAAACATTCTATGTTTTAATGTATTCATATTAATTATTAGCAACTTCCATTCACATTTTCACCCTTTATCATGTATTATTAGGTATCTTTTTTTATTCTTTCTTTATCTTTGTTTTTCTGAAAAAAATATCTGATTCTGTTTAGTGCGTAGTTTGTGTGTTTCATCTTAGTCACTGCCTTTCTGTAAAACCATGTATCTGTTCTAGTTCCTCAAAACTTACATTCTTTTCCTCTTAATTTTTATTTCACCCCATTCTTGAAGGAAGCAACATCATGATATTATTATTTATTGATGGATGCACTGACTTTTGGGTCTGAGTCCATTCTGTCTGTGAGGGTTTGGATTTCATGATCTGGACAGGACAGATCTTTTTATATGTTTCTCTGCGGTGTCTTCTTTCTCTACCTACTAAACACATTTTCTGGAGAATCAGTTTTTGCATTCTCTAAAACGTAAGAATGTGAGTGACTTTAAGCTGTCCCACATGATTAACAGTACATAGGGTGATACTAGGCTATCGGCCCTAGTCATACAAGCCTAGCCATAACAATTCCCTGGCTATTTCTTCCCACAATATTTACTTCCCTGGACCCCTGTCTAGCAGGGTGGCTGATGTGATCCCAGGGGTAAATTTCCTATCTCCCATCCAATCAAGGTTCCAAAGAGGCACGCTGCTTGACACGTATGGGCAGTCTATTCCAGAGTCTGGGGAGTCTCTGGGTCAGGAACCTATCCCTCCAGCATGTTTTGTTCATTGTGATAACAAGGTTTAGATCCCTGGAGCATGTGGCTCTGAAGGATTGGGATTTCTTTAAGTGTAGCATGTCCAACAGCGCTGGGTTTGACATGGCATTGTATGATAAGCAGAGATCGCCTCTGAGTAGACGATATGTGACAAAGTATAGCTGGAGTTTTTTTAGACAGTCAGCATAAGGCACCTGCTTTAGGCCTGTGATTCTTTTAGTGAGATATTTCTGTGGCCTTTCCAGTTGTTGCAGATGTCTTGGGAGGTACATACCAAACGGGAAGTTGTATTTTATAATAGGTCTAATGAGGTATGAGTACAGTGGGACAATGGCCTCCTTTTTTCTGGATGAAAAGCCTTTAGTGATAAAGTATGTCACATAGAAGGATTTCCTGACTGCTGTAGTGATGTGGTTATTGAAGGTGAGACCACTGTCCACCTGTGTCCCTAAGTCTCTTATCACATGTTCGGTGTTTAGTGTACTGCCACCTATGTGATAATTCATGGGTACATGTTTTTTCCCCAAAGGGGATAACTATACATTTCTTGGCATTGAGCTTGAGTCCATGGCTCTGACACCAAGCATCTGTTTCTGTAAGGCCCTTTTGTAGAATATCCACATCATTTGAGGATTCAGTAATGGCTTCCAGTTTGCAGTCATCTGCAAACGTTGTTAGCCAGAGTTCCTTAGTTTTGGCCTGTACTGCAGAGAACTAGATGCCAAACAAGAGCGGTCCAAGAAGTGAACCCTGGGGTACTCCACTTGTCTGGAGCCGGATTTGGAGTCGGCTACATTTAAAGTGTGGGTTCTGTCAGTAAGCCAGTTGGCAACCCATCGAGTGACGTAGGGATTAATGCCCAGCTTAGTAAGTTTATCTATGATTCCAGAGTGGGGGATGGTGTCAAAGGCCTTGGCAAGGTCCACATAGGCTGTGTGGACTGCCTTACCCTCATCCACAGCTCTGAAGACTGAATTGAAGAAGTCAATCAGGTTCAGGAGACAAGATCGGCCTTTCATGAACCCAAACTGCGTGGGGTCCAATGTTTGAAGGTTGAAAATGTCTTTGTTTTATAAGTTCCATGATAATACGTTCCATGGCCTTGCAGATCAGGCTCGTCAGACTGATGAGGCAGTAGTTCCCAGGATCCAAGGTGGATCCCCCCTTGTGGAGTGGGATAACTGTAGCTGTGAGCCCCTCAGTAGGCACGAAGCCTGAGGTGAGGCTATGATTAAACATAACACTTAAGTGAGATGCCAGTTCATTTTGTAGTTCATGTAGTACACAGCCTGGGATGTCGTCTGGTCCCACGGATGCTGTATTCTTAGCTATGGAGAGTGCATTTTTTACCTGTGTGGCCATTATTACTGGAATTTGTCAATCTTTCAGTATTGAGATTAGCCCTTCGGGGGGTGAAGTTGGCACTGAATTGATCTGCCAGGATATTGGTAATATCCTTGGGATCAGTATATTTAATGCCATTCTGTTGTAGCTCAGAGCAGATATGAGCATTGCCATGTAGATTCTTGACATAGCTATAGAATGCCTTGTGGGTGTCTTTGGAATCTTTGGCAATTTTATTTTCGTAACTAGCTTTGAAGGATTTTATGAGGGATCTCAGCTACTTTCTGAGGCTGGTAAGGAAATTTTTTGCATCCTTGGATTTTCCTCTTTTCTGCAACAGTTTCTTCCTTTTGTAGTAAAGTTTGTTTATGGCAGGGGACCACCAGATTGTCTTCCTTTTTTTGGAGGAGAGCATCTTGGTTCTATTTGGGATGGCATGATTCATGCACGAGTGGATGTGCTCATACAGTGCCTTAGTGTAGGATTCAGCAGTCGAACTTTCAGTTCCCGTCTACATGTGTGCCATAAAGTTTGTCACTTCTGACTTGAGTAGCATGAAGTTGGCTTTGGAGAAGATTTTTATGGAGGTTTCCTTACTGGGGGGTGGGGGAGGGATGTGGATATTAAGGGTGATTAGCTTATGGTCAGACCTGACCAACAAGGGGGTGACCATAGGTCTGGAGCATTGATTTCCCATGTTGGTAATGACCAAGTCTAGGATACTGGAGCCCCTGGTGGGACTATGGATTAGTTGATCCAGGGCATTGGAATTTATGAATTCCAAGAACCGTTAGGGAAAGGTGTTGGTACAGGTGTAGTTTTCAGAGTTAATGGCAAGGTAGTTGAAATCACCCAATATTAAGGTGTTTGGTTGTATCTTAATATTTTCCAGTATGTTTAGAAAGGTGTAGTGAGAATCTTGGGGCATGGTGAGGGATCTGTAGCAAGCTCAATTTGTTAGTTGCAACTGGAGAATTTCAGATGCATTGTGTTGGGCAACTAGCCTGGTAGTGTGAATATCCTTGGTGAATATGGACACTCCTCCACTTTTAGTGTTTTGGTCCTGGTTTGGTGGCCGAAAAGTATGGTAAGAGTTGTAGCCTTGTATTGCAGGGGTGCTCTCTGGAGCCTTGAACAAGGTCTCAGTTGCTGCACAGATATCGATGTTCTCCATTTTTAGGAGTGCCTCGAGAGAGTGCATTCGGAGGTTTAGACTTCTAGCACTGAGTAGCATTACCTTCAGATTTTGCATGCTTGTACCTGTTATGGTGGTGGTTTTGCCCTTTGAACTTTGCCTAAAAAAGGCACTATAGGGGTAGCAAGATCCTTAGCCAGTAACCTGAATCCCAAGCGTGCCAGGTGCAGACCATTTCTGGTAAAGCATCGTGGTCTTTTGATCATGTCGTCCCAGGCAGACAGATACTGGATCTTCTTTGAATGACACCAGAAGCTTAGCCAATTGTTGCAGTCAGTCATTTTGTCCTTATACTGTTGTATCATTCTGGGCGAAGGCAGGATGCTACTCAGGGCTAGGGTCATACCTGCCTGGGCCACATGATCCAAGAGCTCTTCAATGTCTCTTTTCATGTAGTCCAGGGAGGTACATCTCAAGTCACTCACTCCAACATGGGCAATGACAGAGTCATATTTGTACTTGTTGTGGAGTGAGTTGAGTGCATGCTTTATGTGGCTGATCCTGGCACCCGACAGGCAGCTGACTGTAATTTTCTCCTTGTTTAGCTTGGTGAGTGGGACATTAGTGTGCCTGACTATTGAGTCACCTATGACTAAAGTGTTGGGTACATTGTCTTGCCTTAGGGGCTGTTGTTGGGTGGCACACTGGTGTTGTGAGCTATGTGACACTTTGGCTGTGACTGGTGTTTGTTTGCGTTTCAGCTTTGGAGGTCCTTGTTGCTTGGCAGGTTATTGTTAAGGGCTTCAGCAACACTAAACCCTCATATGCGATGTGAGGGTGTTGGTGGTGTGTGTTTAGAAGGGCTACGTGTTGCTTGAGGTGTAGTGCGTGTGTTACCTTCTACTCTTGACTGTCTAGCACAATCGTAATGGAGAGAGCTTTGCTTCCAGTTTGGCTATGTAAGTGCTTTTTCTTTGTAAAGTACAAGAGCTGTTTTCCCTTACCTTAGCAAGGTACTTGGCAATTATAGGTTGTTTAGTGCCTACATTTAATTTCTCATTATTAACAAGGAGAGTTGACTGCTTGTATCAGTTTAAGGCTTCCTAGTACTTTCCAGCAGGTTTTAGAGCAAGTGCTAGTCACAGGGATGCTTAAAGGTAAGATGAAAAAAAATGGTTTATCCTAAACACTGCAGTGTGCACTAGAGGAGTTAGATGTGAAAGTAGGTAACTTAAGTTTTACCTGTCTAAAAAGTTAAGTTTTAGTAGAGAGTCACTATTTTTAAAACAGTAAGATAGACTGAAAGGGGGTGGTCGCTTTTGTATTCTGGTACTATATACAGTAGGATGGCCAATCAATTTAAATAGTTGAAGGAGAGTGATTTCACAAAATTATAATTTTGCGCTTACTCACACAAAGCCAGTAAAAGCAGAAAGGAAATGAGATATATGGTCAAATTAACATAAGGGGCAGGCAACTAGAAAGACAGTTGTGTTTAAGAACACAACAGTAACCGTGTGGGAGGGTAGGGAAAAAATTCTGCCTGACTCACAAGAGACAGAGCTGTGGTCTCTCTTCAAGTTTTAATGTGCAGTTAAAAGCAGAATACAATTAAAACACAAGGTAAAGAAAACAAATCACATTATTCAAACTAGAAAAAGGCAATAAAGTAATACAAAATACAACAAATAAAAAGCAAACTAACATTTCCCTCACAGCAAAGTGTAGCAGACACTGGGTGAGCCTTTCTAGCAAAGTTTAACTTTTCTAATTTTTAATTTTTCCATACATTATGTTTTATATATGCTACAGTTTTCCTCTCCAATATTCAAAATTACATCAGGTTCAATATTATGAATGATCAATCAAACCCCTTCAGATAATGGGCACTAGGTTAGTGGCCACATGGGTAATACACATGAATCTATATAACTGTTGTCTAGCAAACAATTTCTTTTGGCTTAAAGAACTTAAAAATAAATTTCTTTACTCTGTATTAGCTGGTTGACACCTAATAAATGTATGTTATATGGCACGTAAAGTGTCTGTGATTGTTAAATAAAATTATATCAAATTCCCATTCACCATTCCATAACTAAGTAATCATTTTTTTCAAACTGCAATATTAACTCTCTGTTTTTATACATGCAAATTATAATAAAATAAATCTGCAGTATTTCAAAACAGTGACTGGTTTATTTTTTTTCCTTCATTATGGAAGCACTGTGTATATTATTTATTTTTCCAAAGGTCACAGCTGAAGATCTATCCTTTCAACAACTGAGGGAAAAGGTCTTCAGACATTTTTTTTTTGGCTAAAAATATGCATCATACTGAGTTTTTTATCCACTACAGTATAAATCTATGTATTTGTATGTATGTGTGTGTGTATATATATATATATATATATATATATATATATATATATATATATATATACACACACATACACATATATATGTCTTATACTCTTTCCCCCACCAAAATACGCATTAGTGATTATTATCAGGGGATGCCTTATTTACCCCCCCCCGTACAACAATCTACATTTATTCATGTACAAAAATCGACATTTATTCATGTACAAAAATCGATATTTATTCATGTACAAAAATTGACATTTATTTGGTACTTTTCTATTATTGGGCAACATTTCTAAGCAATACATTAATAGTTGTGTGAGAATTCTACATAAATAGTGCAACAAACATTTCAGCTTCAGAATATCTACACCTTCGCTTTCACAGTGCAATATTTCACGCTTAACAGAAAGCGCAGAAAAATCTCAATACGTGTGTATTGGAGGAGGGGAATAAAACTGAAAGCAGAAGCAATCCATTCTATTGCCCCAATAACGGAAAAGTTATTCAAATACAGTCATGTCATCTTTTTCTGGATCATTGTCATAAGTCTCCAACCCCCGAATTCTGGCCTGAATTTCTTGCGACTCCATTTCCTGTAGAACCATTGGCCCCAATCTGTCATGCCTAGCAATAGAGCTCTCATTAAATGAGCACTGCTTGTCCAAGTAGTCTGCTCATAGTGGATTGGCAACACAGCTGTAGGCTTCACAAAATTTCCATGCTGATTTCTCTCCATTCTATTTTCAATGTAGTCATTGAGTTCCATGCGCAAATGGTCCTTGAATGGCCTGTTTTTTGCATTATCAAGAGAATGGAGATAGGTAGCCATTCCTGCGAGAATCATTATTTGATCTATTTTTCTCCGTGCAAGGAATTTCTTCATGTCTTTAGCGCGGTGAGTGCTGGCTGAATCCCAGACTAATAGACCTCTTTTGCCACCTCGCAAAGCAAGTGGCAGCATTACATTAACCCACTTCCTTATAACTGCTTGTGTACACCAGGCTTTTTCAGTTTCAGGAATGAAAATGCCTGAAGCATGTTCAGTCTTATCTTTCTTGCCCTTACTAATGATTAGAGGTGGGTTTTCTTTCCATCTAGATGAATTGCCAAAATACAGGTAACACGTGCACTCTTGTAACAAGTGGAGGGAATGTAGATTGATGAGACACCCCTCTGATCAATTGTTGTTTGAGATCCTTGGCCCATAAACACTGCAGTTTCATTCATAGCAATCATGTTGGAGAGTTGGTATTTAGAAAAGTCGATGCCATCAACAAAGGACTTGAACACAAGTGCACGTTTAATAACTTCAGTATCTTCCAGCTTGAACAGTGTTGTTGATCTTCTTAGAGACAGTTCATATTGCTGAAGGAAGCCATCCAGCCAGTGTTATGATGCTTTGAATTCTTCTGGGGATATTTCTAACTGTGGTGCCATTGCAAGGGCAAATGCTTGAATATCAATAGCTCTTTTTGCACTCTCATCTTGTCTGGGGGTGTAGTTAATTGAAGACTCTACGAGACCAGTGGCAACACAAAATGGGCGACGGTTAAGAATACACAGAAAATGGAGCAGCAGAATGAACCTCAGAAAATGGGTGTCATTAATGGAGCAGGAGTACGATAACCTCAGAAAATGGGTGTCATTAATATTATTTTATAATTGAACACATCCACAAGGGGTGTTTATAATGATCTTAGGGGGGTTTTTTTTTGGGGTAGGCTTATATCATGACCACACTGGAAAACCATTCTCTGGTTAGGTCTATAGTTAAATAAAAAACTTAAAAACTAATAAAATGAAAAATGGAAAAAGGAAGTACTGTTGTAACATTGTTGAACTAGCAATATTGTTATTTTGAGATCGGGATAAACTGAAACATTATTCTTTACATTTCTATTAATAACCTTAATATACGCAAATTTCATTTATTCATTTACTGATGTGATGATGCCAATGGATAAATTTTTTTTCACAATACAAAAGAAGAATTCAAACCAATGATTATGTCCTCATGTTAATACAAGGGCCAATGAAAATGTTTTCAATTGTATTAACATGAGGACATAATCATTGGTTTGAATTCTTCTTTTGTATTGTGAAAAGAAATTTGGCCATTGGCCACTAATCACATCATATGCAAATTAGGTATTCCTGTATACAGCATATTTATAGAGCATGGCTATGTACTTTTTTCAGTTCTGATGAAGTTCCTAGCAACAATAAAGGAATGAAAGCGCTAGACAACAGTTCGGCCTCAGCTGTGTTTTTTCTCCATTCGTAATTTTATTAGTTACAAAGTTTTAATTGTTTATTGGCATTATTCTACTTTGCTTTACAGTTTTAGAACGGTTTTTCATTTATATATATATATATATATATATATATATATATATATATATATATATATATATATATATATATCATGCATCTGCTGTATAATGCCTTAAGGACCAATCTCAGATTCAAAGAGCTTGTACCTATTTGGAGGTAACCATCAAGTCCCTAGAAATCTGAATCTTACCACATTTTACATAAGGCAATGCCCTCACTACCTGCTGATGTTAGGATATTTACTGCTAATGGACATGCTCTAATAGACTGAGAGACTGAGCAGAATGAACAAATCTTAATGGCCTCAAACTTTCTGCTTTTTCTACAAAACTACTCGTTACTGCTGCTTCATCTTATGCCACACTTTTGTGTTCATATGACAGCCCATTCAGCCAATACATATTTATGCTGCAGATGATGCTGTACTTTCCACACTGGGGCATGCCTGGTCATCAAACAGCACTGCTCCATCGTTATCTTTTCTCTTGGTATCTCCTATCATAGTCAGCTACAGGCATTCAGACACACAAGCTTGCAACTTACTTACTGTATCATTCACAATGTTTCACTTGTTATGCCTTTTGTTTTCAGGTTCAGAATCCACATACTCAAAGATTTCATTGTTCTCATCCTGTACATCCATAAACAATTCCAGCCCTTACGACTCCTATTCACAACAAAGCGCCAGATGTTCACTCAGAATCACTCCTAGAGAAGAGAATGGAAATGTCCTTGTACTGAGCAAAATGTTCTCAGTCTGCGTGAGCGTCCTCCGGAAACAGGCCACAGCCCCTGACCAGTACCAACCCAGACAACGAAACAAATAATTTACTGCTGGTGACTTTTATTTGTTAAATGGCAAGGAAATCAGCACTGATTAAAGGGACTGTCTACTGCTTACCTACTTGCTAAGCATGAAGATGGATACATGTTGCCTCTGTTTTAATGTCAAGCTGAATGTGTCAAGAATATGATCCTGTATTATATCCTGACATTAAGGAATTGAGTGGAAATGCCTAATTTGGCTCCAGTAAATACAGTACAAAAAAGGGTAGAGGAGCACCATAAAATTGTTGCTTTCAACTGAGTTTTATCGAAAGCACAGTGCACACCTTTAAACTCTGATATTAAGTTATATATAGAGTATCAGCTGACTTAACCTTACTGTGTTATGTGAGATAAAACATCTAACCGGTAATAATGCTTCCTATACTTATAAAGCCTAATCTGGAAAAGGAAAACTGCTCAGTCTGTCTACCTTAATCTTGCCTGCATCCTATTATTTTGATGTAAAATCCATTTAGTAGAAAGAAAAGAAACTAATATGAAGACATAGTTTGATCAAATGTGGAAATCACACTGACATGAGTTTAATTCCTTTAGCTAGGAAATAACAGAGCTAATTTTAGTAAACACCTAAGAGATGCTGTTACTTGTTAGAAACTTTAACATGCGCAACTCCAGTACCTGGAATATATCAAATATGTGACTTCTTAGACAGCTGACATCTCATAAATACTAGAAGTATTTTAAAAGCTCTTCTATGGTCAGATATCTGGCAAAAACTGTAGTATTCCAACAAAAATGACTCATCATACTGCAGTACAGAAATTTCACAGTAAAACAGGCTATATTTCTATGCTGAAGGCATATTTGGCACCACGTTAAAATGTGAATTAGGGGAATTTTAAAAGAGGACTACACCTTAAGTTTTTTTCACAGTTTATATTTAACACAATGAGGACTAAATGAATTCTGTTTTACTACAAGCATGTTTTATTTTTATTCCAGAGATTCTGGATCTAAATTGGAAGAGGTAAGTACAGAGGACAAGTACAGCACTAATGTTTCAGAAACAAATGACAGGCAGACTCAAGTGACATCACCCTTTGCAAGACTCACTAATTTGCATACTGGACACACACACACACACACACACACACACACACACACACACACACACACACGGAACAAACTTGCAGCCATTCAAATGGAAAATGAAAAATGAGAGGGTACAACCTCTTTTAATAAAACTGTAAACTTTCATTTACTTAAGACACAAGAAACGTAAATCCGTGAGCAAAAAGAAATTTAACATATTTTCTTTTAAACCAGAAAAGAAAAAAAAGTCTTTATCATAAATGTACTACTACCAGGGCTCATTCAGAAGGCAACAACATACAGTGCCTTCTGTAATACATTGTACTATCATTAGCAGCCACAATTTGGATACTTTCTACATCTTAGGTCTGCATGGACATTCAGAATGGGACAAACAGAAAGCCTCTTTGAGTATCTGCACCCATTCGGTCCACTGTGATCGAAAACAAAAGTCACTGCTCTCTATTTTGGATAAATGCAGAAAACATGTACAGCCCTAATGCTGTTTCTACTCAAGGGTGTACCTAGGCATACTCAGTGTACTCAAATGAGTACATCTTTTTTGAGCATCTCTTGGAAACTTCAACATTCAAAAAGCACAGAATGCTTAGAACTGTGTAAACAAATATTTATAGTACACAGGTATAGCTAGAATGCTTGTGTAAAAGGAATATACCCCTAAAATATTTTTTTTGTTATTGATATAAATGCTAACATTTGAAAACAATTTATTGCCTTCCTATATGTCTGGGGGTAGTATTTTGAGGGTTGAGTACATTTTTAAAATAACAAGTGAGTAGTTCGGGCAATAATGTTAGGTTTTGAGTACAAAATATAAATTTCTGTCTACACCCCTGTTTTTCTACTGAATCATTTCTTGTGTGCTTATAATGCTTTATTTTTATTTATTTATTTAAGTTTGATGACCGGGGAAGTCCACTGGGCCAAGAAGAGTCCATTTTTAGTGGAGGCCCGGGGAGAAAAGCTCCACAATAATTGCAAGTTACATTTCACATGTTACAAAATGACATAGTTTATACAGCTAATTAAACATTTACAGATAAGCTCCATGATATTTGCAATTGGCTTGTCACAATGTTGCAAAAATGAAAAGACATAATTCAATGTAGAAATTTCAACATTTACATAAAGTGAATGTTTTTGTTATAAACTCAATTGTAGGTTTAACATTTCAAAATATATAGCTACTAGCCATCAGTAGGTCAGGAAAATATTATTCATGGAGAGGGTAATGGTATAGTTGAGATTGGAGAGTATAGTCCAATAGATACTAGAGAAAAAAATAGTTTTTAGTAGGGAAGGGATTGTTTTGGGTGGGATGAAGTAATAGTAGAGGTAGTTGGATGAGTCAGTGCAAGGTGGAATGGGAAGGGGGGGTTTAAGTTGGAGCTTGGCAAGGGCATTCCCATTTGGAAGAAATATGAGAGAGTAGCTGAGATTTGAAATTTGTATGGTTAGGTAAGATGCATAGATGTGTGGGGAGAGAGTTCCACTGTTTAGTGGGACAGCAGTAGATGGCCAGGAGGTTGTGCAGGTTTGTGGACCTGAAGGAGATTTTGGTTTCTGGATCTGAGTGAGCGGTTGGGAATGTAAGGTTTTAAGGAAGGAGCAAGAGATGGGCAGTTGTCAGGTTTAAAGATGAGCTTGTGGGCAATGGTGGGTTGTAGGTAACTGAGGTAGTTGGGTAGTTCAAGGCCAGTTGAGGGTGAGGAGGGAGTGGCAGTGGTGGGATGAGTTTTTTGAATTGGTTGCAAATTTGGAGATCTTGTGGTAGCAGGATTCAAGTTTGACCGAAGGCCAAGATGGAGATTGGTGAAAGAGGGGCACCATACATAAGGGAGGGGAGTAAGAAGGTGGATGCAAGAGTTTGACGGTAGAGGGGCTTAGGAAGCGGTTGTGCCTGTAGAGGAGACCTAACTTTTGGTGGATTTTCTTGATTGTGGAGTGCATGTGGGTGTCAAATTTTAGTTCTTCATCAATAATGATGCCAAGAAGCTTGGTGTTGGGAACAATTTCAAGGAGGGTGTTGTTTTGGCTCTGTATAGTGAATGTGGATTTGTCAATGGAGTTTTTGGTAGGGGAAAAAAACATTAGTTTGGTTTTATTTGCATTTAGTGCCAGATGGTTAGACTGCATCCAGGTTTCTGTTTTGGAGAAGGCTAGTTCGGTTTTTGCTAGAAGCTCAGAAGGGGAGAAGGCTGAGCAGATGATTGTTGAGTCATCTGCATATTGGATAATAGATGAGTCTGGGATGGATTGGAGAAACTTGTTAATGAATAGGTTGAAGAGAAGCGGGCCAAGAACAGAACCTTGTGGGACACCTGTGGGTGTGGGAAGGAAGGGGGAGGTTGAAGTTTTCCATTGGACAGCTTGTTGGCGGTTGGATAAGTAGCTGGAAAACCAGGCGATGGTAGTGGAAGAGAGGTGTAGGGTAGAGAGTTGAGATATAAGTAGGGTGTGTGAGATGGTGTCAAAGGCCTTTCACAGATCTAGGAATAGTGTGGATATGAACTTACCTGAGTCACGTTTGAGGTTTACGGTTTCAAGAAAGGAAAGAAGGGCAGTCATGGTGCTGTGGTCAGGGTGGAAGCCATGTCGGGTAGGGGAGAGGAGATAGTTTAGTGTTAGGTGTGCCATGAGTTGTGCTTGTATTGTTTTCTCTAGTATTTTAGAAAGAGGGGAAAGGATGGCAATAGGCCTGAAGTTGGTGTTATCAGTATTTTTGACACCTTTGAGGAGAGGGATGATGTAAGCATGGCGCCAGATAGAAGGAACATATGATTCTTGTATGGATCTATTTATAAGAATAGAGATGGGATAGGCAATGCTGTCTGCAGATTGTTTGAGGAAGGTGGGTGGAAGGTTGTTGGGTGCATTGCGACAGGATTTGAGTTTGAGGAGAAGTCTTTTTATAGTGCTTGTGGGGATGGGCTTGAGGCAGAACGATGTGGAGGAAGGTTGATGACTGGAGTGGTCGTTGGGGCAAGAGGAGATGGTGGTGGAGGGGGGGTGGGAAGGAGGCTGATAGTTTAGCTATGCAGTCTATGAAGAATGAGTTGAACAGGCTAGCTGTTTCAAGGTTGGGGTCTGGGCAGAGGTTTTCTTTGTTGCCAGGATGCAGCATGGATGAGATGGAGTCCCAGAATTTTTTGGGATTTGTTGAGTGCAAGGACTGGAGTTTGGAGCAGTAAGCTTTGCAGTCGTTATTATTTTTTTTTGCAGATTTTCATAGTTGCTTATACTCTAGGAGGATGTTAGGGTTTTTATGTTTTTAATATTGTTGCCATTTTTGTCCCTTTGGTGCAAGGCTAGTTTAGTATTTTTTGATAACCATGGGCAGGGATTGGTTTTGATGCGTTTAGTTCAAGGGGAGACTTGCTGATTGAGAAGGGTTAGGAATGAGTGGTTAAAGTAGGAAACAGCCTCATCTAGAGGAAGGGTTTTTAGAGGGGACCAGTAAGTATGCTTTAAGCATTCTGAGAAAGTTAGAGGGTTGAAAAAGAAGAGGTTGTGGGTTTGGATGTAGCGGTGTTTATCCAGTGGAGATGGGATATGGTCGGCAAAGGCTGGTAGGTGATCACTGAGAGGATCAGGTAAAGTTCTGGCTTTGGTGATAAGGTTTGGGTGAGTTGTTAGGATCCAGTCAATGATGGTACCAGTCTGGTTGGAGATTGTATTAGTTGGGAGAAGTTGTATAGGTTGACAGTGTGGGATGGGGCTTCAGAATTAATAGTATTCCAGTTGATGTTGGTATCACTGAGTATGTAGGTTTAATTTTTTATATTGGAGGAGAACCAGGGCAGGATGTTTTCAAGAGTTTTGATATTATCACCAGGGGGAATATAAAAGGCAGTGATACATATGGATTTGTGGTTGTTTATTTTTAGCAAACCTATTATAATTTAAGATTTGGCAAAGGTTGGTATTTTATTGGAGTATGGAGTTATGGTATGGGAGGTGGGGTAGATTATTGCTACTCCACCTCCTTTTTTGTGGGTTCTGTCACTGTGAATGATTTGGAAACCTGGTTTTAGGATTTTGCTATCTTTTATAAAGGTTTTCAGCCAGGTTTCAGAAACGGCAGTAATGTCAGGGTGGTTACGGGAGAGCCAGGCATGGAGGTTAGGGATTTTGTTTTTAGGCTTTGTGCATTAAGTGTTGTAAGGCAAATGGACTTGGAGTTTGTAGGTTGAGTGGAAGGTTTGGTGAGACTGATATTAGAGATGGGTCCGGGGTTGGGGTGGATGTCGCCAGCTAGTAAGAGAGAGATGTGGTGGAGTAGAAGAGTGAGGCAGTATGTTGGGCAAGGGTAGCTTAGGTTGTGAGAGAGTAGTGATTTTCTGGCACCACATTTAAGAGGGGAGTATGGGGGGGGTTGGGTTGAGAGTAGTTTTGGTTTGAAGAAATAGATTGGGTTAGAGGTAAAGAGTTCATATGAGATGGATGAGTATGATGGGAAGTGAGGTCGATGATAAGATGTACTGGAGTGGGTGTGTGAGTTATGACAAGAGTTGGGAAAAAGAGTGAGATAGGTAAGAGAAGAGAAAGAGATTAGTAGGGCAAATGGGGGTTATAAGGAGAGATGTTATGTAGAGCATTGTAGGAGGGGTGGATCTTTGGGGTGATGTAGATCTACAGGTGGGTGGGGTTTGGCTTAGGTGTTTGTGATTGGAGAGGTGTTGGGGGAGGAGGCATGGGAAGTATAAAAGTACAGGTAGTGGTGGCGGGTGACATTTGAGGGCAGGGTAGGGGAGCAAAGTGAGCCCGAAGGGTGAACGGAGCGAGTTACACCTTACGGGTGGAAAAGCAGTTGCCAAACAGAAAACAATCAGTGAGAAGGTTAGCAACTACAGAAATAGCGCAGCCTATCATTTTGGTTTGAATGTTATCTTTCTGTTTGTTTTTATTATTTATGCACCAATGGGGAGCTGCAGTTCACCGAGAAGTAAGAAAATAATGTAGTTATGCCAGGGGTTTTAGAAAGGGACATGCAGTAAGTGAACACTACTGAGGGGTACCCGTGGGACAGACAGAAACAGAGTCTAGTCAGGCAGAGGTTTTTAGTATTTAAAGATGGCACTGTAGCTCAGGGGAGGAATAAGTAAACTCTCAAGAGGAAGAGGGAGGGAATAGACAGGATTGACAGGGCTGGGAAGCTTACAATAAGATTATGTTAGGAGACCAAGAGAAGGGAGGGTGGGCTAAGAGCCAGGGATTGGAGAAAGCTATGAGAAAACAGGTTTGACAGGGCTAGGAAACTTACACTCGAATTATGTTAGGAGAACAAGAAAAAGGGGGGGGGCTATTAACCAGGACTTGAAGAAAGCTGTGAGAAGAGAAAAACAATCAACCAGCTAGCCCAGGTCAGTACCTAACGGTGTCTGTTTGTCTGTGTGAATTCAAAAGCAGATTTAGTAGAGCATCAGGGAAGTAGAATATAAAAAATGTAAAGCTTTGGGAAACTGTATATATTTGTTACAATAAATGGGAGAATAAAATATAAGAATATAAAAGAATTGTGATATACAAGATAAATAAAGTATAAGAATATAAAATAAATGCAAAGCTTTGGAAAAATGTATATATTTGTTACAGTAAATGGGAGGAAAAGGGGGGGGGTCCAGTAGTGTGCAAAGCAGAACTATCAATAGGAGTATCAATATTATAATAGACCTATACTGCTCACAGTCTGTCGATAAAAGTAGAACTTGCAGTGGCTTTTATTGGTTTGTACAGGATCTTCTCTCTGTGTTCTTGTATGCAGACAGTTGTTTCAGGTTTTTTTTAGTTGTTGTTGGACCTTTGAATGTGTTTAAGGGAACTGCTCACAGTCTGTTGATAAAAGTAGAAGTTGCAGTGGCTTTTATTGGTTTGTACAGGATCTTCTCTCTGTGTTCTTGTATGCAGACAGTTGTTTCAGGTTTTTTTTTTTTTCTTGGACCTCTGAATGTGTTTAAGGGAAGTTGTGCACACTACTGAGGGATGCCCGTGGGACAGACGGAAACAGAGTATAGTCAGGCAGAGGTTTTTAGTATTTAAAGATAATAATAAGAGCAGCAGATGACAAAAAAGAAGTGGAGTTTATAATTAGCAATTTTATGCCATAGTATATTTTAAAAATTACCAATTTCAAAGAGATCATGTGCTGATGTCTCCTCAGGTCACTCCATTTTACAAAATAAAATAATTTGTATGTTTCAATTTGTTCATTCAAAGTAAATTTGAAGGAACTACTGTGTTAAGCTGTCCTGCATAACAGAATCACAGAGGAACTAGACAAAATGGAGGAAGAGGTAGTTTCATAACAAAAATGAAGAGTCCGTTCGAACAAGACATTGTGACCTGGCTCATAATGGCAGTGATGATGAGAAGGAATTAAAAGTGTTTAATATGAAGGATACTTGAATAAGAACTTTGCATGGCCTGTGACATTTATCACTGATTTTGGTAGGCTGGAAGTCTACAAAGTTAATAACTCTGAAGTTTTACAGGAGCAATATGACACCCTATTTTACATAAAACAGCTAAGATATATGGCCATTTGGTATATACTGGTCAGCATGGCACTCTGGACAGGTTTACAAAGAAGTAACAGAGAATTGACAGAGCTTATTGTTTGCCCTTAACTTTGACTGAATGAAAATTTGGTAACTGAGAGTAACTGTTACACAGTTTGTGTTATGGTATGAAAAAGAGCATGTTTTATGAGAAATGTGGCAGCCAAGTAAGAGGTACAGGGTAGAAGGATGTGACCAATTTTATAGGTCATGATTTTTCTGAAGTTATACTGCAGCAGAGGTTACCATTCCCAACGAATTTTCCCACTTGTACCAAAAGCATTTTTTCCTGAAGTGCAATCATTTATTTATAAACGCTAAGATAGGGATGGATATGTTAAAAACGTTTCTGTAAATGGCTAACACTTTTGTTGAGGAAATTGAACAGCCTAGCTCTTGTAAGAAAGTTGATTCTTCATGTCTTATGAATGAAAAAGGACTTATTTATTTACTTGACCGAAATAACAGTGATTAGGCTTTCACAATATGTTTTGTAGAAGAATATCAGCGCATAACAAACACTACATTCCTATGCACACTGAAAACAAGGGATATGAAAGTTCCCTTTATTTTAGCAAGAGCAGGTTTCCTGAAGTCATACTCGCCTTCTTTACCTATACAATTCTGCAAGCTGTCAAAGTGACTGTGAAAGCTACAGTAAATCTAAAACAATTACTCCTTCAACACTTCTATACAGTTATTTTTAATTTAATTTTAATGTTTTATATTGTTTGCTGGTTCTCACCATATAATGTGTAACAATTATGGTGCAGAACTGACAATCCTGAAAATAATATTGTTGTAAATAAAGTACTTCTAAATACTGAACATTGTATAAATGATATGGTTAAAATAACATTGCGCATAAAATGTTTTGTACATGTTGCAATTCCCTTAAACACAGACAGGTTCCTACAAAGAGTGCTAAAAAGCAAATTATCCTATTTCTGTGGTACCCAGAAGTAGTGCTATAAGGCCCCGGTAATCAGAGAAATTGCTTCTTGGTACAAGGGGAGTTTGTATCTAGAACAGTGTTTCTATGAAGAATGCTATAGTAAAAAACAGACAACCTGGAAGAACCTGAACTCTCGAGATTGTCTACTAAGAATTCAAACAGAAGAAAAATGTGAGATCATCCTGGGACTGTAACAGAACTGGTATGAGAGACTGTAGACCTTTTATTATTTAACCTGTGCTGAAAAACAAAGTCTACACCATTATCATTTCCTGTTTAATAAAACCACAATATTGTACAGACTTTCTGCTCTTCTGCCTTATTTGAAACCAATATTGATGGTGCACTAAACATATATGGCACAATTGTCCATGTATGTGCCTCTGTGTGCAAAGGAATAAACCCATGACTTTGACCCAGATGACTCAAGATTTATTAGCAGCTTGGGAAGCTGGAAGAGCACAGAAAGGTGGGTGAGAGATGTATGACTTACATCAGCATGCTCACCTGGGAGAAAGGGTGGGTTATGGCAGCTCTGTCAACATCCCCAAGAACAGATCCCAGAAGTGACAGGCCTGGGTAGGGCCATCCAAGCCAGTGCTCCAGTCCTTGGCATATCAAAGAATGATCACACCTCCATATCAGGAGCACAGGCTATCCATTTGCAATGATGCAGAGCCCACATCCCCGTCACCATCACAGGTTGGGTTACATTAAATCCACTGGGCTGGGAACAGCTTTTGCCCCATGAGGAATGAATAGACCAGTACAGGATGGCTATATTTTGGCAGTGGGGTGCCAAAAAAGTGCAAATAAAAAATGGATCTTGAGTCGTAACTTTCACTGCCTAAAAGGCCACTGATTGAGCACATTTTCCTCGTATGTAGAAAGTGCAGTCCTGCGATGTGGGCTGTGAATTTTTGCATGGGGGTCACCTGTGTTTTTCTTGTGTCAAGATAATGACCATGGAACAACTGCTTCAGACATTGCTTGCTCTAAATGTGGGTATGTTGGCAACTGTTAAGTCCAAAGCAATGTCAATGACAGTCCTACTTATTAAGCATCTGGCCAGGGAGGAAATTTTCACATTATACCTCAAAGCCTTTGAATGGTACCCACCAGGAAGGAAGGGGCCAGAGTGACTGGGCATGACTGACTACACAGACATGGAAGTAAATGAATATCAAAGCTATGAAAAAGTAAAACACTGTTAGCTAAACTGGTATTTACTTAGACAAAAGCACAAAAGTTCATACCTGGAAATTTTCTCCTAACAAAGTGGTAAGAGCTCAGCTATGCCAGTTTAAAACCGGTATTACAATTATGATTAGATAATGATGATCAACATGCTAGAAATAAAAGGATAGAAATATTAGCCAGCAATACAATTAAAACATGTAGTCTGCTACTTTATAAAGTGGGTGTTTCAAACTGATGCTAGGAGCACTGAACATGTTGTTATACTGATATAAAGATTGTTATGCAATGCAACTGTTAAAATAAGCAGTCTAGACCTATAGTATGGCTACTAATTCCAGTAATAAATGAAATATCTGTTGCAAACAAACTGTGTTTTAATTGTGGAGAAATGGATCAAACCTGTGAAAACAGTAACTAGTACAAGGCATGCTACTGATGATAACGAGCCTAAGAAAAGATTACTTGTCTGCAAGAACCATTGAATTAGCTTTCTACTATTGTGTTACTACAACATTAATTAAGTGTAACGTCTTAACTGATGGCAGGGAGTTGCAGAGACTACTATACTCATGTAACATGGACACACTTATGAAGGTGCAGTACAACAATAAAAAGAAGACCCTTACCAAAAAGCAGTTGAAGTAGTTTCCATTCATGATGAAAGAAAACAATATCTCATTGCTGAAGCTAAAATATAAATGGTGTTTAGAAAATAGTTCATCAGATTGCTACAATTCCCAGTTTGACACATAATACAATAGGGAAAGATTTCACTTTAAAGATTTGTGGAGGTAATGGAAAGAAGGTAATCCCCTTGACAGATCACCTGTCCATCTGCAATGGGAATAAGCCTACCAGTGCATCTCTGCCTAACATGGAAAGGGTGGGGGTAACCATTAGGAGTCTAATAAGATCATGGAATGGTGTTAGAATGCCCCAAGTATTAAAAAAATGGCTAAGGATGCAAAGTAAGGAAGAACCTATACCATTTAAAAAGCTATGTCAGCATAAAATGATGGCAGATCACTTTGCAAGAGGAGAACCAGAAGAAAGGGACTTATGTAATAAACTACTGCAGCCTGAAAATGTTAGTAGAAACACTGCATCTGGAAAGTGTTGCTGGGCAAGGAGTATAACTGACTAGCAGAACCGATGAGAAGGACTTACTCAGTGAAAGAGTATATTCCATGGGAATGAAGTATGGAAAATATACAACCCGAGCTGAATGCTAAACTTTCTGACAAGCTAAAACAGAAAGCCCTAGAAATGGAGAATTCTATGATGCAGGTGATTGTTGAAGAAGAGAAACCTGTTAATAAGAAAGAGGAAGAAGCAAAAGAGAAAGAAACAGTATCTGCTCTGAGTTCTCAACCAATTTCTGACAAATAGGTTCATAGGTTCATAGGTTTATACTAGGCTATCTGCCCTAAGGCATTTATAAGCCTAGCCCAAAGTTTTGTGGCTTACGCCACCCCTTATATGAAAAAATACTGTGCCCATTAGTTTGTTGTGCCTCTGTCCAGCAGTGACACAGAGATGATTCCCGGGGTAAACCTACGATCTCCCATCCACAGGTCAAGATTTCTCTTGAACAGAGCCAGTGAGGTGCTCTGCCTCACATGGACCAGGATTTTATTCCACAGCATAGGGAGTCTCTGAGCGATAAATCTATCCCTCCAGCACATCCTATTTATATCCGTGCTAAGGTTTAAGTCGCTTGCTCTAGTGGTTTTGGTGGATTTGGATTTTTTGAGGTGGAGCATGTCCATTAATTCCGGGTTGGACATGGCCTTGTATGTCAGGCACATGTCACCTCTGAGCAGACGGTATGCGACTGAATAGAGCTGGAGTTTCTTCAATCTGGCAGCATATGACAGATTTTGGAGTCCTTTATCCTTTTGGTGAGGAACTTTTGGGGTCTCTCCAATTGCTGCAGATGTCGGGTGAGATACATCCCGAATGGGGCATTGTACTCGATCATTGGTCTGATAAGTGAAGAGTACAGGGGAACAATGACCTCACTAGATCTGGATGTGAATCCCTTCATGATCAGGTGGGCAATGTAGAAGGTCTTTCTAACCACTTTAGCAATGTGAGTGTCAAAAGAAAGGCCACTGTCAACCTGGGTCCCCAGGTCCCTGATAACCTCTTCTGTGCTTAGTGGATTGCCACCTATATGGTAGCTTGGGGTTACCTTGTTTTTCCCGAAGGGTATGACTATACATTTTTTGGCGTTTAAATGACGGAAGACTCTAGGAAGAGATATCTATAAAGTAAGGAAAAAATACAATTACAAATAAATTTTGTTCTGAAATAGATTATGGAGATAGAAGGCAACACAGAGAAGAAAAAGTCACAGCATAGTGTTCATTCACACTGAAGTAGGGCAGGAAACTAGAAAAGAAAAGTAAACTGACAGGATGGGATTACTTCACACTGAGTCATTGGGAAAGAATCATAAAGGAAAGGAAATGGAAAGGTTAATATACAAGACTAGGTTCATAGGTCATTTTGAAGCTAGTGTCTCTTGACACCATTTTAAGCCAAGCCAATTTTCCATTCAAATGTGAGAATAAAACCCTGTACTTTGTATCTGTGAGGTAAACAACAACCAGTAAAACAACCTCCCAACCAAACATAGCAATGAATGGATCCCTAATAGTATGCATGTTGCACCAAAACACAAGAGCCTTAAAAAGAAGGTGGGTTGTATGGTGTATGCATCAGATTCACAAAGGAAATGGACTAAAAAGAAACTAAATTGAGTGTTTGCATTTACTCATATATCCATATCCACTTTCCTGAGGTTCTGATGTGCTTTGATGGTAGATGGTGGGAAATGGTGAAAATTGCATGTTGCTGCTTGAGCTTTGGTGGTAGTATGAAGAAGGCATATTAACCTGAATTAAAAATGTATTTCATTTAATTTTAAATAAATTATTTACAGTAGATAATAGATTAGTTAACATATTAACATAATATAAAATAAAAAAATATATTTAATTTATGGAAAACGTTATAAAGTATGTTATAAAGTAACAGTAGTCATAATATGTTAAAACATAACACTAGTTATTATATTTTAAAGATTTAAATGTTATATTTATACTAACCAATTTAATAACTAAATTAAATAAAATTATTAATAAAAAATATATTTACAATGAAAAATTAACAGTGTTATTATTGAATAATTGATTAATTAATAACTTAATGATAAACTACTTAAAAGAATATATTCGGGGTCAAATAGTCTGGGGTCAAATGGTCCACTAAAAAATCACATTTACAATACATATAAAATTATGCATGAAATTGTATAGAAATCCACTGTGGTCGAACTGTCCGGGGTTGAATAGTCCTGCTTCCTCTGAGACAAGCCAAGATAACTGTTAATGTCCCAATGAGCAAGTCAGATATAACAGAGGTATTTAGAGTAGTTAATAAATTCAAGAATCGTTACCCTCCACGTACCTCTCAATTGTACAGATTTTTGCCTTATATTTTTGGTCTGTTCTCATAAAATTTGTGTTTTTCTGGATTTTTGTGGCAAATCAATGAGGACTGAATTCCCTAAATATTGACAGGCATTTCACTTTCTGCCTTTATATTCTTCAGAAAATGCATGGTAACACAAGACCTTTTATTCCAACAACTTTCTATGTTTAAAAGAACAATATTTAAAATGTGTTTCCCCATTATTTTTGTCTTTGACAAGACTTTTTGTGCTAAGAAAAATGACAGCTATGCCCCCCCCCCCCGAAAGAAAAAATAAAAGCAGTGAGAAACTGGACTGTTACAGACTCTAAGAAACACATGAGGGCATTCTTGGGGTTAGTTGGGAAGTATGAAATGTTTGTAACCCATATCACATCAATAACATGTCCACTTACAGATATAAATTCCTCAAAGTAAAAATTGGGCACTAGGGGCAGGAAATGAAGGTATTATGTTCAGAGACTGACATTTTGTAGTTTATACTGATGCAACAGAGGTATATTCGCAGTGCTGCAGCGGTTAGCGTTGTCACCTCACAGCAAGACGACTGGAGCGCTTTCTGTGTGGAGTCTGCATGTCCTCCCCATGGTTGAGTGACATTAAAGGTAGGTGCGAGCGTGAATGGGTGTGCCTTCGTTGAAGGTTGGGCTGGCAACTCGGCACCGTAAAAATCAGGAGCGGACCGGAGTTCCGCTCTGGCGACTCTTAACCAGGAAAAGCCAAAAGTCATTGATGCATCAGAGGTACGCCTAGGGTCAGTGTTTTCAAATGCCTTTGAAAGGGTAGAACACACTATATACTTTTGAAATCATACGTAGAGTAGAGACTAGGAATTCAGCTATTGGGAAGGAATGCCTAGCAACCAAGTGGGAGCTCTCATTTTTAAAATATTATCGACTTGACCAGGACTTTACACTGGACATAGGCAATATTAATCTTTCTCGGTAGGTACCTTCTATTTATGCTCACAATCAAACATCAATCAGGCTTCAACCACGTAAATGCAAAAGACCTGTCTACAGTTCATAGCCAAGGGTGGTGATGTAACGCAGTGTGGTGATTCTGTCCAAATGCTGTAAATCAAAAGCAAAAAGTTTTATAAAATGTATTGCTTTACATAAAACAGTTTTGTAAATAGTGAATATCCTGTAAACAATATCATTGTAAATATTGCTTTACATAAAACACTTTGTAAAATTTGTGTTTCTCCTTAAGACAGACAAATACACCTTTTTGTATTAGAAAGGTTCCCACAGAGAGTGCTGTTAACAACCATTCATCCTATTTGTGTGGTATATTAGGAGGGATGGTGATCAGAGAAGCATACCTCTTGATGCAGGGTAAATTTGTGCTTGGAACATCAGTTCTGTAAATATACTATAGCAAAGAAGAGACAGGCTGGAAAAGCTGCAAGTAACCTGGAAAGTTTCTACTAAGAATCCAAGCAGAAGAAAGGTGTGAGATCTCCTTAGGACTGTAACAAAACCACTGCATAACTTTTGGTATTTTGCCTATGCTAAAGAAAAGTTTGCACCCCTATTTTTCCTGTTTAACAAAGACATTATTTTACAGATAAGGTGCCTCTGCTGCCTTGTTTGATAACACTATATGCATATGTGTGTGTGTGTGTGTGTGTGTGTGTGTGTGTGTGTGTGTGTGTGTGTGTGTGTGTGTGTGTGTGTACGTGTCTATACATACATATATATATATATATATATATATATATATATATATATATATATATATATGTATATATATTCATTCACACACACACACACACACACACACACACACACACACACACACACACACACACACACACACACACACACACACACCTTTCTTTCAACACTTAAAAGTAGCAATATACATAGCCATTGTCTGTTGCTTCTAATAAGTATGGAAAATAACAGACAAGCATATGAGAAGGTATAGATAGAAACTGTTTGAAATATGCAATGCCTTTAATAAGATGCAGCCTGTGATGTAAAAAAGAAGTTATGTACTCACCATAACATTCCATGTTTGTTGTCCATGATCTCGCTTTCTTTCTTGTTTGTTGGGTTCTAGCTCGGCTGCATTCTAAAGTTCAAGAGCTGCCACTGGCTCAAGGCTAGACCTTATCCCAACATGCCTAGCGAGAGTTACCCAGATCTCATTTGTAAAAACCCATAACAGTAGACTAAACACACACATATAAATATATATATATATATATATATATATATATATATATATATATATATATATATACACATATACACACACATATATCAATATCACCAAGACAACAGTAATACACCCTAAGCCTATACAATTCATGAGGCAGGAAGGGAGTCATAGCACATATAGCCAAATACCAAATAATTCCTCTCAATCCTCCAGGAAGGAGGAAGGGGGGAAGGATGCAAGAAAGAAGGAGAGATCATGGACAGAAAACATGGAACGTTATGGTGAGTACATAACTTCTTTATGTCATGTTGTCCCATCTCGCCTTCGTTCTTGCTTGTTGGGACAGCGTCCCCAGCACCTTCTTTCTCGGGTGGCTCGAGGGAATAAACTCTTCAGAACAGTGGAACCAAAGGATGCCCTGTTCTGGGAGGCCACATCTACCTTGTAATGAGTGATGAAGGTATGAGGATTAACCCAAGTAGCTGCTACACAAATTGAGTCCAAAGGCAGTTTGGCCTGAAATGCAGTAGAGGTAGATAATTCTCTAGTTGAATGTCCTCGAATTTTTCCTGGAAGTTGTTTGTGCTATGAGCTATAAACATAAATGATGGTGTCTGTAAGCCATTTCAATAAGGTTACTTTTGAGATTAAATTTCCCTTTCTGTTTTCTGAAAATGATATAAACAATTGGTTGGATTATCTGAATTCTTTTATCCTGTGCAAGTAGAAACGTAATTGCCTATGAACATCCAGTTGGTTGATATTCTGCCTTGTTGCCATGATTAGGGAGGAAAACGGGGAGTTCTATTGATTGATTTAAATTTGACTCAGAGCAAACGTTTGGTGGGAAGAAGGTATTGGTTCTGAGAGAAACTCTGTCTTTGTGAAAAATTAATTACGGGGGACAAATGGAGAGAGCTTGTAATTCTGATACCCTCCGAGCTGAGGTAATGGCAGTCAAGAAGATTGTTTTCCAAGTCAAGAACTTCAGAGAACAAGTAGCAGCCGGTTCAAAAGGAGGGAGAATCAAGGCAGCTAAAGCTAAATTTAGATCCCAAGGAGGGGCTGGTTCTCTTATTGGGGGTCTCAAGAGGATAGTACCTTTCAGGAAAGCTTTGCATACCCTGTGGGACATAACACTGGAACCCATTTCTCCAATGTGATGATTTGAAATAGCAGCCAGCTGAACTCGGATGATGGCTGCAGCTGCTCCTTGGTTAAAAGTCTCAGAAATTCCAGGATCTTTGAAATGGGTGCAGTAAAAGGATCAATATGATTTTTGACTGCCCAACAACAGAACCTCTTCAATTTGTTAGCATAAAGCTTTCTTGTTGTAGATTTGTGAGAAGAGATCAAAATGTGTCATACTGCTGGGGAAATGTCAGAAAGCCTGGCTAAGATGGGAAGTGTAGAAACCAAGCTGTCAGCTTGAGGGTCGGAATAGAAGGGTGGGGCATTCCTGACTGATGCACCAGCAGATCATGAACTGGGTCCAGGATCCATGGCTCTTCCAGAAGATCGGGCCATAAGAAGGGGAACCAAATTTGATGACGCCAGTAAAGGGCAATGAGGATTATCTTGCAACCCAGCAATTTTGCTTTCTGAAGAACTTTGGGTATTAGAGGAAATGGGGGAAAAGCATAAAGAAGTCCAAGGGGCCAATCATAAACAAGTGTATCCCTGGGTGACTGTCCCGGTTGGGGGACCAGGGCAAAATAGCTGCTGCATTTGGTACTGATGGACATGGCAAAAAGGTCGCAGCAAGGCTGGCCCCACTTGCGAAAAATTTGATTCGCAATTACCTGCTTCAGGGACCATTCATGTGGCATGAGAATTGCCCTGTTTAGCTTGTCTGCTATCACGGTGGATCTCCCCAGAATATGAATTGCAGTCAGAAATCACTGAGAAGACACCACCCACTGCCATACTCTTTGAGCCTCTCGACACAAGGGGTAAGATCTGGTTCTGCCTTGCTTGTTGATGTACTACACTACGGACATGTTGTCTTTTTGAACTGTAATCATCCCCATCGATAGAGAGCCCTGGAGTGCTTGCAATGTCAGAAGCACTGCTCTCATCTCCAGGACGTTGATGTGCAAGTGGTACTCATGTTGCTGCCCAGTTCCTTGAACAGTCTCTCCCAGATAATGCCCCCCTCACCCTATCTGGGAAGCATCCGTGGTCACTGTGGCAACCAGTTGGGGAAGGATGAACGGCCTGCCTATTTTTATGTGAGTAGAGTGAAGCCACCATTGTAGATCCTTTTTGCAGGTCTCCATGATGAGAATCTCGTGTGACATGGGTAGATCCTGCATGGACCATTGAGCAAATTGAAGACACTGCAATATCCTCATATGAAAGCATGCCGAGGGAACTAGTGTTATACTGCTGCCACCATCGAGCCTAGCACTTTGGGGATGAATCTTGCTTGAATCTTCTTTCTCCTGATCAATATTGACACCTGATATCATATGGTTGACAAACTTTCCTGAGACAATTTTGCTATCATGTTTTTTGTATTTAAATCTGCTCCTATAAATGTAATATGTCGACAGAGCAACAAGGCAGATTTTTTTTAGTTCATAGTGATGCCTAGCTCTGAGCAGAGACGAATTGTGGTGTCCCTTGCCATGATTAGTCAATGCTCAGTGGTGGTGGTAAGGAGCTAGTTGTCTAGATATGGAAACACCCAGAATCCTAGATGCCTCAGGTGAGCCGTAACTACTGCCATGCATTTGGTGAACACTCTGGGGGCTGTAGTGAGACCTAAGGGCAGAGCTCTGCACTGGTAATGACTAGCTCCCAGCCGGAAGTGTAGATATCTCCTAGATTGCCTGTCTATCTTGATGTGGTAGTATGCATCCTGGAGATTGATGGGGCACATCCAATTGTCCTTTTCCAGAAAGGGAAGAATGGACTGCAGTGTTATCATCGAGAACTTTGTTTTCTTGACAGACTTGTTCAGTCTGCTGAGATCCAAAATGGGCCTACAGTCCCCCTATTTTCTTTGGAACTGAAAAGAAACTTGAGTAAGTTCCGCATCCGATTTGGTCTGCGGGGACGTCTTGGATAACTATTTTTTTTAGAAACTTCTGAACTTCTAGGTTTGCTTGATCCCATAGATTGGGTGGCACATCTGGGATTGACTTTCATTTTCTGGGAAGAGGTGGCAGGGAGAAAGGAATGCTGTATCCCCTGGGTATTATCGACTGTACCCATGTGTCTTTTGTGATACTTTGCCAGGCTTCTACAGTGACAATCTGCCCCCGACTGCCTCCAGAGGTGGACAGGTGGGCCTCCATTCAGGATAATGCATCTCTGTCACCCTGATTCTGATGACCCCCTCTGCTGTGAGGATGGCGTCTCCCATTATTGTTTCCCCCCTGCCCCTAGGGGAAAAGTCACCATGTGCATCACGCAAATCTCCCTGGGATTTCCGGAACCACATTTTCCCACCTTTTTGACCTTTGGGATAAGGTCTAGTAGGTGCAGAGAAATGTACTCCCACAGCAGAGAGAGTTTTGCCATCTTGCTTGCACCTGGTAAGAATCTCTTTTACCTTGGGACCGAACAATGATGAGCCATCAAATGGGGTGCTGGTAAAAGTTGAGTTGAAGGGCTCTGTGAACTCGCAAAGGTGCATCCAGGAATGTCTCCGTAAGGCAATTCCTGTGCCTGTTGCCCTGCTCGCTCCATCGGCTGCGTAAGAGATAAGCCGCATGGAGGAGTTGACTATAGAAGACAAGGTCGCAAGCTGGGAAGCAGTCTTGTCTGAATCTCCCACAGCTGTAAGATCCTGGAGAGCATCTCCCAGCTCTTTGAGGAGATCCCACTGGAGATGAGTCAGAGCTCTAAAAGTAGTACAGACTTCTTGGATGTCAGGTTGGGGGAAGACCATATGATAGGATTGTGACTAATAGGTTTAGAAAACCATGTCACAGAAATCACATTTTACATCGTCAGAGTCTACATCCACATAGAATATTTAAGAATATTGTATAAAGACAAACATTAAGGCTATCTAGACTACATAATAGAGATTATATGCTCCAGGGAGAAACAGAGGTGATGTGCCATGAGCCACAGAACAGAGGTTACTCTATAAATGAGTTGAACACAGGGATAGCAAGTCTTAATAAAATTAGGGAGGACAGGGGTAAGCCTTACTTCTCAGAGAAAGTCTGTAACAATGATAATGCTTACAGCTTGGATGAAAGATCATGTCTGTATAGAGAAGAATTTCCTGTCACTGTAACATGCTCCAATAATGTTAAATCGATATGTGGCATTACTGAGAAGAATTGGCACTTTCTTACATCAGACCACTTAGTTAATGGTTATATTGGATCTAAACCTGTATTCAGGTTTAGAAACAGGAAATCATTAAAAAGGATGTGCTATAAGAAAGGTGACTTAGAGCCATCAATGGGCCTTGGCACACTTCAGTGTGTGAGTTGCAATTTTTGCGATCTGACAGTACATTTTTACATCCAACAACTGATAATAGGTACTTTTTTAATGTTACCACTAACTGTCTCACGAAACATTCAGTATATTTAGCTGTGATGTAGATAGT
Organism: Protopterus annectens; assembly: GCF_019279795.1. NCBI lineage: Eukaryota > Metazoa > Chordata > Ceratodontiformes > Protopteridae > Protopterus > Protopterus annectens. The sequence continues at coordinate 735,888,345 of NC_056725.1, forward strand.
GTCCAAAAAAAAAAGTATGTAGGTAGTGCAGTGTGTGGCATTGATTGTTATAGTATATGCAAAACAGTGTTAGTTTCAGTTAGGAAAATACCAGCCAGAAACTTAGTGATGCAGATAGATAGTGAGAGAGTTAAGAAGAATAGAAGCAATAAATCCTGAGCAGTAACTTAAGGATATAATATAGAAGCAGAGAAGGAGTTAGAATAGCCTTAGGATCTTGCAGTCTGTGAGGGCTTGAAATGTGACAGAAGAGGAAGACCTGAGCATTTGGCAGGCTTTATGCAGGAGCAGAGCCATGTATTTTGAGATGATTTTTTAAAGAGGATTTGAAATGCGTTTGGGCAGGCATAAACCTGGTAGCTAGACGTAATGAATTCCAATGTATAGAGACAGATTATGAATACAGAGAGTGACCAGGTTTGCTTGTGGGTTTTGAGATAGCAAAGAGATTTTTGTCTTCTGATCGTAGGGATCGATTTGGTGTGTAAGGTGTGACTAGATTGGCTAGTGCAGGGCAGGCAAAAGGCTTGAAAATAAGGTTGTGCGAGTTGGATAGCTGAATAAAGGCAAGTTGGTTGGGTAGTTCAAGCCAGTTTAATTTTTAGGAGTGGTTTACAGTGGTGTGTGTGATATTTAGAATTTGTGGCAAACTTTGCAACTTTGTTGTAGCACTGTTCCAACTTGCTTAGGGTAGAATTTCCGAAGTTAAGATAGGAGCACCATAATGAAGGGAGGGAAGTAAACATTTTTGCAAGGGTAGTTTTGGTTGCTGCAGTAAAAAAATGTTTATTTCTACACGATTCCCAGTTTTTGATGAGTTTTCTTTATATTTTACTGTATATGGGGGGGGGGTCAAATTAAAGTTTATTGTCAGTGGTAACTCCTAGAAGTTTGGTTTCCTGCACTATTTCTATGGCAGTGTTGTCAGATGCAAGTGATCAGTGACAGGGGAGGTGTTTTTGGGATGAACGAGTACTAGTTTTGTCATATTATTTGTCTTAATATATTTAAGATATGTTTGGATTTTACATTTATATGGTCTGAAGAAGCATTTATATGCAAAAGCACTTATCATGTTTTAATTTTTTATGCCTTATAGTATTTTATTAAATCATTCCGTCTATACACCTTTGTTTCTTTATTTTACATAAATAGTGTATAATTTCATTTTAACTGGCTATTTTGATTTATAGGTATATAAATGCAAATTGTACTGTTTAGTAAAAAAACAATGTGACAAGTTTGAGGGGAAATGAAGTACATTTTGCGTAAAGATCACGCTTTAGTACAAAGGTTTCATGAATGTGTCTAATTCAGTGTTATTGTAGATGATGGATCCATATTACTTTCTCTGGAGTTAACTGGGTTTTATGTGAATCAGTAATGCCTGTAAGAAGATAATAACAATTATTTAAGGTGAAAAAATACCCGTGGCATTAAGATGTTATACTGAGAAATAAATACCTCTGTACACATAGGAAGGTAAGGTAAAACAAATACAGAAGTTTACAAAACATTACCTACTAAAATCATTTGAAATGGATGTCAAGCAATGACCAGAAACCAGACATAACAGACACGAGTGCCAGTCGAGAGAAGCTTAGGTCAGTGATGAACTACACAGCAAAATGATCCAACAGATGGGAGAATAAAAGAAAATCCCTGTTAGGTGACAAACTGGTTAAACCTGACACAATATCACAGACTCTGTAGTAAAACAAGGATGATCTTACTAGAAAATGGTGACACAGGCACAAACATCCAAATGGCAAGCTTATGATTTATGGGACTTCAAGAAGGCAAAATTACAGTATGTATTTTTATTTTCTAAAACAATCTAGCAATTTCTTAATAGCGAATAGAGCTCAGCACTGCTTAAATGGAAATGGTAGCTTGTTCATAATCTCAGAAAGTGCTGTTTCAGAGATCATTCTAGTTTTTACTGATTGCTTATATTTAGTTTTTACAGTTAGGCTAAAATTTGTTTCACTTTGTAGTCAGCTGCATATTGATTGCGACACCACTTTTACCTATTAAAAACATTATAAACTCCAAACACTAACCCCTGCAGTGTTCCACTGTTCATAAGCATGGTGTCTGACAGTTTCTTCACATTATAACCTTGTTGTAGTTATATCTCCTAAACTGTCAGACCACAAAGCAGGGACCATCAGAAATCATAATGGGGGTCCAACATCATTCCACATAAAATGCACTGGTCACATTCCAAAGCGTATTGGTTTTACAATTAAGTTGAATTCCAGTTTCACTGCATGAATATTATAGTACATTGTTTGATTTTTCTAGTTTTGTTATTTATTCAGTTTTTCTCTACACATAAACCCACAAAATGTCACAGTAATTAATGTCCGATTTAATATGTGCTATATTTGTATATTGTTTTGATTACTCCTGATCTATATGTACATTATAACGATTGTATATGTAACCACCTTTGGAGCTTTTCTCCCCGGGCCTCCGCTGAAAATGGACATGCATCCAGTCGGACTATCCCGGTCAACAAATGCAAAATAAATAAAAATAAATAAATATGGGTAGAAAAAACATGCATCTTTAGAAGAGCAATATTTTGTGTGCACTGTTGTTTCAGTACTACATTATTATGTGAATTTATTTAAGGTGTCCAAAGCCTAGTCGACCATTTGTTTAACAAGAAGTAAGAAACATCTACTGATGCATTTTTGCAAAGAAATAAAGTAGCCTGTAAATTTATTTATTGAGCCAAAGGCACATTTTCAGTGGAGACCCGAGGAAAAAAGGCCCAGAAAAATACAGTGACATTAAAACATGCTCCAAAAAAAAATACGACATTAAACATGCATAAATTCAAAAAAAAAAAAAAAAAACAGAAAAATTACACAGGTATATAATACATTCATTAAGCAGGACAATTTACAATAGTTATATAATTGCACATATTTAGAATACCAGAAGCTGCAAGGAAAGTATGTATAGAGATAAAATAAAAATGTTGAGTGAACAGTGTATGAGATTTAAGAGAAAGAGAGAAAAAAAGAAAATCAGAAAAATCAGCACGTTAATAGGACATAAAATTACACGATACCATATCTAGAAAGGTAGTGAATGCAAGCTAGTGTTGCTGTTAACAGCGAGTATGGATAGCAGAAGAGAGTTTGAATAGGGAGAGGTATAGTAAATAAATATCATGGCAGGGAGTTTTAGCTCCTAGAAAAAGTTCAGGGGACCGTTCTTATCAACAAAATGAAATGCAAAACAGAACAATTTTTGGCATCAAAAACTGCAACTTGGTGTTTTATTTGTTCAGAAGGTTATGTCCAACTCCAAGGTTTATTAAACTCACATCAGAAAGTGGCTAATACATTTCAAGCTCTGTACTCTCAAAAAGGAAGATTTGCACAAAAAAAAAAATCTCAGTTGGGAGGCATATGAAATTGCACACAAATGCAAAATTATTTATAACTAGGGTATGACAGAAGAGTTCACAGAATTGTGACTGTGTATGCGCATGAGTTAGTATATCTCAGTGTGCATGTGTATATTCCCCCTGCAATTTATTGAACATGTATTTGTTACCAGGCAGTTCATTTTGCTGAACATTGTTTTACTAAAAGAGGAATGTGAGGTTGCAATACAGGTGGGATTGTCTATGCATGTGTTTCAGGATTAGGTTTAGACTTAGGTTTAGAAAAGCAGTTTTTGTGTGTTTGTGTGTATTTTTGCAAGTTAGGGTTAGGTTAGGAGATAGATTTATGACTCTGGTGTATGTGTGCAAGCAAGTGTGTGTTTGAATGTGTGCGGAAACGTGAACGGGGGTGTGCACCTGTGTCAACACAATGTATGGGTAGTGTTACGCATGCATAACACAACCTGTGCATCATCAACACAAGGCATGGTGAGTGTTATGGAAAAAGGTTTTCTAAGGTAAGGTTTACAGTTAATGTTAGGGTAAGGTTAGCAGGCATTAGTAAGGTGGTGCTTATGGGATTTATCTTCACAGAAACACCTGTAAACTTGTACTTATTTTAGAAAAAACATTTCTGTAACACTACCATTATTTAAACAAATTATGCTCAGTATTACCAGAGCACTTTGTTTGAAAGGCCACACACTTTTGGTGTTATATTTTTTCAGATGGTACTGAATTCTGCATTTGGGTATTTCAATGACACAAAACAGAATTGCACATCTAAAGCTGTATATACATACATTTATTTTATTTATATCTATCTATACATATATATATATATATATATATATATATATATATATATATATTTGTATATATATATATATATATATATATATGGGATCCGGACACATGCTCGACTAGCATATGTCCGAATCACAAAACATCGAACACACATACATGAAAGTGCTTAACATCGATAAGCGCTTCGTGTATGTGTGCCTGTTTCGTAGATAGGACTACAGTGTGGGTAAGGGAAAATTCCCTTTTCCCCACTGTAGTGCGATCTCGGAATGAGAATAATAAAGTGGGGGGTGGAGGGAGGCGAAGCCCCCCTGTAGAAATGTAGATTTTTTTTTGAACTACACATACATGGAAGCGATTTTCGATGTTAAGCACTTTCGTGTATGTGTGTTTGATGTTTTGTGATTCGGACATATGCTAGTCGAGCATGTGTCCTAGACCCATACAGATATACATATATCTCCATCACATACCTATCTATATCAATATCTATCTACTGATATATAACATACAAACATATACAAAACCAACAGGTAAAAAGGTCACACAAATAAGCCATTTATTAAAAACTACAACAAAGACCCAGCAAAACTAGAATCTTCACTATGTAGTAGTGGAGGCCCATGAAATACATGCACAGACCCCTTAAGGACATAACAGCATTTCAGCTACATGGATTCTGAATGGCCATGATGTTTTACTTTAAGTCTTTACTGGTGCATTCAGCCTAATTTTTTTTTTTTTTTTGCAGGGGCAAGCCCCCTGCACCCCCCCCCCAAACCCCATGCTAATTATATACACTAAGTCCATAATCCATGGTGAAAGGGCAAATCCCCTTACACCAGGAACTGTAAATCCCTCACAGCTGTTGACCATCTAGCATGGATTGACTATATGCAAATGCAATTTTCGCTGGAACACCCATATGTATGCATACGTGTGTGTGTGTGTGTGTGTGTGTGTGTGTGTGTGTGTGTGTGTGTGTGTGTGTGCGCGCGCGCGTGCGCGTCTCTGAGAGTGCATGTGTGTGTGCATATTCATACCTCTCAACTGTCCAGGTTTTTCAAGAATGTACACACACACACACACACACACACACACACACACACACACACACACACACACACACACACACACACACACACACACCATAGTAGCAATCTATGTTCCTCCTAGAGACAAAATTAGTATACATGAAAAAATTCTCTACCACCTCTCTCTCTAACCATCCATAATGAAACCATTATCCTTGGCGATGTAAATATAGACTGGCTTTCACTTCATTCTCCCAACTCATCCTCTTTCATCAACTTGCACAGCTTTGTGCAATTAAGCTCTACACCCACTCATATCAAAAAATCCCACCTCCCTAGCTCTCTCCTAGATTGGATCTTGGTCTCCCATCCCCAAAACTACCATAATCCGCAGACCCTACCTAATTCCCTCAGCGACCACTGCCCTGTCACAGTTATTAGACACACTCCTCACTCCATCAGGCCCCACAAGTTTCTTGCCTCCCACAAATTATCAACCTTCTGCCCCAACTCCTTTATAGACCAACTCTCTAGAATTAACTGGTCATTTCTAACCACTCTCCTCCTTGATGAAGCTGTCCAACCTTTCAACTCTACCTTCCTTAACATCTTAAACTCCCTCACCCCTCTCCGCACAGTCAGAATCAAATCAAACACTTCACCTTGGCTTACCAATAATACTTGTGCCCTTATGAAAAACAGAGACAGGATATGGAAATTACGGACTAAAACTAAGACCTCCTCACTATTACAAAGTTATAAACAACTCAGGAACCAAGTCAAAGAAGACACCCACAATGATAAAAAGAACTTCTACATCACCCCCCCCCCTTCCCTAAAGTCCGACCCCAAAAAATTCTGGAACTCTGTCAATCATGTATTGCACCCTGGTAACCCTTCCCCTCCTAACTCCTGCCCAAACAAGACACCTGAAGAAACTGCAACCATTTTCAACTCTCACTTCAGAGAATCAGTAACCGCTTAGATAAACTCTCTCCCCTCTAACAACAATGCCAACTGCCTCTCCAACTAGTCTTCTTTCCCTAACTCATCATATTCTTTCTCCCTCAAAACTGTTCCAACAAACTACATCAAATCCTTACTCTCAAAACTTAAACCCTCCTCTCCATCTGCAGACAATCTACCCCCCCCCATTTCATACAGATTGCTGCAGAACCCCTAGCTTACCCTGTATCTATCTTAATCAATCGCTCTATCATTGAATCCTATATCCCCTCCATATGGAAAAGATTTGACACCTTACACATGCACAGAAGTGGAAACTCCTCTGACATATCTAACTTCAGACCAATAGCTATTCTGTCTCCCCTCTCAAAAATTTTAGAAAAACTTATTCACAATTAGGTTATGCACTATCTACTTCAGGAAAACCTACTTACACCCACTCAACATGGGTTTCGCCCCAAACACAGTACCACAGCTGCACTAATATCCTTCATCAATACCATATGTCCTGCTCATGACAACAACAAACTTGTCTCCTGTCTATTCCTGGACCTCTCCAAAGCCTTTGATAGAGTCTCCCATCCTCTTCTCCTGGCTAAACTATCAAACCTCAGTTTCTCTCCTTCTAACATCTCCTGGTTTTCTAGCTACCTCTCAAATTGCCAGCAATCTGTCAAATGGCTCTCTGCTCTATCCCCCCCTCTCACAATGGAAATGGGAGTCCCCCAAGGATCTATCCTCAGGCCACTACTCTAATATTTTTACTAATCTACTACATACCTATTGCCCCCAGTAATCACTTATACAATATGCAGATGACTCCACTGTTATCACCATCGCTGCCAATCCCTCTGACCTCCACTCTAGTACCTAGACCTCATTTAACACCATAAAGACATGGCACAGTGACAATAAACTTATTCTCAACCTCAAGAACCTCTCCAATCTCAAATCTACTTTTACTATACTATCTAGCAACAACACAACTATCACAGTCGAACCTAACACAGAACTGCTAGGAGTCATAACAGATGACCAACTTAAGTTCGATCTGCATGTGACCAGTTGTATCAAAAAGACACACCAGAAACTAGGACTCCTTTACTGCAAGAAAAAATACTTAACAAACAGCGCTAAAATAATTCTCTCGCATGCATTTCTTCTTCCTACTCTATTATACAGCTGTCACATACTCACAAATCTGAACACCTCACTTATCACCAAACTAGAAACTACCTGCAATAAGGTGGGCAGATTCGCTGCTAACCAACCCTATAAGTCTCACTACTGCCTATCCCTTAAGCAACTAAACTGGATGGACCCTCCCCACTTGCTCCTACTACATCAACTCCAGATTATTCACTCAATACTATACCTACCCTCCTTCTGTCCCAGCCTTACTTCTATTACATCTAAATACTCACCTGTGAGGCCTCTACGTAGCTCTGACCAAGCCCTGCTACAGATTTATAAACCCAAGACCAAAACTGGCTGCCTCCTCTATAATTATAAACCTACCACATCCTGGAACCAACTCCCCTTAGAAATTAGGTCCCTTAAACACCCTAAAAAATGTAAAACTGTCACACGAGATTACCTAAAGAAAAACTGGTCTTGCCATTGCACTTATCCCCCCAAACCCCTTTTTCCCAAGTATTCAATAATAATTCCTTCTCTCCTCAGTCCCTCAATGATATACCCTCCAACTACTTTACCTCTCTCATCCCTTTTGACCCTGCCAAATATTTTACCTGCACTTTTCCCTTAATCATAACTTCTATCCTACCTTCTCCAAACTTTACCTCCCATCTCTCATCTCCCCTCCACATCTATTTTCTCCATCTCCTTCTCATCTCTTGGTTTCATACCATACAAAACAAGCTCTATTTCGTTGAAACTTGCTCTAATATTAATCTCCAGATACTCTCTCACCTCTTCTTTTTTGCCAGCATAAACTTTGAACAAACAGCATATAAACTTTCAACATACCTCAGATTGTTGCATCCTATTTTATATTACCTACTATTTTTTTAATCCATCTTAGACATCTATTTTGTTCTTTTTGAAAATATCAGTCTCACAGAGAAGGATTACTGTCTTCATTATCACTTTACTACCACTGTAAGCTATATACTAAAATAATGAAACTTTTAAATGTACATCAGATTTTTTTATCCAGTGCTTATATTAATGTAATCTTGAATGTATTTTTGTTACTGCATGTGCTGTTTAAATTGTAACTCACTGAGGAGATTTTCTCCCCACATCTCCACTGAAAATGAGCTAGAAGTTCAGTCGGACTAACCCGGTCAACAAATGTAAAATAATTAAATAAATAATACAGTAAAACTTTGTTAGCATGGTCTCGGATGACAAAGACCCTCGCTTTGCATGGGCAAATTTTTTGGCCTGACCGGGAATACTTTGTTTTATATAAAAGTGCTGACAGATAACACGGACTCGGTTAACATGGACTTTCGGATAACACAGACCATATTTTTTGCTGAGTACCATGTTTAACACGGACTGAGTAGCCCTGGCTATGCGGAGCTGCAGCTTGTAGATGTATAGGTGTTGAGTTGACGCGACTGGTGGATCAATTAAAACTTACAAGGTGTATAAATCACCCCCTTGATGACATTCAATAAATTTGATATAAAACCTTATCTTTAGTAGGATTATAAGGACAATTTGATATACTGTACACTACTGCATTGAAATCATATTACTGTACTAGCTTTTGCCAGTTAATTATATTGTGGGACAAACCTTTTAGAATATTTGTCTTAAAGTCTATATCATGAAGAGTAAAGAATCTCTATGCAAGTCCATCTTAAAGATGATTTTGCATTTGCTACATGAAATTGTTTCCTATGAAATCACTTTTAAAGATACAGTATAAGTGAGCAACAGCAGTGTGTTTCTTCATCGGATAAAGTCCCACTGTCGGCGTTCTGCAGATTTACTGTAAAACATTCAGTTTAGTAGTATTTCAAGGAATCATCTACCATGTCAAGTACAGACTCCATTACTGTAGTAATATCTTGGGGGTGGGGGTCTTCCAAAATACAGTACTCACCGCCTGATGTACATGACGAAGTGTGAAGTACAGTATTATTGAGAAACAGTTTTAAAATGTTGAAGTCACTACATAAAAGTGTCATTTTCTTTGGACAAAACTGCACTATGAGGGGAATTATTCCAGAGGTGTGGACCCTAGGCTGCTTCATTGAAAATTTTGACTCAGAATACTGTATTAAGAAATATAGAAGTTATGGTAATTTATCCAAAGCCACAGAGAAAATACTGTAATAAGGAAAAATAAAAAACAAGCTACATGTATATACTTGGGAGAAAGAAAACTCTTCAGTCCAGAGAAGACTGTGCTTCAGCTTTGTGTAGGAAAGTCTGGCTTTGTTCTGTATGATGGGCTTACACTGGGAGGTGGATTGGAAGGATGTGTGACAAATAGCAAGGAGCTGCTTGCTTTCTTTAGATAAGGTTGAGGTGTCACGATGGCAGACTAAGTTGGCTGATTATTATAGTTGTGGAGCTGATGCACATGATTGCCGGAGTTTGCCGCGGCTGGCTGCAGAGAATACTGTTGGGACTGTGTTGTTACAGGGAGTTGGTGCATTATATTGGAGGCTACGTGTAGTACTGTACTCTATTCACATTCAGTGTACGATTTAAAATGAGCAATAAGTGTAAGTAAACTGCGTTAGCTTTACAGCAAAAAATTGCCATCATTAATGACATTGAAGCAGACAAGAAACAGGCAGCAGTTGCAGGGGCTTGTAATCTTTCAAAGCAAACCGTTATTTCGATTTGGCAAAACCACCACAAGCTACATCAGGCTTATGAGTTGTGTGCTAGTAATAATCGTAAAAGCATGCATACAGCTGCATTTCAAGACACAGAGATCTCTACAACTTCACTCAAATAATCCTCTCCATCACTCGACCTAACAAAATAATCTCTCCCGGATCCACTATAGATTGGATGCTAGTCTCAGATCCAAATAAAATAACCAATTCTGGCACAATTCCTGATAACTTTTGTGACCACCAACTGAAAACTGGATGCACCAAAACCACCTCTCTCTCAATGCAAATAAATCAAAGATTCTACTATTCCCTCCCACAAAAACCCTCTCCTATGATAAAAACAACTTCAAAGTCTATAGTCAAACCAACTCACCTATAGAAGTAGTCCCCTCTGCCAAACTACTTGGCATTACTGTAGATGAACACCTCAAGTTTGATATTGATATTCAACAAAATATTAAGGAAACCAACCAAAAGCTAGGTATGCTGTATAGAAATAATCGCTTTCTCTCCAACTCTACCAGGAAAACTCTGGCCTCGACTTATCTTCTTCCTTCCTTATTATACGGAGCCCCTCTCCTAACCCAACCTGTCCTACTCTATCACCTCTAAACTAGAAACACTGCTACAAAAAAATCTCTAAATTTGCATCTAAATCTAAAAATACCACCCATCACTGCCTAACCCTACAAGCCCTGAATTGGCTTGAACTCCCAAACTACCTAGACTATCTCCAACTCACTACTGCATATAGACTCATATTTCACCCAACAAAATGTCCCGCTCTAACTAACATTCTTCCCCCTTATACACCCAACAGAGCTCTCAGATCTGAAAATCAGAACTTAATTACTATCCATAAACCTAAACATCCTGCTGACCAACTTCTCCTATCTTTCTCACTAGGCAAAAAATGGAATTCCCTTCCCTCCACACTAAGAACCATACCAAACTCGGAAAACTTCAAATCCCAACTATTCAAACACCTGTCGACTAAATGGAAATGTACCTACCTTCACCCAACCTAATCAAAGGGGGTTCTCTCTCTGGTTCTCAAGCTCTACAACTCATAGTTTTCTTCCTATGAGCCTATCTAAGCTCTCAACAATTTCTATAGCTTCTTTCGAAGCTCTCAACAACTCCTACAGTTACCCTCACAGAGCCCAACCTTGTAAATATTGTAAATAGCATTCTGCTGTTGATGTGTGTATTTAAAGCGTATTTACATTTTCGTAAAAGGTTTGCATGTAAACTGTTTCCACACCTAACACATATCTGTTTTCCTCAAATGAAACTGTATGATCCCTACCTTTAAGCTTAATGAATTTGTTAACTATGCATGATATTGAATGCATTTATGAGTAACTATTCTACACAATATCTTTGTAAGCCACGGTGGTGCAGCGGTAGTGTTGTCACCTCACAGCAAGAGGTTCTCCCGTTCGATTCACGGCTGGAGCACCTTCTGTGTGGAGTCTGCATGTCCTTACTGTGGTTGACTGGCATTCAAAAGACATGCATGAATGGGCGTTCCTTCGTTGAAGGTTGGGCATTGGGCTGGCACCTCGGCACCGTAAAAATCTACTGCCAATCATTAGTGGACCGGAGTTCCGTTGTGGCGACCCCTAACCGGGAAAAGCCGAAAGAAGAAGAAGAACAACATTCTACATAATATCTTTAATATTAACTATCCGTTGTATTTAAATTGTATAATGCATCTTGGAGCTTTTCTCCCCGGGCCTCCACTGAAAATGGGTCAATTCGGCCCAGTTGACTTCCCCGGTAATCAAACTGCAAATAAATAAATAGAGGAGGCATTATTGAAGTGGTTCACTGTTGCTCGTTCGCAAAACCTTCCAATCAGTGGGCCACTGCTTCGTGTGATAGCGCAAGAATTCACTAAGCTGCTTAAACTGTTAAACATGACAAATTCCAGTGCAGCAGAGGCTGGTTGGACAGGTTTAAGATGCGTCACAACATCGTCTTCCGTGAAGTTTGTGGAGAGGCAGCAGCTGTCAACAGTGACACCTAATTTATGTGGACAACAGCGCGCTTACCTGCCCTTCTGGCGTCATATGCACCATGTGATGTGTATAATGCTGATGAGACTGGGATCTTTTTTCGCATGCTGCCTGACAAACCCATGTGCTTCAATGGTGATAGCTGCCATGGTGGTAAGCAGAGCAAAGAACGAATCGCCACCATGGTATTTGCAAACATGGATGGGTCTGAGAAATTACCGCTGTTGGTGATTGGTAAATTTGAACGACCATGCTGTTTCAAAAATATAAAACACTGCCAGTTACTTATGCTTTCAGTAAAAAAGCATGGATGACTTCTTTCATCTTTGAAGAATGGCTATGCAAGCAAGACAAGAGCTTCAAAACACAGCGGCGTCATGTGCTGATGATTGTTGACAACTGCCCAGCACATCCAAAGATCACCAACCTAGAGGCCATAACATTGGTTTTTCTACCACCTAACGCAACATCGAGACTGCAGCCATGTGACATGGGGATTATCAAGAATCTCAAGGTCAATTACCGTAAGCTTGTGGCATGACATTTCATTGTATTGATGCAAAGATAGCATGTGAAATCAACATCCTGGATGCAATGCAGATGCTACGGTTGGCTTGGAAGGATATGACTTCACAGACTGTGACAAACTTCTTTCACAAAGCAGGGTTTGCAGTCAGGTTGTGTAAGGGCACTAGCAACTTTCCTGATCCAGCTGCTCCTGAGATGGAAGAAGATGACAACATTCCACTGCCGTGCCTGTTTTCGGCAGGTGGCATGATGTTCAAAGACTAAGCTGCTGCTGACGACGCTATTGAGACATATGAAGAACCGAGTGACAGTGACATTGTGGAAGAGGTCATAGCATCACACAATCCTAATGACGGTGCGTGTGTCCACAACAGTGACAATGAAGAGCAAGACGAGGAAGAACAGGGTATAACTGCTGCTCCGTCGGCTAGTGATGCTATGACTGCAATTGACACTTTACTACGTTTCCTATATGCGGCACTATCTAGTGATACAGCCCAAGAACAGCTGATGGCTGTTGAGTCATTCATTGTTAAGGGGCCTGGACGTTACAAGCAGACTACACTTATGGCCTACTTCAATTCACAACTGTAACTGTTGACATTTGCATTTACATGTACTGTACATGTAGTACTGTATACACTGTAGGTATATGCGTTTTTGGTCATTAAAAGTCACTTTGACAACTGTTTCAATATTTGGCTGTTGAGTCATTCATTGTTAAGGGGCCTGGACATTACAAGCAGACTACACTTGCGCCCTATTTCAATTCACAACTGTAACTGTTGACATTTGCATTTACATGTGCATGTAACACTGTATACACTGTAGGTATATGAGCTTTTGGTCATTAAAAGTCGCTTTGACAATTGTTTCAATTTTTGGATAACACGGACCTTGGTTAACACAGACTTTTTTTAATGATCCCCTGAAGTCCATGCTAATGAAGTTTTACTGTATATATGTATGTATATATATATATATATATATATATATATATATATATATATATATATATGTGTGTGTGTGTGTGTGTGTGTGTGTGTATGTGTGTGTGTCTACAGTTATTGAGAGAGACTGGCTATTTGATATGTCAGAAATTGTGCTTTGATGTGCTGTTTATACACAAATTGCATGAAAAGAAGTGCTAAAAGCTCATAATGTCAGAGATCTTTGCATCTCATAAGGAGGGATTTTGAGGCGCTGACAGTGGAAACTAACTGAGCACCCTATCTTGAAGAAGCCACAGAAAATGCCAGGAAGGTTGACAGAAGATATGTACCCAAGAAGTACATGAACCTGACTGTGGATAGGAACTTTACTGTGGATGAGTTTGGGATTGCTAGGCAGTTTGACCAGGGCTTTTATACTAAGCCTGACTCTCTCTCTCACACACACACACACACACACACACACACACACACACACACACACACACGCACGCACGCACGCACGCACGCATGCACGCACACACACATAAACTTTTTAAATCTAAGTAACCAAAAATATGTTAAGCAAAATGATTGTTTTAATTTAAAATGGATATGAATTTTGCTTTGACTTTATCACTGTAAATACAAGCATTTAAATTTGTATCCAAATTTGTTATCACAACCTGTTTTAACCACCTTAAATCATTGTTATATTTTATGGGAGGACAGGAGTGATAGAGGTGTTCTACAGGTAATTTTTTTTTTATTTTTCATTAGTTTTTCATGGTTGAGCGGTTATGAATTCTGTATTTATAGTAGAGGTTGGGTAAGTCAATGAACTGGCAAGATACAATGAAAATTTGGAAATGGCAGCATTTATTTTTGTATTAGCTGGTTGTTGGACAGATGATTCCAAGACTGATGGTAGTGTGATAACTAATAAGGTGGCATAGTAGGGAGACTATTACAGTTAATTTTCAGGAACGCTTATTACTAACAGACATAGGATGGTTAGTACAGGTTTTAAAACAATCCAAGGAACAGAGGTAGTTTGAGAAGAAGGAAACTACTGGTATTATGGATGAAGAAAAAGAGAGGTCAGTGAAAAAAGAAAATAAGTTATTTAAAATGAGTATGGATGGGAGAGAGGATAGTAGGGATGAATAGCTTCAGAGAGGACTGAAAGAGTGGGTAAATCAGGGCTCGGGAAAGGATTGACAAAGATTTGTGGTTTGTTTTTCAGTTGATCAGAATAGGAACTGCATCAGTTTTGAGAAATGTAGTGTGTTAGGGACTGAGGGAGAAATAATGGAGATCAGGTTGACAGTTATGAGAGGGAAGGGTTAGGGGAAAAGAGAACTGATTAACAGAGGAAGTACTGGTTGATGTATATGATTGGAGAAAAAAGAGGGAAGAGGTGATTGGTTTATACTGTAGGGGGTAGGAAATGGTGATAGCGTGGTGAATTGAGCCTGAGCAAAGTGATGCTAAAAGGATTGGGTTTAACCCTTGGGATCAGTTATGCTTGCCAGAAGCAATCGGTTAATACAGAGTAGGAAAGGCTGCTAACTTTGTAAATGTAAACAAAATTTTATTGTGCACCTGCAGTACAGACAAAAATTTTGGGAAGTTGTGTCCAGTGGACGTTTGCACTGATGAGAAAGCTTCTACTTCTTATATTAACTTTTGTATCAGTAATTTAAATTAACTTACGAGTCTTGCGGTGTGGAATAACTGAGGGTCTGCCTTCAGCTCAGTCACAAATGTCTGTCTGTTAATTAAAGCGCATTACACAGATATCTGACTATTGATTAAAGGGCATTAGGCAGATAACTATGTATTAATTAAAGATTATCAGACAGATGTCTCCATATTTATTAAAGGTTATTAGGCAGATATCCAGATATTTATTAAAGCTTTCATTTGTTTTTATTTATTTTTTTCCTCTCTTCTCCTCTTGACTATTTTGCATTCCACTATTTTGACCTGTTCATTCACCCTTGGTGAGAACCAAATGGCTCATTCATTACCTGGTGGCAAAGGCTGAACATATTATAACTGAAACTGTCATCCACAAGGAGGGTCAGGGGTTTTATCTTCTCCCCCACACATGTCCAACAGGTCAGGATGTAATGAGCCAATGTGATCAGTGGGCTCTCGTGGATAAACACGAATGTGTGTTTACTAGTCTACACTAGAGATTCTTCTGTAAAGAGTGACTGCCTAAGCACACCCCCTTTTCCCTGTAGAGAAAAGTGAGTAGGTTAAAGTCTCATCATTCATCCCCTTCCAAATAACAGTTTGAACAGGACTCAAAAAGCTATTCCAACTGATGCTGCTTGGTTTGTAGTTAGGACTTTATCCATCAGTGCCAGTGGAGCTAATTAATACTTATCAAGCAGATGATTTAATATTCATGTGAACAAGGTATGACTTTCAGGTGCATTCAGAATTTTATACCACCACAGCATCGTATATGGAATGTTACTGAATCATGTTTGAAAGTTTTGTTTTTTTTTTTAATTAGAGATGAAAATTGTAGCAAATAAGTTGTGTTGTAGGTTGACTTTAATTTTAGTTGGAAGATGATAGATGAGAGCAGGCAATGCAAGCTGAAGTCATTATACAGAACAGGTTATTCCCTATTATACCATGACCCCCCATTAATATTCCAAAACGTGCACGCTGATTGGCTGTGCACATTGTAAATCGACTTATACTAATGGAAAAAGGTCCGGTCGCCTGGACTTTTTCCATTAATATAAGTCTCTTTTAAAACACTGTCTCGCTATGTTAAAAGAGTTTAACATAGTGACACAGGTTTTAAAAAAGCAACAGAGATCTCTGTTGCTTTTTTTAAAGCTGTCTCGCTATGTTAAACCCATTTAACATAGCTTACAATAGTAAAAAGCAACGGAGATCTTGCTTTCTCCGTTGCTTTTTTTTTAAACCTGTCTCACTATGTTAAATGGGTTTAACATAGCGAGACAGCTTTAAAATAAGCAACAAAGATCTCCGTTGCTTATTTTAAAGCTGTCTCACTATGTTAAACCCATTTAACATAGCGAGACAGGTTTAAAAAAAAAAAACAACGGAGAAAGCAAGATCTCCATTGCTTTTTACTGTTTCGCTATGTTAAATGGGTTTAACATAGCGAGACAGCTTTAAAATAAGCAACGGACTTGCTTATTTTAAAGCTGTCTCGCTATGTTAAACCCATTTAACATAGCGAAACAGTAAAAAGTAATGGAGATCTTGCTTTCTCCGTTGCTTTTGGCCACAGCTCTGATGTACTGCGTAGGAATGCGCAGTACATCAGAACTGCCGCGGATACCAGACAGCTGCGGAAGGGCAGCAAAGAGGCATTATACAATGCCATTATTTAAGAAAAGTAATTATTTCTTTTCTTAAATAATGTCATAGTATAATAGCAATAACCCACTTCTGGGTGTGGGTAATGTGGGATTTACCCACGGTTGTCTTTGTTTGGTCCCTCAGGCTTCACCCTCGGGGCCAAACCACGCCAACCGTGGGTAAATCCCGCATTACCCACACCCAGACGTGGGTTATTGCTATAATGACAAAGCAAGATACACTAATGCACTAAGAAGCTTCATTGAAAAATGCTAACTTCCAGAAAGTACAAAGAAAGCATAATTTGGTATTGGAAACAATAGACCTTTTAACCCTACATTTGGAGGGATCCTGCACTCTACACCCCTATTTTCATCTGTTTTATATAATCAACTCTGCCCCTGTCATCCAACATTGGGTGGATGTACACCTTTCACATTTGCTTAATATAACCAATTCTGCCCTTCTCATACTCCATGCGGGGGGGGGGGCTGTGTACCTTTCAGCTGTGTTTTAGGTAATCATATCTGCCTCTCTCAA
The DNA here is from genome assembly GCF_019279795.1 of Protopterus annectens. Lineage (NCBI taxonomy): Eukaryota > Metazoa > Chordata > Ceratodontiformes > Protopteridae > Protopterus > Protopterus annectens. The sequence continues at coordinate 735,905,760 of NC_056725.1, forward strand.
TCTCCATGCAGGGAGGAATTGCAATTCCTTTACCTAATGATGCATCCTATCTTTACTAATTTTGTTCTTCCTGCATGTGCTAGCTACTGACGTGAGTAAAACTTCTTAAAATGCTGCCTTCAGTCCCTTGCCCCAGTGTCTCCTTACCAATGAACAGTTTCCTCTGACAGGTCATTGTTGCATACATGCACCAGGATGTATACCTGCCCCTTAGCTTGTTCACTTGCTCCAATGTGTTAAGATGTCTAAGCTCAGAGACCACTTTCACTGTAACCTATTATGACTCTTAATCCCTTTGCAAATGGAATCTTTGGTCACCTAAGCCCCTTTTTTATCCTTCCACTTACTGCTCTTTCCTATTTCACTGCAAATATCTTTTCCTTCTCCATGACTGGAAAGCGGGGAAGAGTGACTGATGTGGGAAATGACTAGCTAAAGGGAAGTTAGTTAATAATATACTGAATTGTACTTAGGTTGGGTGAACTTAACGATGTCCTTCAAGGATGCATCTGCAGTCCTAACAAATGGGTTGTCCTGCCTCAAGCAGCCCTTCGGTCGGCCGGATTCCAAAGTCTGGGTCTGGCCTCGGCTGATGTCGCACTTCACCCGACGTCATAGCTGCAGTTCTGCGGGTATAAAGGCATCAGCTGACGCCATTTTCCTCAGTCTTTCTTGCTGCGTGGCGCCCGAAGCAGAAGCTGTTCGCAAGTGCCGGTCGGTCAGAACCAGAGAGGATTGCTACTACCGAAGACTTCTAAAAAGCTAAGTACCCCGTTGGGGACTCTTTCTTGCCTCAGCCGATGTCAGAAAAAGTGAATAACTGTTTAACTTGTGGGAAACAAATACCTCATAAAGATTTCCACTCTTACTGCCTACCTTGTTTAGGCCCAGACCACGACGTAGCAGCTTGTCTAGCCTGTGCTTCTTTCAACCGACGGACACTTAGACGTCAGTCGGAATTTGCTGAGGAGTTTTTCGGCTCCGCTTTTGCTTACAATATGCCGTCGGAAACTCCGACTTCACAATTAGCTAAAAAGCGCAAGGAAAAGGACCGACACTCGCGGTCCACGGTTTCGGGTTAAGTCAACCGCGAGTGTCTCGGTTTCGGCTGAAACCGAGTCCACGGTTCTTCCTTCGGCCGAAAGCTTGCCTCCCACCAAGGCCTCATCCAGCATGGCTGAATCTGCTACTGAAATTCCACCTGCTTCTACAGGTTCACAGGATTTATCTGATACTATCCCTTTAGATATATCTACTCCTGCACGTGGAGCTGCTAGGCCCCCTGCATCCATGTTGATTAAGGCCTTTGCCAGGGCTAAAGCAGCAAAAACAACCAAGACTGTGCCTGCTAAGGCCCCCTCTCACAGGCCTAGCTCTAGTACTCAAATGCTTAGTCTAGCAGAGGACCTCATTTCTTTGATCAGGGGATCCCAACCTCACCCTGACAGGGCCTCTCACCCACCCCCAGAGAAGAGGCCTAGAGCAGAGCCCCCTGAGCCAGTTTCTTCAGATTACTCCTCTGATGATTCAGAAAATACAAACCCTCCAGAAGGCCCTTATTCTCCCTATGAGGACTCTGATGCAGAAGACTCCATTCCTTCTGCCTCTCTGCCTGAGGAATTTTCTTTTGGGGAAACCTTGCATGCTATGAGGGAACAATTTCAATGGCAGGGCCAGGATTTTTCAGACTCTAGGAAGAGGCTTAGGACCTTTTTGCATTTGCCACAGCATAGGCCTTTAGCCATTCCTCCAGTACTTACTGTTGTGGATGATGCATTTAATGATGCTTGTACTGCTCCTGATTCACTTCCTCCGGCCCCTGCTAAGCCCGACAGGTACTGCAGGGTTCCAGACACACATTATCATTTGTATAAGGCTCCTTTTGCAGATCCTGAAACTATTTCACAGGGACCCAAGGCTGTAGCAGCTACCTCTGCCAAGAACCCCCTCCCCTCTGAAAGGGAATCTAGGGCCTTAGAGAGATGGGGTAAAAAAGTTTATACTTCTGCTACTCTTTCGGCTAGGGCCTTAAACTGTCAATTCCTCATGATTCAGTATCAGGAATTTATGTTAGATCAGTTAACTAAAAAACTATCCTCGCCTGAACCATTAGACAAGAAGTCTCTTCAGGAAATGGTACATAACATTCAGCAGGTCAGTAATCATTCCTTAAAATGCGGCTATGATGCACTGGAGGCCTCCTTTAGATCAGCTATGACTGGTACAGTGATCAGAAGGCATGCATGGTTAAAAGAGCAGTCCTTACCAGACCATGTAAAATCAAAGCTCCTAGATGCTCCCATGGATAAGCACAATTTGTTTGGCTCCCCTGCACAGCAGGTGCTAAAGAAGGTGGAAGAGAAAGCAAAATCTGTCCAGACAGTCAAGGATTTCTTACAGGTCCAGCCTCCAAGGTTTAGTAGGAACTGGCCTTCCAAGAATTGGTCCTTTCCAGACACCACCAAAGCACAGAGAGGCAGGAATAGGCGCCCAAGAGGCAGGGGTCAATCCAGAGGTGCCTACAGGGGACGTCAGTGGCAGCCCAACAACCAGCGAAGTACTGCCACAGATCCAGCCACTACCACTTCCACAGGACAATCCCAGTGACTTGGCTCTGAGACCGCCTACCAGGGAACAACTGGAAGCACCCTTAGGCGGAAAGCTAGCCTTATTTTCAGTAAACTGGCATTACATCACAGGAGACAAATGGATTTTACAGACAATAGACAAAGGTTACAGGTTTCACTTCCATACTCTACCAAGGAAGAGAGGAATGCCAAACCTACCTCCAAATCAAAAGACAAAAGCACTAGAACAAATAGATCACTTACTAAGGATGAGAGCTATAGAAAGGGTACCGTCTATGGAACAAGGACAAGGATTTTACTCCAGACTCTTCCTGGTACCAAGAAAAGAAAACCAATGGAGACTTATTCTCGGCCTGTCCGCTCTGAACACATATCTCATTGTTCCAAAATTCAAGATGCTGACCCTACAGCAGCTTCTTCCCATGTTGGGCAAGGAGTCTTGGCTGGTAACTCTAGATCTCAAGGAGGCATACCTGCACGCCCCCATACGACCAAATTGCAGAAGATACCTCAGATTTCTTGCAGGATCAGAGCATTATCAATTCTCAGCATTACCCTTTGGCTTATCTACTGTGCCCAGAGTATTCACGAAATGCCTGGCATCAGTAATTGCTCATTGCAGGCTTCAGGGAATTCAAATTTACCCTTACCTGGACGACTGCCTGTTACAAGCGGACAACAAGAACAAATTAGCAAAAGATTTGAAAAAGGTCATTCATCTGCTGCAAGCCCTGGGATACACAGTCAATATAAAAAAGTCAAGGCTGATACCATCCCAAAGGATAACTTTCTTGGGTGCAGAACTGGACACATCAAATCAAATGGCATCCCTCACAGCAGAAAAGCAGAAGCACCTTCCTCTTTATTTCATGGCATTAACAACGCAGAACCAGCTAACAGCAAGGAAAGTCCTGCAAGCCCTGGGTTACATGGCATCCTGCATAATATTGATTCCACATGCCAGACTACATATGAGAAAGTTACAATGGTACCTAAGGAATTTATGGTCTCAGCACAAGCACAGCCTAGAAACCCAAATTCCAATAATACCATGCCTGAAGCAAGAATTCCTATGGTGGGCTCAGGCCTGTCAATTGAACAAAGGACTGCCCTTCCACAGCCCTCAACCAAGCCAGACTATCACCACGGACGCCTCAGACCTCGGTTGGGGGGCACACATGCTGGACAAGTGCATACAAGGCTTATGGACTCAAGACCAGCTGAACCTACACATAAATCAAAAGTAGATGCTGGCAGTAAAACTGGCAATTCTGACATTCAGACCGTTTCTCCAACAGGGTCAATTGCTGATAAGGACGGACAACACCACAGTTATGTGGTACATCAACAAACAGGGAGGCACACATTCATACCCTCTATGCCGGATGGCAATGGACCTCTGGAATGTGGCCCTGAGTTTCAACATTCAGCTCCAGGCAAAATTTGTACCAGGAAAAGAAAATATACTAGCAGACATCCTAAGCAGAACTACCACGGATGCCCACGAATGGATGCTGCATCCAGACATCTTCAAATCCATTACAAGGAAATGGGGACTACCAGAAATAGACCTATTCGCATCCCCACACAACCACCAATTGAAAAAATTCTGCACAAGGACATACCACCCACTTGCTTGGAAGGTGGACTCCCTATCTTTCAGTTGGGAAAACCTGACAGCATATGCATTCCCACCACTTCCTTTGATGCACAAGGTGCTATTGAAGATCAAAGAGGACCGGCCAAGGATCATTCTGATAGCTCCAGACTGGCCGAGGCAGCATTGGTACTCATTACTGAGGAGTATGTCTCGGAAACAAATATGGCCTCTGCCCCTAGTTCCCTTACTGCTAACACAGAACAACTTCAAAACCCTGCATCCAAACTTGAAAACGCTGCAGCTAGCTGCCTGGAACATTGCATAAGACAAAATAACCCAGATTTATCTCAAAGGGTTAAAGACATTATCTTGGAGGCTCGCAGACCCTCAACAAGGAAAACTTATTCAGCAAAATGGAAAAGATATCTCATTTGGAGTGCAGCAAAAGGAGAAAATGTGTCACTGGTAAACATAGCTAACATCCTGGAATACTTGGCAGAACTTTTCCACAATGGCCTGTCCTATTCTTCCATTAAGATTCATGCATCAGCTATTTCAGCAGAATACAACATGGACCCTCCAGTCTTCTCTCATCCTCTACTCAGGCAGTTTCTGAGAGGAATCAAAAATGTAAAGCCACCTAGGAAGCCACCATTGCCCGCATGGGACTTGAACTTTGTGCTGGAAAAGTTGACACTCCCTCCTTTTGAACCAGCAGCAACAGCAGAATTACAGTTCTTATCATGGAAAACTGCTTTCCTCCTTGCAATCACTTCAGCAAGAAGGGTTTCTGAATTACAGGCGTTAATGGCAGTACAGCCCTTCCTTATCTTCCATCAGGTTAGAGTGTCCTTGAGAACTAACCCTACTTTTATGCCAAAGGTGGTCTCCAGGGTATCTTTAAACCAAGCTATCCACCTACCTACATTCTTCCCCAACCCACAGAACAGGGGAGAAAGATTATTACATACCTTGGATGTACATAGGCAATTGCGCTACTACCTGGACAGAACCAAGAGCAATAGAAAAACTGACCAGCTACTGGTAGCATATGCAACAGGAATGGAAGGAAAAGCAATTTCAAAACAGACAATCTCAAAGTGGATAGGAAATTGCATTAGATTTTGTTACTCTTACCATGGGAAGACAACTCCAGAAAACATCAGACCTCACTCCACAAGGGCTACAGCCACTACTACAGCTTTTTACGAGGAGTGGCTACCAAAGACATTTTAGAGGCTGCTACTTGGAGCTCCGTGCATACATTTGCCAAGCATTATAATCTACCCTTATACTCCAGATCCCGAGCAAGTTTTGCCACTGCTGTTTTGCAAGGGATCTTAACTACACCATAATCTTATTAGTACCTCCTCCCCCAGTTTGGCTATGGTATTCTACCCATTTGTTAGGACTGCAGATGCATCCTTGAAGGACATAGTACAGTTTTGTACCTACCATAAATGTAGATGTCCGAGAGGTATGCATCTGCAGTCAGGATTACCCTCCCTCCTTCCCCTCTGTGGTACTCCTAGGGTATTTTCCCATCTTGTAGCTAGCTGGGGGAATCTATTATGGTGTATTTGTTTGTATATATGTATATACATGTTTATTTTTATTTGCTCTCTGTTATTTGGAAACTTTTACATTTATCCAAATTTAGCCTTCCTAGAGGGCACCTGGCATCTGGGGCAAGAAACACTGAGGAAAATGGCATCGGCTGATGCCTTTATACCCGCAGAACTGCAGCTATGATGTCGGGTGAAGTGCGACATCAGCCGAGGCCAGACCCAGACTTTGGAATCCGGCCGACCGAAGGGCTGCCTGAGGCAGGACAACCCATTTGTTAGGACTGCAGATGCATACCTCTCGGACATCTACATTTATGGTAGGTACAAAACTGTACTTTTCTAAATGGAGCTATATAAGGGAACAAGAAGAAGGCAGTGAGAGCTGGAAGAGATGTGGGGAAACCTACCACCTCAGAATAAAAATAGCTGAAGGAGAAGAGGATTAAGTGGTTGGACATCTGTAGAAAAGCAATGGAGGTGAACAGAGGTCAGTGAAATTTCAAAGAGATATAGTCTGAAAGACAGCAACAGGCTGAGGGTTATGCAAATAAACAGCTTGCGAGTACAAGTGTGGAGGGGGTAGGGGAAGGAGGTATAGAGGGAATGTTAGCCTGCCATTGATGAAATTCAAGAAAAAAATTAGGGGATCTGGAATGGAGCTATATGTATTCTATGAGAAACAGGAGACTGAAACATAATTACAAATTGTGGGACGTGTTGGAGAAAGGGAGAAGTGATGATAGATAAAAGGGTTGAAACACTAAGCTGGTTGAGAGACACAAATGAGGGACATAGTAATGCCACCTATTGTGAGAAGTATATAGTTAAAACTGGGTGATAGAAATAAATGCTCAGAGCCTGTGTGCTGAGAATACACATGAGAAGCACTGTGCAATGTCAGTGATAGGAACAGACATGCTGGGGCATAGGCGGCTACAATACAAATGAGGCAGTATTGTGCAATTTGCTTATGATGTGGAAAAAAGACAGCAGTAGAACTACAAGAATAGTGGAAATAGCTCTTATGTGGACAGTAGGACATGAGGTTAGCAGTTTAGGAATGACTGTATGACTGAAAAACATAATGCATCTATCAGGAACTAAAATGAGGAGGCAAAGTGAAAGGAACTGGAACAATGTTATGAAGGAAGATGTGGACAGGAGTGCAAATGTAAGAATATGTTGTGAGAAAAATGTCTGATGATATTTATAGAGAGAGGCAGAAGGTATGTTGAAGAAAGAATGTGTGAACAGTGGCACAAAAGTCAGAGGCAATGAACTGATATAGGATAAAAAAATCGAAAAGAGAAGATTAGACAGACATATATTAGATTATGTAAATTAAGCTTTTACTGTTTTTGTAGCTTTAAAATGCAGACAATGAGTCTGAGTGGTGATCTGTTACCAAGGAGCATTACTTGGTTTACAGACATGCAGCAATAGTATGAAGTATAACCAGAGCAAGTGCAATCAATGGTGAAAGAGCAGGAAAATAATCTGGGGGCATTGGTAATACCTTGACCAAGTCACTAAGAGTATAGTGATTGAACAGTGGCAGCAGCCGACAGAATGCTGTGATGTATCCCTAAGAGGACTGACTCCAGAAGGAAAGATGTAATGTTCATGCTCTACTGACCCCAGGTCAGACCACACACTGAACACTGTGTGTAGTTCTGGAGACTACTAAAGGAGAGACAGCAGGCCACAGGAAGGAATGCAAGGAAAGCAACAAAGGGGTGCCTATAATAAAGGAAAAAAGTTGATGCTTTACTTACTTTTCATACTTAAAATGAAAAGCCAGCTTTGGCCAGCTGTGAAAGTTATAACTAGTGTTTGTGGTAATTAAACCAAATGAGAGTGGAGCGCTTTGCAGTTATAGAAAGACAAGAATTATTGGCTACAACTTTAAGCTGTTTCCAGCCTCCTGATATTTTATATTACACAAGCAGTCAGCCATCTTTGTCTTTGTCTCTTGGAAGCTGAAAAACCCTCTTAAAGCTAAAACCAAACAAAGCTTTTCGACTCCATTTTGCATCCAGGGACATGCATACAAATTATTGCACTTATAATACCATTTAAATCAGTTTACTGTGGCTCCCGTGTTGTGTTTGTTCTGAATCTGAAGTTAAAGCTAGTACGTTCTGTAGTGCTGTTTCAATTTGTTTATATGCTGTGCTTATGTAGTTAAATTAGCTTTAAAAGCTCTCTTTTTATCTAGCATTGCTAAACTGCTTCACAATGATACTCAAAAAACACTGACCTCCTCTAATAATCTGACCCCATCTCACTCAGACTCATTTCTGAGTTCCATTAACACTTACTCTTTCTGCTTTCACCCAGTATCTATCATAGCGATCAAGAACTACCTCAAACAAATTAAACAGAGTACACTTGCTCTGGGTGAAACTCCTGGTGATTTCATAAAACTAGCAGCCACCTCAATCTCCTTCCCGGTATCCATTTTCAGAAATAAGTCTATTCAGAAAACACATATCCCAGTCCTGTAGAAAAAGTTTCACATCACCCCACTCCAATGATATTTCTTAACTTTAGCCTCATTGCCAGTCCTTCTAAAATCCTTCAAAAATGCATTCATGATCAATTAATGACTGATTTACACACAAACAACCGAATACCCCCACAAAATATGGTTTCAGACCAGGGTGTAGCAATACCACAGCTCTATTACACAAACACTGTCAGACCAGGATGTAGCACTACCACTGGTCTATTATACCAACACTATCAGACCAGGAAGTAGCACTACCATGGCTCTATTACACCAGCACTGTCAGACCAGGAAGTAGCACTACCACTGCACTACTGTACTTCACCAACACTCTTAACTTAGCCGGAGACAAAGTCCAGCTAGTTTCTGCTATGTTTCTGGATGTGTCCAAGGCCTTTGATACATTTGACCACAGCCTTTTTCTGAAGCAGCTCTTTTCACTTGGCATATCAAACACCTCCACCAACTGGTTCTCCAGTTTACTGTCCAATAGACACCAGTCTGTTAAATGGATTAATTCTTACTCATTCTTCCTACCCATAAAAGCAGGTGCCCCTCAAGGTACTATACTGGGGCCACTGCTTTTCAACATAGTTACCAACAACCTGCACTCCACCAAATATCAAGCAACCCTCACAGAATATGCTGTCAACTCCACATTAATTTGTTCTGCAAGTAACCTAATTACTCTACAACACCTCACCCGAGAGTCACTTTTATCAGTTTACAACTGGCTTACTAATTACCAGCTTCTACTCAATCCAAAAAAAAAAAAACAAAGCTGCTGCCATTCCTCCCAAAAGCCCTTATATACCTCAAACAAAATTTCTCAATAACAGCCTCTGATAACATCCCTGTAGACGTCATCTCCCATACCAAGCTACTAGTAATGTTTTCCATTCTACTTGCCCAGGGAGTTTACAACTACCTTTAGAACTGCAGTTTACATACCTCTGAGTGCAAACACTAATGAAGCACTAGCCAGCCTGTACCAGTTAGCCTGTGATCTGAAAAACAAGAACCCAAAGTGTGTCAACATTTTAGCTGGGGATTTCAATCAAGCCAAACTGAAAACTGTGCTACCAAACTATCAGCGCTGTGTAAACTTCTCTACAAGAGGCGGTAACACACTTGATCAAGTGTACTCAAATATCAAACAGGCATTCAAAGCAGCCCCCCACCCCCATCTTGGTAGTTCAACTCACATTTCCATCCTGCTTATCCCGTCTATAAAACAATGCTAGTTGGGGAAAGTCTTTCAAGAAGCAAATAAGGATCTGGCTTGAAAGAGCTGTCTCAGCTCTGCAAGACTGCTTTGAATGCACTGACTGGAATCTATGCAAAGAGGTTGCCACCACAAATCAATGTATTAATTTGGATGAGTACACTGAAACAGTTGTGAGATACATCACAAAATCTATTGAGAATGTCACCAGCCTGAAGGATGTAGTTATCACAGCCAACCAAAAAGCATGGCTTACCAGTGAGGTATACTAATTTCTGAAAGTGCTTAATGCTGCCTTTAGGGCTGGAAACAGAGATGCTTTGAAAAAGGTCAGGGCCAACTGGAACACAGGTGTGAGAGTAGTAAAACTGGCTTACAGTCTAAAAATACAGAGACACCTCACTGACCAGAAAGATCCCAGGCAGCTGTGAATAGGGATAATACATCATTGACTATAAGCCACCAACCACATGATGTCCTGATAACCCAGACTTTTTAAACAAGCTAAATATCTACTTCACTAGATTCAAAGAATCAAATAGAAGCTCACCAAAGAAACTACCCACCAATGCAGATGCCACATCACTATGCCTCAACTTGGAAGAGGTATGCAGGAACCTATGCAGGGTTCACCTGAGCAAAGCAGCTGCTCCAGATATGATCCCAGGCAAGCTACTTAAAAACTGTGCTGATCAAGCTGGCACTAATCTTTACAGACTTCAACCAGGAAAAAGTGCCCAAATGCTTTAAGACCACTGACATTGTCCCTCTGCCAAAGAATTCATCTCCAGCATCATTAATTGATTACTGGCCAATTGTACTTACCTAATTACTGATGAAGTGTTTTGAAAAAATGGTCAAGGATCACATAACTTCCTGTTTATATGCTGCATTTGAGCCTTTACAATTTGTATACAGGCCAAATCATTCTACTGCAGAGACCATAACCTTAATACTTGATCACACCTTGGACCACCTGGGAAATAAGTACTGTTAGGTACACATGCTGTTGATAGACTTCAATTCAGTAATTCCACAACAACTGCTGTCTAAGTTGAGTAATCTAGGCATAGAAAACAAGATATGCAACTGGATCCTCGACTTTCTGAATGAAAGGCCACAAATAGTTTGAGCAGGAAAACATCACTCAAACAGCACCATCCTAAACACTGGGGTCCCAAAAGATTGCTTACTCGGTCCACTTCTTTTCTCCTTTCTAACTCATGACTGCACAGCTATGCATCAGTCAAACAGAATCATCAACCTTCCAAATGACACCACAGTAATTGGCCTTATCAAGAAGGAAGACAAGGGGGCCTACAGGGAAGAGGTGAAGCAACTCATTCATTGGTGCACTGACAACAACTTAGCACTAAATGTTGGGAAAACCAAGGAAATCATCGTCGATTTTAGAAAAGTGAAAAAGCCACACACCCCTATCATCATCAGTGATGCCGCACTGGAGAGAGTAAATCGCACCAAATTCCTAGGGGTAGATATCTCACAAGACTTAAGTTGGGCCACAAACACTTCCTACCTCATAAAGCGAGCCCAACAATGTCTCCACTTCCTTAGGAGACTTTGTAGAGCTAACCTCCCCCCATAAGTTCTTCTACAGAGACATGATTGAGAGCGTACTGACAAACATCATCATTATCTGGTATGGAAATTGCTCTCAAGCTGAACGGAAGGCAGTGAATATGATTCACAGGCCACAAAAATCATTGGCTCCCTATTATGCTGTCACAGATGCAGGTTGTCGAATGCATCTTTGTCAAACTGAAAAGTGTGAAAAGGCAAAATAGCTAGGCGAATTCTTTCCCTGAGAAAGAATTTGTTTGGCAACTTTCTCTACTTTGCCTTTTCAGCACTGTAGTGCAATCTCAAGGTTGGTATATTTAAGTAGTGGGGGTCTTATGTAATGTTTTACAGTTTTTTTTCTTTTCCGGAACAGCGATTTTTTTCCCTTGGAAAAAAAAATCGCTATTCTGAGGTTTCAACGTTGTAAGCTTTCACTTACATGGGGTTGATTATGTGTCATTTGCCACTCTTCTTAGCATGCAATATCATAATATAGACCCAAATAATTGGCTCTAACCTTCAATCCCTACAGGACATATATTCAAACAGATATATTGGTAGAGTCTGAAAACTATTCAGGGATATACACCATCCGGTTAATGGACTGTTCAAAATCCTGCCAACAAGGAAGCACTACAAAAGCATTAGATGCAGGACATCCAGATTCCATAACAGCTTCTTCCCACATGATACCATACTGCTGAACAACAAACCCACAGCCTAACCCACTAAATGGGTAAAACACTATTTATGTGCAATATGTCACTGTTATTTTCATAACTCTCTGAATAGTTCAGTTTATACAGTGGATATGAAAAGTGTACACACCCCTGTTAAAATGCCATGTTTTTATGATATAAAAAAATGAGACCACAATAAATCATTAAAAATTTTCCCACCATTAATGTGACCTACAACCTGTACAATTCAATTGAAAAAACAAATCTGTTAGAGGAAAAAAAATAAAAAACATACAATAAGCTGGTTGCATAAGTGTGCACACATTTAAACTAATACCTTGTTGAAGCACCTTTTAATTTAATTACAGCATTCAGTCTTCTTGGGTACACACCTGCCATCAATTAAAGAGACTCTGATTAATCCAAAATAAAGTTCAGCTGTCCTAGCAGGATTTTCCCAACATTTATTCAGCTGCTTGCGACAGCAAAACCCATGGTACGCAGAGAGCTTACAAAGCATGAAAAGGATTTCATTGTTGAAAGGTATCAGTCAGGAGAAGAAAAAATTTCCACAGCATTGGCTATACCATGGAATACAGTGAAGACAGTCATCAAAAAGTGGGACAATAGTGACGCTGCAAAGAACTGTCCGTCCCTCCAAAATTGATGAAAAGTCAAAACAGAAACTGGTCAGTGAGGGTGCCAAGAGACCTACAGCAACACTGAAGGAGCTGCAGGAATTTCTGGCATATGCTGGTTGTGTACTACATGTGACAATAATCTCCCGTATCCTCCATATGTCTGGACTATGGGGTAGGGTTGCAAAAAGGAAGCCTTTTGTTACATAGAAAAGCATCCAGGCTTGGCTAAAATTTGCAAAACAATGCATCAAGTCTCCCAAAATCCTGTGGGAAAATGTGTTATGGCCTGATGAGACCAAGGTTGAACATTCTGGCCACAATTCCAAAAGGTACGTTTGGTGCAAAAACAACAGTTCGCATTACCAAAAGAACACCATGCCCACGGTAAAGCTTGGTGGTGGCAGTATCATGCTTTGGGGTTGCTTTTCTTCAGTTGGGACTGGGGTTTAAGTCAAGGTGGAGAAAATTATGAACAGTTCCAAATTCCAATCACTTTTGGCCCAAAACCTTCAGGCATCTGATAGAAAGCTGAAGATGAAAAGGAATTTCACCTTTCAACATGACAATGACCTCAAGCATACATCCAAATCAACAAAAGAATGGCTTCACCAGAAGAAAATTAAATGGCCCAGACTTAAATACAATAGAAAATCTATGGGGTAACCTGAACAGTGTTGTGCACAAGAGATGCCCTCGCAATCTGACAGATTTGGAGCGCTTTTGCAAGAAAGAATGGGCAAATATTGGCAAGTCTAGATGTGCCATGCTGACAGACTCCTACCCAAGAAGACTGAATGCTGTAATTAAATCAAAGGTGCTTCAACAAAGTATTAGTTTAAGGGTGTGCACACTTATACAACCAGCTTACTGTACTGTTTTTATTTTTTTATATTTTTCCCCTAACAGATTTATTTTTCAACTAAACTGTATGGGTTATAGGTCACATTAAAGGTGGGAAAGGTTTTGAAATGATTTATTGTGGTTTCATTTTTTTATATCACAAAAACCTGGCATTTTAACAGGGGTATGTACACTTTTTATATCCACTGTATGTCCTATCTGCACAATGAAAACTGTAAACTGCAAGTTTATGGCATATATTGGTGGTGGGTAAGTTTTACGTGCGTGCTTCTTTTATTTATTTATAGTACTTTTTTTATATATCCTTATATTTCTACTGAGTCTATTCCTTTGTTGTATTTGTTTTGTTTCTGCTATAAAAAAGCTTTCAATTTTTTTACTTTATTTTTAGTATCTTATTTTGATTTTGATTTTTGCGATTTAAATTTCTGTTAATTTAATCTATCTTCCTTCTGTAAACTGTCATTCTTATGATACAAGCCCAAATATCAAAATTTCGTGCAGTGATAACACAATTTTTTCTCTGTGTTGATCTGTATGAGAATAAAGTTTACTTTGACTAGTAATGACAATTGATGATAACCTGAAATGTGACTTACCTTTTAATAAGGTATCTCTGTGGGCATTCAAGTTGTTGCATGTGTCTGGACAGATACATGCCAAAGGGGCCATTATATTCAATGACTGGCCTAATGAGGACAGAGTAAAAGGGAATAATGACACCCCTAGATCTGGACACAGTCCCTTTGTTTATAAGCTGTGTAATATAGAAAGACTTCCTTACAACAATGGACACATGTTGGTTAGTGAAAGTTATTGCTGACACAAGTTCACAGATCCCAAACAACACGGTAAGTCTCAGGGGTGTATTTTTCTGTGGTACTTCCCTGGGGTAGATAACTTCCCAAAGGCTACAATAATGCATTTTTGGCATTTAGTTTCAGTCCATGATTTTAGCAGCAGTTATTTGAGACAAACCTTCCTGCAGGATGGCCAATTCATTTTAGGATTCAATGATTGTTCCCAGCTTGCTGTCATCTGCAAACTTAGTCACCCTGAGCCCTTTGGTATATGCTTCAAAATTTAAATACACAGTTAAAAGGAAAGTTATGCTACAATTCAGATTTACTCAGGTAAAAGAAACTGAGTTAATTTTTGAATGCTTGTGATGTGCATGACATTAAAAAATGTGGACAGCAGAAAAGTATGGAATGGGGATTGGGATGGTTTTGTAACTCTGAAAGCTGAAATTAATAAGTTGCTTCATGTCCCTAATGTGGTGATTGTAAATAGAAAAAGTGGGAGTGTGAAGTATTAGAGTCAACCAAATCCATGCTTTTTTTTCTATCAGGAAAAGTCACATTTAATTCAAGAGAATATAATAAGCTGTGTTCAGTGTGGGGAGGTTGAGCATTCCAGAAGAAAAATGTTAATCCTTGTAGAAAATATGAGAGTGAAGAGCAGTTTTGGATTAATTGCCCATTGATTAATGAATGAAGGATGAGTGAGAAATGAAGGGGGGGGGCTAATAAACACATGGGAGTTAGAACAGGAAGAAAGGATTGAAGTGAATGGTGAGAATAAAGAGGGAAGTGACCAATTAAAGTGTGATATTACTGAGTACAATAAAGAAGATGAGGTACAAGAAACAAGAACTGGAAAGAAAACAGCTGATCATAGAAGACAGGTTTGGGGTTTTAGAAGTGGAAGAAGAGGCAGATGAAAGATCTGAATGAGAAAAACAGTTTGAAAGCTCAAATGGGGACAGAGTAAGGAGAGAAAGGAAGCCAAAAAAGGTTTAAAAATTAATACAAGGGGGAAAGGTAATATGCATGTGGTGTCTTTGAATGTAAATAGTGTAGAGAGTGATGTTAGAAAAATGGTCTTTGAATAGTGTAGACGAGTAGATGCAGAGAAACAATTTATTTGACATACGATGCACAGAAGTAAGAAAGGGGGCAGATGTTGTGATTATGTGAGGAAAATGTGGTTTGGAAAACAGGAAGAGATTTATGTTCAGGTATTGCAGTGTTAGTAAAGAATGAAAAGGTGACGATATTGTATCTAATGGGGGTGGAGGAGGGGAGAGTTTTAATAGAGGATATAAGAAAGGGACAGAACAAATTTAGATTGGTGGTGGCATATGCATAGACAAATAAAAAGGAGAGAAAAAATTAGTGGAGAAAATTCAGATAAGTGATAATAAACACGTATTATTTTTGTGGGGCCTTGATTCATAATTTAAGGAAGCAGAAAGGAAAAATGGCACAGCATATAAATGTGATGAGAGAGGTAAAAAAATAATGATGTTACAAATAAGTAGAGAGACATGTTATGCTTATAAGAGGGGCTGCATTGCAAATGTAGATAAATTAAGTTTTGAACTCAGAAGATATTAGAGAGATACAACGCGGAAATAATGAAGCCAAATTTTCTAATCATAGAATGCTTAGGGCAATAATCACAGTGAATTAAAATATAATACAAGATGGCAAGGGATTAAGAAGAATGACAGGAAAAATGTAGGGACAGAATGTTTTGAAAAAAGAAAGCACAATTATGGGAAGAGCATATGACATAAAAAAGTCTTTCATGGAAGACTGATGGCATGGTGGATGGTGCAGAAAGAAAAGAATAACAAAAATGTATTTACAAATGGAAAGGGAACAATGGAGAAAAGATAAGGTGATATTTAACGAGCAAAGGGAAAGATGTGAAATAATACTGAAGGCAGTGGCTAGAAATCATGGCAATGAAAAAAGGAACGACATCAAAATTGCAAACAGAGAACAATACGATTGATGTTTATATAACAATTTTCTAAAAGGAAGAAACAAAGAGCTTTTCCTATTTAAGTAAGAAACTAAGTTACAATGAGAGGAAAATGAGTGTGATGAAGGATGAAATAGGGCTGTTAAAGTATAAACAAGAAGAAAGTCTGGGTATAGCTCAGAGATAAGTACAGAAGTACAAAGAAAAAAGATAAATGAATGGTGTAGAAGTTTAAGACAAAAAATGGAAGTAATGCAAGAAGTGGAAAAAGAAATAAAAGATGTTATAAAAGAAGGAAAAGAATTACTAGGACAAGATGGATAAGGGTATAACTTGTACAAATAAATGTCAAATACAAAGAAAGAAGATTTTTGGATACTTTGAATGAATAGATGGAGGTAGGTTTTAAAAAAGAACAAATTTGTAAGGGGATGATAGAATTCAAATGGAAAAAAGGAGAGAGATGGAGTGATGGCATAAAGAGGAGACTGATTATAAAACAGAAGGTTATAAAATATTTAAAAATATATTAAAAAAGACTGATGAATGTTTTAGATGAATGACTATATGAAGGGGAAAGTAAACAAACTGCTGATTGTGGTAAAAGACATGGTTAAATGTATAATAAAAAGCAAGGGGAGGTAAAGTAAGAGTATATGATACAGCTAAAGCATTTAACAATTAAATATTTTAAGATAAAATGGAATAGGAACAAAAATTAGATGAATGAAAATTTCTTCTGTTTAGTAGGGTAAAGGGATGGATAGCAAAAAAGATAAAAGAGAAAAGAGGGATAAAACAAGGTTATTTGTTTATGAGCATAATGAATTTAGTAATATAGATACGTAGATCAGAACTAAATGACATTAAAGGACAGAATAAGGAAGAGACAAAAGTGCTGCTAATGTTAGCATATGCAGATGATTTGATGTTAACTAATAATAAATATTGGAGGAAAGCAGTTATTTTTAGAACAGCAACAATTTTGAGTACATTAAGCTTTAATCAAAAAGGGTTTGGCAGAAGTGGTAAAGAGTGAGTCTATGTATTTTACTAAAGATGAGATTAATAGTATAGGTGTGAGATTTGAGATGTATCAAGATATTATGGAGCAACAGTGGTGAATTAGTAGTTTATCAGAATCGTAGTAAATGTTTAAATAATCTTTAACAGAAGTTTATATATGTTAAACACATTTAATTTTGGAAAATTATCACATTTATGTAATGTTTATTTGTTTTCTAGTTGTATGGAACATGAATTAAGTATATTTAGTTGTTTTCAGTGGGATTCAAGTTAATCTAGTTAAAAAGGGACTGCATATAATGTTAAAGAAAAGGGGGTTGAATTTATGTAATCACATAATGTTTATGGCTTCAATACAAGGTGTGACGCCCGACCACTGAACCAGTAACCAAGGAGCCTCAATCCTCACTACTAGCACCAATGGGGGATGGACACTGAGAGAATGAGAAGTACACACACAGTATTTCCAAATGCAGCTCTCTGCATCAAGTGCAATTTCCCTTAAGAGAACACACAGACTACAGTCAGTCTGGGGCTGTTTTCTCCCTCCCTTCTCCAGATCCCCAATAAAACTCCCCACTGGCACAGTTATAGAGTTGAGATCTCTGCTGACTGACCAAACCAAGACCACCAGCAATCTCTCTGTCCAACCAGTGCTTTGTGTCCCTGCCCAAGTAGCTGACACACACACACACACACACACACACACACACACATGCACACACACACACACACACACACACACACACACACACACACACACACACACACACACACACACACACATTTACACACACACCTGGGAAAGGCTGGCACAGTTTACTAGCTATGCTCCTTTCTGCCCAGACTATAAGGTAGCTTCACTACCACTCTAGTCATTCCTTATCAGCTACTTTAAAGCCCTTAACAAAGGGTGTCCAATCTTATTGTGTAATGTTACTATCAATACAAATGACAGCTTGACCAAGGGTAAGGCTATTAGGAGTGGCCCACAGTGTCACCAAAAAAATATGCAAGTACTCTCAAAACTTAAATATCTCTAGACAGATCAGCCACAATGAAATGTTTAAATATATTTAATAATAAAAGAACAAGACAATACTAAATATATATTTACAGTGACATCAGAGTTCAAAATCACAGGAAATATTTAAAAGGCTTTGCTATATTCCTGACTATATCTAAGAGAATTACTATACCCTAGTTAACTTACTTACAGAGCAAGGCAAACGTGTGGTGAATGGATCCTCTATCTAATGTTGTCAGGTCAAAGACAGAAGAGAGAATGCTGTCTATCTCTCAGAGAGTTCTCAAATTAGTATCTCAAATATTACTGCTGGGATAACTTGCAGAATGACATCATTGCTTGTCATCTGACTCCTAGTTCCCAGGCTCAAACCAACAATTGGTGGAAGCTGGTAGCATTTAGCATCGACCTGTGAAAATACGTAGACCTCAGATCTTAGGCAGATGGAAGTCATAAAACAATTAAACACTTCCTAGACAATACAGAAAGCTCCCTATTCTTAGACACTGTGTCTCCTTGCTGCATTGAAACTGAAAGATATAATCTTTTATTGCATAGCCATAAAATAATTTAATTTCAGCCATTTTTCTGAAGTTACCCTCCTGTATTCCAGTTTCCACTGTTAAAATATATGCATTTAAACAGTTACAATAGTGTATGTACATTTCTGTTCTCTTCCTGCAGGGCACACTGTGGATAAATCTTTAAGGTCAGTACTTTACAAAATACATTTTCAACACACATTTCCGTATCAGCAGTTTGACATACATATAACATACAGTTCTAATACAGTTGTAACACAAGCATCTTAAACCAATTATTTTGATATTCACCAATGACATATAATTATTTACAAAATTCCAGATAGCTGGCTGGCAGTATTCCCCTTTGTCACACAAGGAGTGTGAAATAAAGTCAATATTAGGAATCCTATTTGAAAAGCAAAAAGATACATTAAATGGATGAAAGAATGAAAAGGAGTATTGACAATCTGGAAGGGAAAGAATATGAAAGAAACACAAAGACATGGGAGGTTGTTGTAAATGAAGTGGCACTTGCAAGGAAAGGTTGGTATAAAGGAATGTGTTTTATTTGTAACTGAGGACACATTGCAATGCTGTTTCTTGGGTTGCAAAAAATGAAAGAATTGGGACATTATTTTGGGACACTTATGACTGAAATATATTTAAAAATAATGATATGGAGTCGGTCTTGTTGGGAAATACAAGGCTGGGAGTAAATGGGAAACTGAAAAATGGGTTAAAACATTACCCCTCATATAAATAAATTTTACTCCCTTTACTCTTTTATGGCATGTTGTTTATGGAAAAGAAGATGTGAAGAACTGTTATACAACAAAAAAAGCTTATGAGGAAATTAGGTGTGATGTTAAAAAAAGATGGTTATGTTGGAAGGCCATGTGAGTAAAAAAGGTTATTGACAGTATTAATATGTTATTAAGCATAAATATAATGAAAGTGTAAATAATTAAGAAAAATGTATGAATATAATAAAGCAACCCTTACTCTGGACTCTTACATTATACCTTACCTGTAGGGAGTAAAAAAAACCCTAATTGTGTACTGCATTGTTAGCATTCTGAAAATTAATCCAATCATATGGAGTGTGAACAGAATGTACAGTGTCCTGATCTTTACAGCACCAAAGGTGAGTGTGCTACCTATTGAGCCACTGATATTACCTAACCAGGCATGCAGTCCAGAAGACCATTAATCAGCATAGCCCAAACTCTCAATTGCCCCACAGGACTGTCTTATTATGTAAGTGACTTGGTCAATGTCACACATTATGCAAATGAAGGTGAAAATATTCAAAATCTGTACCCTTGGAACAGGAAACAGCTGATTAACAAGTTAGAATTTTAGTCCTCTGTGTTAACTGTTAGGCATTGCCTGCCCCCGACTTCATCATAGCTAATATTCTGTAATGTGCAAAGCACTGCAAAAATATACTGCAAAGCTCGATCACAAAGCCTCCCTTGGCCTCTGTTCTCTCTCAACACTCGTATGATGAGCAACCCCCCTACAACAACAGTAGTGAAGTAACTAACACATTCTACCCATAATACTTTTCTAGAGCAACTGTACATCTGTCTGTCCTCTCCAAAATGTAATCATCTGTCTCCATTACTTTTATGTTGTTCTGCAGCATATTTTTATAGCATGATGAGCACTGCAATGGCTATGGCTGTTTTGATCATGCAATTTTAGGGCTAATAGGGCAACAATTACAATAATGAGGCAAGTACAGTTAACTGTCTCTGAATCACACTTTTTATGCAATGTGTACCAGACCAAAGCTGTGCAATGAGGCTCACACCTGACTGTCAAGATACACAAATGACCGAGAAGCCTAGGTGAGTCACTAACCCTGAGGGATGTGCATATGTTAAGTAGTCAATTAACCCCTAGAGGTGCTAGAGTTAAATAATGGGGAGAGATGTTGTTTGCACAGGCTTCATGCAATCAGGTCAGCATGTCTTTCATACTACCACCATGACATATCATTTGTCTATATGTCGATATATGGCGGTGTCATACACAGTCGTTCTGTCTTGATGTCAGTTAATGTGCATCACATGACACCTGCAATATGTTTCAACATAATTTTGCTACCATTTTCCTCAAGACTATAATCTCTAAAGTGGCCAAGACTTCTGAGGGCACTCATAACTGGAGAAGAACTACCAGTTTGGTGCAGAAAAGAGTCAATAAACTTTCCTTATTTCCAACAGAGAGATTACCAGCAGAACCTGCTCGGGACCTCTTAGGAGGGTCCCAGCAGAAGGTGGATACCAGACACTATCTTGCCAGAGCATCATGGAATGCACCAAGCAGTGCAAGCATCACTGCAGTGACCTGAAGCAGTGCCACTGTGACCTTCTTTACAATGGAAAAATGAAGTTTATGGAAAGTGCACCAGAGTTTTACAGTAAGACAAGTATTTAGTATGGTTATTTACTCAATAAATAATATCTCAAACATAAAATGTCAATCATATCTATGACAATTGATTCATGGACATTTCTTTTTCTATTATGTTCTTCAGCTCCAGGTGAGATTGAGAAGAATAGTTAAATATTTCAAAGACACATGGAAAGGTTCTCCAGATCCAGATGTATGGATACATTTTAATGGACACTGACGAATATGATATCTTAATGCAGGGAATGCTTAATGATAATAATACCTATTTAAGAATTGATAATCTTGTACTCGTTTTTTAAGGAATAAAAGTTTCGCTACTGGACTTTATTTGGTACGTGCCTCCTTTCTCCGTGGTGAGCCTGTACGTGTTGTTTGTTACATATTTTTTCTTGTTTCACGCACAGACTCTTATGGTTTGAGCAGTGATTTTTTTGAACAGTTATTCTCACTTTGTTTCACTGTTCTGCCACACGGAATGGCTAATGTTAACTTGGAACTTGATTATAATCCAGAGCCGAGGGCTAGTGATGTGAAATGGACTTGCATTACCAGTCGATGTAACAACCCTTTATTGAGCCTGGATTTGCAAGCGCCTACGAAGACACATGCAGTTAATGACATTGAAAATGTTGAACATTTTAATACTCTAACCAAACGGTTGGAGAATGAACTTTTTAGGCTACAACGCCTAGTTTGGCAGTGTAAACACATGGAGGCATGTATGAACTTTCGTTTAGTTCCTAGAGGCATGCGGGTGCTCTGCATGCCTACCTATGGAGATAGTGATCATCTTTTGCTGAAAAAATGGCAGCAGATTAACCTAGATGCAAGTCTTAAGTATATACAACTGATTATAGATCATTTCTCTCCCACAGAGAATGATTTACTACTGCAAGTAACTAAGTTAAACAAGGAGATTCGTGATCGTTTTAATTTTGAATCTTGTCTTAATAAATTAGATGCTATTTACACACAAGTTCATGCTTATGGTGAAAGAATACAACTAACTAAGCACAGGAAACTGCAGCGGGATCATCGTGACTTCTCTACAGGGGGTGTTTTTGTTTGGCCGAGAGGTACAACTATTCTTCCCTCAGGTCCAGGACCAGCTCAACAATCTGGTCCTACAGATATTATGCTTACTGCTAGTGACATGGCCATCTCAGCCCCATCTCATGCAGAAGTTGCCACATCTGATCGTAGTTCTACTGAGGATTTTGTCACCCCCAAAGAAATTATGTCGTCCATTGCCACTGGTGCTTCTGCATCTACACCTTTACCCAATCAAGAAGCGAACCAGAACCATCACAGATCCAATGCTGCTGGTGCTATACAGAAATATGGCACCACTGACTCGGCTAATTTTTTACCTTTTCCAGTCAGAAAAAATACTTTCCAGCGGGATCGTTCAAGGAGCTGGGATCGAAGAAAACGCAAGTTCTCAGGAGAGAACCAACAACAAAGAAGACGTCAGAGACTATAACACATTTATTTTTTAATTTATCTCGGCATACCTTGACTCCATCTGATGCCAGTCTTTTGGACAGAGGACTTAATTTTGTGCCTTCACAAGGTAGCTCTTTATACGATATATTAACAGATTTAAGAATGTTTGGGCGATCTATTGCACTTAAGCTATATTTTTATGATAGGGGATTGGAGAAGACCAATGTTTCATATGATTTTAGCCTTTGTAAACCTAAGAGCACCTTCACACCTCCATTACCCCCACATGTAGACTGTTTTGTCAAACTTTGTGAACGCAGCTTTTATGACTATTTTTATAATGGTAAAAGAAAATGTTCTTATTTCAACATGAATAGAGAGGAGAGTCGTTCCTTAACAAAATTATCTAGTGAATCCTCCCTTACCATTAGACCAGTTGATAAGGGAGGGGGAATTGTTTTATTGGACACTGACGAATATGATATCTTGATGCAGGGAATGCTTAATGATAATAATACCTATTTAGGAATTGATAATCTTGTACTCGTTTTTTAAGGAATAAAAGTTTCGCTACTGGACTTTATTTGGTACGTGCCTCCTTTCTCCGTGGTGAGCCTGTACATGTTGTTTGTTACATATTTTTTCTTGTTTCATGCACAGACTCTTATGGTTTGAGCAGTGATTTTTTTGAACATGTATGGATACGTAGAATGCTGATGTTATAGCTGCTGAAATGACTATTTTTAGAGTGTTGCTAGCAGTGTAAACTTTGTATTATACTGTTATACACCACCTGAAAAGTATGTGCTGTACATTCATGTTAATGTGCCCTCCCACCTACCCCATAGCATGAGATATTGCCAGTGGTGCCAAAGCACTGATCACTGGCCTAATCATGGTGTTCCATAAGTATGCCAGTCATCTTACTGTACATCATAACTTATTGCTTGCCCACCCACTACATTGCTAGGTCTATTGCCCTGCCATTTATAATGGGTCCACTGGTCTGTCTATTTGGCATTATTCATGCACTTTTCAAGCCTCCTGCCTATGCTAGTTATACCTGACATACTTTGGGCATGATTTAGACAGATGCATCATTTATTGGTGGCTAGCATGTCATTGCTTTTGGCCAGTGTTTATGGCAATGTTTGTTATTTGTAGCTGTGTCTACAAGGTATGGTTAGGATTTTGTCATTCAAGCCATTCTCACATACGCTAGGTCTGCCATCTCACTGTATCTCTCCTGGGTACAAGAAATGACACAAGAGGTGTTACAGTCCATCTTCTGTGACAGCTTCAGTCACTCACTGCTTTGCACTGCATTACTGTTCTCATTACATACACACAAGGAAATTGCTCAGGCAACAAGTTATCCTGCATTTGTTGTACACATTGTCTACAATAGTACCCTTTGGTCCAGCAGGTGTAGTGGAGGAACTAAAAATCAAGTTTCTTGAATAAAATGTAGATATAGGTATTATTACACAGACCTGCCCAGGAATTCATGAAAAGGACATGAGTGAGCTGTATCCTGCTCTGATAATCTGGCATCTTCCTATTCAGAGACATATTTGTCACAATGAGGAAAGACCTCATTATCATCTAATTTGCATGTCTCTGAATCACTGTTACTACTGTGGTGTGCAAATTAACTGCTGTTTATTTAGGCATTGAAATCCCCCCTAATCACTGCCTCACACAGACAGACACACACACACAAACAAAACAGTCTCCACACGTCTCCCTGATTGGTCCACCCTCCTGATATCTTGTGTCCCCCCCCCCACCTTGATCCCTGTAACAGTGCTTTTAAGGCATATGGATTTAGAGTACTCCCTGAGTGTTAGAGTTTCCATGCACTCTGACCCCTGTATTAGTTAATTGCCTTTATGGCACTATTGTAGTTTTCCTGGTGGTTAGTGTCTCTCTCCCAACCCTCCAGTCTCTGTACAGTTGTCCATGCCATTACAGCAGTTATGTGGAATATACCTGGGGCCTAGTGTTCTCCCATCTCATGTACTATTGTCCATGCCATTATGCATTTAAATGTAAAAACACTGGTGTCTAGTGTTACCCCCCCATATCAACCCAATTTCTGTACAGCTCTCCATGCTGTTATGGCACTTATGTGTAGAATTGCTGATGTCTAGTTGCTCCTCCCACCTCCTGATCTCTATAATGGGTTGCGTTTGGTAGTTGAACATGGTCTTTTGGCTAAGTTCACTACTGTAATATGGTGGAGTCAACCATGCTGATATACATGGCCCGAGTAATTTCTTGAATCACTCAGTGCATAGATGTCTTCCTTAAGGCAGTTTCAGGAAGAGAATACTTAGTTAATTAGCATATGCCTCTCCCAGAACTGCCTCATTAGCATTCAGCTCAGCCACAGAGCTGCCCTATGTGATGGTGCATGTCTTTGTGCCAGAACACCATGCTGCACCATGTTAGAGCTATCTCTGAGTTCAAAAGATGATAACATTTAGAACCCCCCCCCCCCAAACCCATGGTTTAGTGAGTTAGTTTTAGGATATCACTCTTTTCATAACTTCAGAAATGAAAAGAGAGTTTGGGGAGTTTTGATTTTTGTTTCAGACAACATATGTGTTCAATTTTGTTGTAATAATCAAATTTTAGAGATTATATCAGTGGTAGTTTGGGGGAATGGAAATAAACTGAAAGTAATTTTTTATAGATTTGAAATGAGTAAGAAAACTTGATTAAATGAATAGATGAACTGAATATTTTATTTATTTGCAATGAATACATTATGGATGGACACTTAAATCTGCAAAATATAAAATGGGGGAAAATATTGGAATCAAATAATCCAAGAAAATATACATTTAAAAAGACTTGCCGAATTCGTTTCTGTAAATCAGCATGTAACCATATCAAGAAGAGATAAACATATCTTGAATGTTATTTTATCTTTCCCCTAAAATTGTTGTATCACTAATATATGTAAAAAGCTGAGGGCTGTCTGGCTACCCTAGATTAAAGGCTTGTACTAGTTAAAAAAATAGATAGACTAAGCAGCTGAGGAATCCCAAACCAAAGGGACCTTGCATTTGCTAAAAGTGGTGCATCAGATGTCCAGATTAAAGAACCATTGGGTAATTTGGATCATATGTGTGTGAGATACATGATGAAGTTTCCAGTAAAGGCATCTGTGACTTGTGCAAAAGAAAAGTATTATTTTTTCTTCTTGATATGGTTACATGCTGATTTACAGAAACTAATTGGGCAAGTCTTCTTAAATGTATATTTTCTTGATTATTTGATTCCAATACTTTCCCCCATTTTATAGTTTTCAGTATTTCTATTGAAAACACAGTCCTAAACGGATTAAGAAAGAGATGTTTAAGAGGATTTCCATCCAAGGAATGTAGGATAAAATATCTGGGGCATAAATCTTGCCCAGTATGAATAACAACTATATTACAAAGAAGATTAAACAAACACAAATGAGTTAGTTAAGAATAAAAAAGTTACCAGTAATTAAGAACATATATTGAATATGTGCTTAAAGGATTAGGTCTATTAGGAGGGCAAAAAAAAAAACCCACTGAAAAGAACATTAGGGACACAGTGCCTGATATGTCCTTTTATAGATATCTAAAAATTAAAAAAAAAAAAGCCAATGTCATGGCATTAAGATTTATCAAGGTAATGATATAATTACTTCACCTCAGAAAATGGCAGATTATTTTGCAGAATTCTTTTCAAGGATTGCACATGATTCTCAGGGATGGGCTGTAAAGGGTTGTGGTTTTATTGATCAATCATTTCATTGTCTAATTTCAGATTATATGGTTAGGTAATCTTTGCAGGACAAAGACAAACACAGCTCCTGATCCACATAATTTAAATGGAACATTTTTGATAAATATCAAGGACTGCTTAGTTGAGTGTTTAACACTTCTTTTTTCAAAAATCATTGTTAGGAGGAATAGTTCCAAATCATCTGAAACAGAAATGTCATTCCAATTCATAAAAGGGGAAGTTTTGCACTAACAAACTATAGAATGTTTAGTTTTTTGAACCTGATTGTCATTAATTAACACTGTGGCTAAGGAAGAAAATAACAGGTACTGTGATATCCATCATCATCATCATCATTTTACAAAGGGAAGATCTATAACAAATTAATTTCTTGTCATACAAAGGTGGCTTAAACCTTCGACAATAACTTTCAATTTTGTATTATTTTATCCCACATTAACTCAGTTATTGAGGCATTTAATAAACTGGGTTTTAATCATTATGAGATTAGATAGAAACCAGGCTATGTAGCAGGGATGCTAAGGTTTATCTTCAGTGCTCTATATCTCTTGAATATAATATCACTAGGGGAGTAACTCATGGTTCAGTACTGGGCTGCTTCTTTTCCATGTGTTCATATCATCACTTCCAAATATGATTTAAATGTTGGTTGATATATTTGCTGACAACGTTAAATGTTACAGTGATAATGTTAAAATAGCTGGTTTTACATCAACACATGATCAGTTTAAGTTTAAGCTCTAAAGTCACCTAGATAAGCTGACTGAATGGGCACATTTTAATAAATGTGGATTTTAATACTACTAATTTTATGATTCTTCATTTAGGTAAATGAAATCTAAGGTCTTCATAAGTCTTAGATTATACTCTAATTATGGAATATGAAGAATTTGAAGATTGTGGTATCAGGGTGGATGGAAAACTATAATTTAAAAACGTTATGGCATATTAAGAAACAATATTATCTAGAATTTTGAATATTTTGGGTGAATTTTCCAACCCATAATTAAGACCAATTATGGAGTGGCTTTTGCACCTATCCAAGAAATTATATCATCAGAATGGAAAGGGCACAACAGTTCTTTACAAGGAGAGTAAAAGGAATAACATGTTTCATATATGAAGTATGTAAATGTTTCATCTCCCAAGCTCCTGCTTATACTTACAAAGGGCACAAGCATTTTATCATTACTTTTCTTACTATTTGTTTAATGTATATGGTAGCAGTTTAGATATATTGTTAAACTGTTTTATTACATACTAAATGCTTTCTTCAAATTATTGCATAATGTTTTTTCTTGTCTTACTGTGGAGCTTGTTTCTGCTCAGTTGGACTATCCCAGTCAACAAATGTCAAACAAAACATAAATAAAATAAAGAGTGCGTCAGAGATTTGAATTGCATAGCTAGGCTTAAAAAATTCTTAGGGGTCATTAGCCTAACACACACCTATGAACCTATGACAGATTATAGAAACTGAAGTTATTTTCAGTTTACTACAGAATTGATTAGAGCAGTTTGTTACAGAACTGATTTTGAGGTGGCCTAATTAGGATATATAATAATTTAAAACATAGTATTATGCAAATATCCCTTAACATTTAATTTTCAGTACTTAATGAAATGATTAGAAATAACAAGTTATTAGTAATCTTGAGAAACATGCATTCAAAACTAGAGAAGTTTTTTATTTTTTTTGGCAGGTAAAAGAATATATTGGCTTTAGATTTGTTTAAGAGATTGGTAGATAAGTGCCATGGTAATAAGGTCTATTGCACACTACATTCATGGGAAATGGCTGATAGTGACCTTGTATAATATTTCATAACCATTTTGTTTTAAAGGCCAGTAAGTCAGGATTACTTGGAGGGCCTAAAATAAAGTTAACACAATCACACTTAACATTTTCACCAGCTGGAATGGATTTAGTAAGTGTATCATATTATTTTCAGACAGATAATCATAGAAGTATCTGTTGATACAGATTTCTTCTTTTAATGCCATGTCTATTCAACACCATAGTAACAATACAATACAGTGAGTCTTAGTACTGTAATAGTTTAACATTTATATATATATATATATATATATATATATATATATATATATATATATGTAGCCAAGTGATCTACTGTAAATGCAGTAATACAATAAAAGCAAATAAGTGAAAATTACACCGATAAATGAATGTTGTTTATTTCTTTACGTAAAAGCACCCTGCTGCTTAAACTTCTACAATGGCTTTAGACAATTTAGCAAAGTTCTCACACCACATTCCCTGCACATTTCTCATAACCTTGCTACTGACCTTACCTCTCTTATCTAGTAGATCTCCAAAGAGTTTTATATAGTGATGAAGGAAGTAGCATTTAACAAGCAAAGCAGCCATGAGTAGGCTTAAGGGTTCTTCAGTACCTTACTATGAAGACCCTTACCGTGTTATCAAATTATATTCCTTTTAGATTTACATTAACCTTGGCTATGAAAAAGTAGGAATGAATGAAGACTACATGAACATTTTTGTTGGCATGCTAGAAATTTCAAAAGTCTTGGCATTACAGAAATGGCTTACTTTGGCACAATTCCTTGCTTCGTTTCAGAATTTATAGAGCAGGTGAGCAGCAGTCTGGACAAAGGCAGAACGTAAGGCTACATGGGCAAAGTTGCATTTTACTTTATTTGCAGCAGTCCAGTAAGGTCTGGAGAAACATAACAGCTACGAAGAATGTTGGCATGGCGTTCTCACAAAATACTTGATAAGGCAGGCAATACAACTGATAGTCAGCCCTGGTTATGAAAATTTTTAGGGTTGTTTGTAGACTTGCTAGTGACTTGCTGTTTGACTGGGCTAGAAGAATGGTGACATGTTGGTGGCTTTGTAGGCCCCAATGGAGTTTAGGGTAGGTTACATTTTCCAGTGTGGTACCAGAAGTAGGAATTCTTCTGTGGAACAAAAGTCTAAGTGTCATTCAAATGTTTCATGTCTGAGCTGCAAGTTTCACAATTTTGCTGACAATCTGTACTTCAATTGCAAATGCTAAAGGAACACAGGGACTCTTGCTCGGCTCCCTTGGTCTAATGGTCAGCAAACATAAGCATTCCTTTATACAGTTATGTATACATAAATGTTCATTATATTGATCACTACTGCAGTAGCCTTAGATACAGGGGTCATATCCTGCCATGGATATAACAACCAGACAGCTTCTAAAGCTTCAGGGCACCATCCGCATGCCCAAAACAGATGTCAGCTACAGCTGAGGTGACTAAAAAGACAATGCCAAGCCTTTCAGAGTTTTAATGCCGGTAAAGAGTAGATTCCCCTGAGGCCTTTGAAGACTGACAGTTGTCTTCTTTTGCTCCTTTGCTGAGCAGATAAGTTTCCTTTGGGGAAAAACTTCCACTTTATTGAAATTGTGTAGGGAAGTTATTTCTAAGCAAGGAATGCATGTTTTAATGGACTGTAATGAGACTTAAATGTACTTTTGAACAGGAGAGCTCTTTTTTCCTGTCAATTTATACTTTGTTTAAAGTAACGGAAAACCATTTATCTGTGGAGAAAGTATTTTACTTTTGGGGGTACAAGAGTGATTAAAGTGCTTTTTACTGTGTTTTTGTGTGAAAAACGTGACTTAAAGACTTTAGATTTTTAGTAGTTTTTGCTGTTTATTTTACATGACAAAGAGGCACTTTTTGGCTTGACCATGAAACTGTCGATCCTTCTTCTAACCATAAAGAAGTTAAGCAAACAGCCTTTGCCATCACAGCATGCTAGCAATTTGCCTCTGTCACAGGTGGGTGAGTCTGCTGTGGCTATAGCTTGTTCCTCAGACTGCTCATCTTTTATGCCAGTTTCCTCTGGTGTAGTGCCTATGGCCACAATAGAACAGGGGTTAGCCATGTCCTCTGCAACTGTTCTGGTCCCCTCAAGGTCAAGGAAGGGCCACTGTCTGTCCTAGAAGTGTTGCGCCCATCCCTGGGGAAGTTGCAGCTGCTGCCATTAATAACATTGTTGTTCCCATTTTTCCTGGCAAAATAAACAAAAACCTAAACATGTATCTACTGCTCAAATTTCCTTAGACAGGAGTAGTTCACTAGGTCAGGCTCACTGTTTAATTCAGGCTTTTGATATTTCTTATAAAGTGGTTTTGGATAACAGAAAGAGGGATGGATCTTTTCCTAAAAGATTCAATATTTTGAATCTGGGCAGGAAGATGGAGAGAAATACAGGGTTTTCATCTCAGTTTTCTGATTCAGACTCAGAGGACAGCTCAGTTTCTGATTCTCCCTGTGGGGGCTTCTCTTTCTCTGAGACTATTTCCAGAATGTGCCAGTGTTTTCAGTGGGAAAATAATGAGGTTTTTTAGTCCCTCGGAAAGTATTATGAGCTGTTACATAGAAGGATTTTCCAGAACTTTCACCCATTCCCCCAGTTCTGTCAGCTCTGGATAATGTGTGTGTCACCGTTTGCAATCTTCTTGACAATTAGCTTTAAGACATACATCTTTATACACTCATCCCAAACCTGATCCTGCAGTTACAGCTTTAGTTAATCCTACTGCTACTAAACATATGGTTAATTCCAATCCTACCCTTTCTGACAAGGATGGGAAGATTATTGATAAGTATGGGAAAAAGTGTATGCTTCAACGACTTTGATTTTCTGAAATATGAATTGTCAGACTCCTATGTTAATGTTTATTCTGACTAATTGTGAAAGTTGAGGAATTATTTGTCTGTAGCTTCTTCTTGTCAGGAAAAATCTGTTCTTTAAAAAAAATTAATTTCTTCTATTGATCTAGTCACAGCTCATTGTTTACAGTGACTGTAAAACTCAGTTGATACTTCTTCCAAGGCTATGGCTACTGGCGGTGTTTTGAGGAAGTTTGCCTGACTGCATTCTCAGAACCTCTCAGATGATATGAAAAATGAATTCTCCTTTGGATAGAGGTTTAGTGTTTCGTTCCTCTGCTGCAAATGTTAGCAAAAAGTGTGATGCAAAAGATAAGCAGATACAGGGAATCTCTAAGATATTTCATCCCTGCTTTTCTAAATTTTCTAAGGGATTCTATAACCCATCATCCAAAAAAAAAACAAAACAAAACAAAGAGGTTCAACAGTTTAAGTAGAAATGGCTTGGATCTTCCAAAAAATTCAAGAATCCCCATAAACCAAGGGCAGTCCAGCAAATCAGAATGACTATTTAAAGGACCTTGTCCCCCCCTCCAGCCCTGGCTGTACCTTTCCCCTCTTGAAAGTCTGAATCTCCACTTTTCTCTTTAGCAACAAAAAGTTTCAGACAAATGGATTCTGAAGATTAGTTGGAGGAAATCCACACCTTTTCAGGGGGTCAATTCCTCCCCCACCAGATCAGACTCTTATTACCCTGTCCTTCATTATGTGATGTACCTGAGAATGAAAGAACCAGTTTCTCTTTCCCAGCTTGGAAAAGATTTTTATTCATGAATGTTATTAGTATCAAAGAAAGAAAATGTTTGGTGACCAGTTCTGGATCTTTCTTTCCTAAACCTGTTTGTGATAGTGCCTGTATTCAAAATGTTGTCAATTTACAATCTGTTACCGGTCCTTCTACATTAAAGTTTCTTGGTAACACTAGATTTCAAAGAAGCTCATCATCACATCCCTATTTATCCAGACTACAGGCATTTCTTAAGGTTTTCTGTGTCTGAATCACCTTATGAGTTCTCTACCATACCCTTGGACTATAAACTGCACCAACAGTGTTCACAATGTGACTAGCTCCAGTTCTAGCCCATTGCAGACTACAGGGTATCCACATTTTTTCATATTTAAATGACTTGCTTATCTTTGTAGAGTCTTTTTCAAAGTGTCGTGAATTTCTCACTTGGGTAGAAGATTCATCACACAAGCTTGTTCCAAGAGAACATTCAAAGGATCATAGGAAATTACTAAACTATTGATCTGGAGGTCATTTTAACCCTAACCGTTTCAACCCAATGTAATACTGTAGAGGTACTAGTCAACATCCAAGACTGCATTTAGTGATGACTGCCCACGTCCAGAAGAGTTGTTGGTGTTATCTCCCATAAGAATTTACGGTGCTCCAACCATTCATCCAGGTTCCTCTTGAACAGTGTCATAGAGGTGCTCTGTTTCACATGAATTGGTAGCCTGTTCCAAAGACGTGGCAGTCACTGGAAGATAAATGTGTCCCTCTAGCATGTCCTATTTAAGTCACAGCCCATATGTAAGTCCTTGAATTGGGTGGCTCTAGACCCATTTGATTCACGGTTATGCAGTAAGCTCTTTAGGTTTGGGTTTTGGATTGCTCTGCAGGCCAGGCATAAATCTCCCATAAGAAGTTTATATGATAAGGAGTATAGTGACAGGGACTTTAGTCAGTCCGTGTAAGGCACATGCTGGAGGCCCTTGGTCTTCTTTGTTAGGAACCTCTGAGGTCTCTCTAATTGTTGTAGGTGATTAGTATGGTACATACCAGATTGGGGGGGGGGGGTTATACTCAATTATGGACTGGATAAGTGCCGAGTATAGCAGGGTTATAACTTCTTTTGCTCCCAAGGCGATGCTTTTACTAATCAAGTGAGCTATGTGAAAAGCTTTCCTTACAATGGTAGACATGTGGTGGTCGAAGTTAAGGTCACAGTCAACCTGTGATCCCAGGTCCCTTACCAATTCATGGATACTTAGTTATTGATTTGATAGTGTGAAGGGACATTGTTTGTACCGAAGGGAATGATGATGCATTTCTTTACATTCTGTTTTAGACTGTGACTAACACACCAGTTGTTGGTCTGTGTGAGACCATCCTGGAGTATACTGACATCATTTGGGAATTCAATGATTGATTGCACCTAGTTTGCAGTTGTCTGCAAACTTGGTCAGCCACAACCCTTTAGTTTTGACCTGAACTTCTGAGAAGTATATACCAAACAGTAGGGGGTCCCAGCACTGACCCCTGTGGCACTGCACTGGTAACTAGTTTGCTGGTTGATCTAGAGTCACCCACTTTAATTGTGTGTTTCCGGCTTGTGAGCCAGTTGACAACCTACCTTACAATGAAGAGGTTTACATTCAGTTTGCTACATTTATCAGTAATGCCTGAATGTAGGATTGGTTTTGCCAAGATGAAGTATGCTGTGTACACAGATCTGCCCTCATCAATGGGCTTGGTCACAATTTCAAAGAAATCCACCAGATTTAACAGGCAGGATCTGCCCTTCATGAAACCAAACTGGGTAGGATCCAGTGTTTGGATGTCACCTATACCTTTATTTATGAGGTCCATAATGATATGCTCCATGACCTTACAGATGAGGCTGGTCAGGCTTATTGGTTTGTAAATCCCTGTGCTAGGCCACCTTAATGGAGGAGAATAACTGTAGCTGTCCTCCATTCCACAGGAACAAAGCATTTGGTTAGACTATGACTGAAAAGGGTACTTGGTGGTGATGCTAGTTCATGTTTTAGCCTGTTTAGAAGATAGCCTGGCATGACATCTGGTCCCATAGATGCCGTGTTCGTTGCCTTGGACAGGGTGTTGAGGACCTACTCTCAGATATGTAAGGTGGGGGGGAGAGTTTGGGGGATGGTTTGTTCTATGTTAGGAGTGGATAAGGGAGCTATCTCTGTGGGATCAGTTTGTGTGATACCGCTGGCCACCAGTTCTGCATATGCTTGGGTCTTACCCTTTAGGTTATGTACATAGCTGTAAAAGGCCTTATGGTCATCTTTGGCAGTAGTTGCTTGGTTTCTCTCAAAGGAGCTTTTGGAGGATTTGACAAGTTGGCTTGTTTGCCTGTTAAGACTGAGGAGGGTGCTTTTCCATTGTTGGGTATTTGTCTTTGTTTTCTTGGACAACTTTTTGCATTTATTGTAGTTTGTTGATGCTGAAGTCCACCATGGCAGCTTGATTTTACTTGGGCTCTGCCTTTGATTCTATCTGGTACAGCTGAGTTTATACACTTATGCAGGTGATCATACAGGGCTTTAGTGTAAGCTTCTTTGTAGTTACCACTTTCAGCTTGGGGGGGGCTTGGAATGCACATTTACCTTCACCTAGGAGGGTATTGTTTGCCTTGGTGAAGTTTTTTAGTCTAATTTTGCCCTTTGTCAGTTCGAACATGACTTGTGGTCAGTTTTAACTAATGAGGGTCCAACAGATGCATCTGTGCACCTGTTTGACATGTTGGTGAGGACCAGATCTAAAACATTTGTTACTCTTACTGGGGTATGGACAATTTTCTCCAGGGCATTTGAATTCATAAAGTCAAGGAACTTTTGTGGTAGCAAATTTGGGCTAGAGTAGGTTTCCCAGTTGATGGTAGGATAACTGAAATCTCCCATAACCAGTGTGTTCGGTAAAATTTGGCTTGTCTTCAGTTTAGTTAAGTAGGCTTCAAGGGTGGCTAGGACTTGAATGGGGGTCTTACCCAACATAACCTGGACCAGATTAACTCTCTGGAGTTGTCCAATCTAACTAGATATGAGGTGAATATATCTCTAATACAGATTGAAACACCTCCTCCTTTTGTTTTTCACATGTTCATTTTATGGTCTAAAGGTGTGGAAAGCATTGTAGCCTTGCATGGCTGAGGTACTCTCTGAGGCCTTAAACCAGGTTTCTGTGACTGCACCAGCATCTACATCCTCTAGTGACAGAAGTTCTTACAGGGAGTGCAGTTTTAAGCTGCTAGCATTTAGCAGGTAACAAGTGAAGTGTATGAGCCCCTGAAAGCAAGGAATGTGTCATTCAAATCTGGTGATAAAGAAGCCCTCAGATTGGCCAGATCTCAATTAAACAAAGGTGTTGGGGAGGCCATATGCAAATATGGTCAAAAGGTCATGAGACACTTCTCCAAACAAAAGGACCCCAGGCACATGTGGCAGGGTATCCAGTATATAATAGACTACAGGTCCCTGTCTTCATATTGTGATGATGATACAGAATTCCTAAACAAGCTCAACATCTACTTCAGTAGGTTTGAGGAAGGGAACACGACAGCAGCAGAGAAAACCACCAACAACCAGAGTGAAGATCTCAGACTAAACCCTGCTGATGTCAGAAGGACCCTACAAAGCATTAACCACAGAAAAACAGCTGGACCTGATAACATTCTTGGAAGAGTGCTCAGAGACTGTGGGGACCAGTTAACAAATTACTCACAGACATCTTCAACAACTCACTGAGTCAAGTCACTGTGCCCAAATGTTTCAAGTACACAAACATTATACCACTGCCAAAGTCGTCACCACCTGCTAGATTAAATGACTATCGTCCCATAGCTCTCACCTCCACTGTGATGAAATGGTTTGAGAGACTGAAC
The DNA here is from genome assembly GCF_019279795.1 of Protopterus annectens. Classification (NCBI taxonomy): domain Eukaryota; kingdom Metazoa; phylum Chordata; order Ceratodontiformes; family Protopteridae; genus Protopterus; species Protopterus annectens. Next base: position 735,941,347 of record NC_056725.1, read on the forward strand.
AAAGATGTAACAACATCCAAACTACATGCAGACTTTGATCCACTGCAGTTTGCATATTGACCCAATCGCTCCACAGGAACACCTAGAGAACAAGAATAGCTATGTGAGGCTACTTTTCATCGACTTCAGTTCAGCTTTCAATACAGTCATCCCACAAAATCTGATCAGAAAGCTGGTACAACTGGGCACCAGCACTCCAATATGCATCTGGATTCTGGACTTTTTTATAGACAGACCCCAGAAAGTGTGCATAGACAAGAATACATCAGAGAGCATCACCCTAAACACTGGTGTCCCACAGGGATGTGTCCTAAACCCCTTGCCTTTCACCATACTAACCCACGACTGTACTGCCAAGCTCAGCTCAAACCGTATCATCACATTTGCAGATGATACAACAGTTGTAGGCCAAATCAGGAATGATGATGAGACAGCCTACAGAGAGGAGGTGAATCAATTCATAAGTTGGTGTTATAACAATAATCCTGCACTAAATGTCAACAAGACCAAAGAAATAATTGTGGACTACAGAACAGCAACAGAGAGCACTCTCCACTCGTGATAAATGGAAAACAGTTATATTGACAAACAGCTTTACAGTATGGTATGGAAGCTGCTCTGCTTCCAAGCACCAGTCCCTCCAGAGGGTAGTGAAAGCAGCTGAGAGGATTATTAGGAACTCCCTCCCATCCATACAAGACCTGCAGATGTCCAGATGTCTCAGCAGGGCAAGGAAAATAATGAGGGATAGCACTCACCTTGCTTCCAAGCTGTTCTCACATTTAACATCAGGAAGGCACTTTCGATGCGTATGCTGCAAAACCACGAGATTCAGAAACAGCTTTTTTTCCAGTACCCATCAGGTTACTGAACTCTAGGAACAGTACCCTTCACACTAGATATTAAGGCAGTAATACAACAATATTAAAAATACTCTATAGTGCAATATGTAACAAGGTCTTACCCGCACCCAGGCACGAAAGTCAGCAGTAATCAAACTGAACTGTCTTACTGTGCAATATAAATGTAGGCCTTAATTCAATTGCTTAAGTGCAATTTTTCCAGTGAAAATAAGCTAATAACCTAGTAATGAGAGACAATCTGTTAAATCAGTGCAGTAATGCAAGCATTTATTGTTGTTGTGTTTGTCATCTGTGTTAATAGAATTTTGTGTTTTATCATCATGTTAAATGTAGCCTATGTGCTGTATGCACACTGAGGCCGAAGAAACGTAATTTTTCTCAGTTCGCACTTTTGTGAATCGAAGTGACAAAGTTTACTTAGACTTTGACATGACCCTTATTTTGTTCTGATTGGTTAATTTCACATCAGTAATGTTGTTTTCGAGACCTTGCCTAAAAAAGCACTATGGGGGAGGCAACAGCCTTTCCCAGAAGCCAAGGGGTGCCAGTGCAAACCGTCTCCGGCAGAGCAACGAGGTTTGTTGACCATGGTTTCCCAGGCAGACAGGAACTGGATCCCCTTGGAATGACACCATAAACTAAGCCATTTATTGAAATCAATATTTTTTTGTTTATACTGTGGCATCATTCTAGGTGAGGGTAGTATGCTGCTTAAGACTAGGAACATACCTGCCTGGGACAGACAGCTCAACCATGTCTGCCTTCATATAGTCCAGTGAGGTACATCTTAAGTCATTCACACCAGCATGAACTATGAGAGAGTCATAACAGTACTTGTTAATGAGAGACCTGAGTGCATACATGATTTGGTGAATCCTGGCACTGGACAGGCAGTAGACCGTGACTTTCAACTTGTCCAACTGGTGTGTGGGGCATCCATGTATCTCTCTATCGAGTCTCCAATGACAAAAAAAATTAGTTTTTGAGTGTTATGCCTTACGGGCTTGGTAGGCGAGATGCTGGTGTTATGTGCCATGGGTGCTGTGGAGACTGTGTTACCTGTAGAAGACTTGTGTTTTGGAGGTCTCTGGCATTTCAGTAAGTTTTTTGAGAGAGCCTCCGCGCATGTGGATTTACATGTTTGATGTGTACTATGTGTATGAGTGGTATGAGTATGTGAATATGTAGTGGTGGGTGAGATGAGTACCTTCTCTGTATTACTGTTTTGAGTGAGCAAGAGAGCATGGACTCTAGATTCCTGGTGTAAATACATTGCTCGCACTCTGTACTAGACTGTGTTATTAGTAGAGGGTTGTCTGTGTACATGAGGCAATTGCTACACTGCCTCAAGAGACCCATGTCCACCAGGTTGGCAGGAGAAACAAGGACAGTCCAACTGAATATAATGCCTGATTGAAGACTGTTGTCACTATAGGTTGCTTTTCAGAAATGATCATGGAGGAGCTTGGTGAATGGATATTTCTGCCTGGGTTTTAAGGAAAAATTTGCTGAATTTAACTGTCCAGCTTTGATGCACAAGTGCAACAAACAGAGACCTGCTCAGATGCAGGGCCTAAATAACAGAAGCTAAAACTTGAAAAAAAAAACTCTAACAAAATTCAAAAGGAACAATGAGGATGCTTATTCCAAGCCCTAGACTGGCCTCCCTTTACCAGTCAGGTGCTGATCAAACACAATTCTCTCACAAAAGCGCAGATAGTCTTTCTTGACTCCTTCACACAAGATTGTGTTCCTGGGGTTTCAGCTAGGCACCTCAGTTCAAAGAGCTTTTCTTAGAAAGAAAAAATAGACATATATCAACATCAGTTTCTAAAGCTTTCCATGTAGACTTGGTCACTGTGAGGAACTACCTCAGGATACTGGATCTTATGGCATCTATGATTCTCATGATACCCCTGGCAAGACTCCACATGAGAAAAATATAATGGTATCTGAAGTTTCTCTGTTCCCAGTACCAGCATCCTTTGTCTTTTCAAATCCCAGTGCTGGGGTTTGTCAAAACAGAAATCACCTGGTGGAGACAGCAAATATCCTTAAATCTGGGTCTTCCTTTTTCCCTCCCTGTTCCAAAGCAGTCAGTCACCACAGATGCCTCAAACTTTGCTTCAGAAGCATTTTCAGGAGGAATAAAGGTGCAAGGTATACGGGACACCAAGGACAGACATAAGCACATAAATCTAAAATAAATGCTTGCACTGATGAAGGCACTCAACTCTCTGAAACACCTTTTGTCCCAGGACCTCATCAAGTTGTTACAAACAATACCACAGCCATGTGGTATATCAACAAGCAAGGGGGAACCAGACCATACCCCTCTGCAGACTAGACATGTTAGCTTGGGATATAGCTTCACAGCACAATCTCACTTGAGTATCCTCCATTCCATTAAAGCAAAATTGTTTCGCATACAAGCTGAGCAGGACAAGGGCAGATGCCTAAAATGGAAACTACATCAGGGAATCTTCCCAGATATGACCCAGCTGTGGGGAGTTCTTCAAGTAGACATATTTCCCTCCTCTCTGAACAATTGGCTGGCGATATTCTTTTCCAGGACTCCATGCAAGAAGGACTGGAAGACAGATGCCTTTCCTTTTTTTTGGACAGGAATATTCCTGTATGGTCTTCCACCCTTTCTACTGATATGCAGGGTACTTCTAAGATTCTGAAAGAATCCCTCAGATCACTTTAGCAATTCCCCTCTGGCACAGGCAACAGTGGTTCTCCTTTCTTTTGGAAACAGCCAGGGGTAATTACCACAAACTTCCTCATAGAATGGAACTACTCACACAAGATCAGGGGTATTTGATGCACCTCAACCACAGTCAAGTACAACGGATTGCCTGGATGGTAAGGTCATAATTCTCTTTAGGCACCTGTTTACTGAGGATGAGCAGCAGGTACAAATGGAGGCAAGAAAGCATGCTATTAGAAAATCATAAAGTAGCAAATGGAAGAGGTTTTCTAGCTTGTGCCAAAATATAACCAGCACCCATTCAGGGCTAGATGTTGGAATTATGAGTTTACTTTAAGTCAAACTAATTATCTCCCCATTTTCTTTCCTGAACCTAAAAATGAGGGAGAAATTATACCTTGGATGTATACAGACAACCCAGGTACTGGCTTGATAAAAATACATCTTTCAGATCTTGGGCTCAATTGTTCATTTCTTGTGCAGGTAAGATGGAGGGATGTGTGTCTAAGCGGACTATTTCCAAATGGTTGTTCAAGGCTTTTATCTTTTGTTATACTCACCAGAATAAAAATTATTCCAGGTAGAATCAAGTCCCACTCTACCAGGGTCTTAACTTCAACTATGGCTTTTGGAAATGTTTGGATTCTCAAAGTATTCTAGACACATCAACTTGGTCCTGTGTACATCCATTTACAAGGCATAACAAGCTTGATTCCTTCTTCAGGTCTAGGCTTTGTTAGGAACATTTTCCAGGAGCTCCTGGACTCATTCCTTTTCTCCTCCCAAATGTAGTAAGCTAGGTTTATCTACCCACACAGCTAAGGGTACTGCAGAAGTGATCGATATGATGAACATAGTACAGCTGTGTAAGTAACCTTACCATAACAGTAGATGTTCAATATGATATAACCCATATACCTAAGGCTACTGCAGCAGTGACCATTTAAACATCTACTCTTACATACATTTATTCACACAGCTGTACTTTCTGTTTATCAGTTGCTATTCCTGAGCAGTTTAGTGGTCCCCAGGGCACTTCTTAAAAATGTGCAAGTTTGGTAGTTGGTTTTAATTATAAGGATAGCAACTATATTAAGGAGCATATGAGCATATATAAACATCAACCTTCAAATAATCAAGCATAATTAAGTAACTACACTAGCAGTCCAGTAAAGCACAACCATATCACAAACTCAGTCAGATCATTTTGCAATTTAAGTTGAAGCATCACAGCAGAAAAAAGTATTGATGACAAAATTACCCTTAATAAATGTTGCTTTATCAATCATTGCTAAAGACTGCACAACTAAACGCTTTTCAGAACTCCACAGGAAATTTACCAAGCACATATCTGTTATCCCTGACTGACACAACCATTCCTTAGAAACCGCCTCCACTTCAAATAACTGGGACTATGGCTTGATCCATTTCTTAACTTCCATTTCCACATAAAATGAGAGCAAAAGTAAACGCTCTCCTCTTCTGGGTGAAAAAGATCTTCCCTTTTTGATCCTAACAAGAAGGTGCAGCCATTGGTAAAGGAGTTCTCCTTTCTCACCTTGAATGTGTAGTACTTATTTTTACTTCTACCTTCAAGAAAACTACTACTATCACTCTCCAATCTCTAGCAATATCCGCTGATTTATTACAAATGTACCTCTCTGTGACCATCACTGTTTTATGGCAGCCATTTTACTTTTTCTTGGGTAACACAAAGGTCTAACCTGCTGTTAGGGTTCCAGCTCTACAAACTACTCCATCTCCCGACATATACCCCCTTTGCAGCTAAACTTCATGAAAAATCTCCTCATACAACATGACACACTATTCACAAGCCATACTAAGTCTCATTTCCCCTAGAACCAAACTCCACAGCACTGCACATGCTCTGTCACACCAGCTCTCATTACTCCTAGAACCAACCTCCACAGCACTGCACATGCTCTGTCACACCAGCACTCATTACTCCTAGAACCAACCTCCACAGCACTGCACATGCTCTGTCACACCAGCTCTCATTACTCCTAGAAGCAAACTTCATAGCAGTGTACATGCTCTGTCACACCAGCTCTCATTACTCCTAGAACCAACCTCCACAGCACTGCACATGCTCTGTCACACCAGCTCTCATTACTCCTAGAAGCAAACTTCATAGCAGTGTGCATGCTCTGTCACACCAGCTCTCATTACTCCTAGAACCAACCTCCACAGCACTGCACATGCCCTGTCACACCAGCTCTCATTACTCCTAGAACCAAACTCCATAGCACTGTATATGCTTTTTCCTGTCAGGCACCTACTCACTGGAAAGCTTTCACTACTGCCCTTACAGAAATCAAAACTTACTTTGAATTCAGAAAGCAACTCAAAAAGCACCTCTTTTTCCAAGCCAAATGCTCCTGTTACAACACAATTACCTTGTGTTACCCAAGAAAAAGTAAAATGGCTGCCATAAAACAGTGATGGTCACAGAGAGGTACATTTGTAATAAATCAGCGGATACCTCCTTTGCACATCTCTTCTTCTATTTCAGACTTACTGAAGGTTGATCCACTTTAGAGACTAATGTATATGTTATATATAATACTCTGCTTGTTCACTAGAATGTACACACAGTTTTTCTGTGTAATTAGTCTGAATATTTTGTATGTGAAATATTCTGGATTTCACCCGAGCTGAGCCTGAAATTCATCAACTTTGATCAGTGCACTCACCCAGTAAAAAAAAATAAAATAAAAAAAAATATATATATATATATATATATATATATATATATATATATATATATATGTAGATATCAATTGATAAGTCAAACATACTGCATCACACACATAAAACAGTATTTCTCTGGAGGACCATACCACCTTATTACCTCTCTGGTCACATAAGCACAACTAGAGTGTAAACACTTCAGATTGCAATGTATTCCTTAACTCCATGATTGATACTTGCATTAATAAACTGAACACGCCAAAAACAAGGCCACTAAAGGAAAACTCAACACAGTGCCTCACACACACTTATAAGGGCTGGGAAAATCAGGCCACAATAACTGGAAATGTGCCATGCTGTAGAGGCCCATAAGTGGGGATTCTACTCTGTTACTGACTGATAACTTATTGCAAGGTAAATGTCACACCATATCTAATAGACAGGATGAACCATGCCCCCCACTGCTGACATCAGCATGTTGCATGTGCTTCCCAATTTTATTCTCAGGTTTATTTTCTGGATGGTGTGCCTTCTGAGTGAAGTCTGCATGTCTGATCTATATAAGTCAGGGTGGCTTTGTGCTAGGGTGTCCAGGCCTTCCACATTCTCAAAATATTCCTTTATGTGAAGTGATAATCCTGTAAATTTTCCGCATGTAGGCTTGTATTCATTAAGTATGTACGCCTACATCTTATAATGAACTATCATCTCAAAGAGAACTGGTTCTCTGTCTTACACTCATTGCTTGCAGAAAGAGTCTCTCTCTCTCTCTCTCTCTATATATATATATATATATATATATATATATATATATAAATAAGGGAACCTCATCTGCAATATGTGTCTGTGTTGAGATGGGTGCAGCACATCAAAGGTTTATATCTATACAGAATCTTCACTTGAACGTCTTGCCCTGGCTCAGGGAAGGAAGAGAAGAGCAACTATATAATTAGTACTTGCTTTGGTACAGGCAAAGGGGAGTACATGTAATACAGACCTCAGTAGACATGCTGCATTTCCCATACTGCAAAAATCTAGTAGAGTGAGGGTCTATTACAAGGCTGCTGAAAAATGTTCTTGTGAAACAGGGATTGCATTACAGTCTCACAAAATAATCTATATAGTCTAAAAACAGTGAATACATAGTAATTGTTGTAACAAAGCTGAAGAGTGCAACATTTTAAAATGGTGAGGATGACACCTTTTTTCAGTAGTAACAGTGGGCATTTCAAATAACACAACACATTTATTTTAATGTTTTTATTATTTGTTTATTGGGTAGGTAGGCATGTCAGACTGACTCCTTTCAGTCACAGCCTGAGTCATGAACAGCAATGCAAACAGTTATGAATGCAGACATAACTTTTCTCGGAACAGCATTATGTAATACAGCTCTACAGTTTTAGGTACAACTAAGATGGCAGTTTTAGATTACAGAATTTATGCATTGGTATTTGTGCATCACTGGTAGCTATTATTTATAGAGACTATGCAGCAACAGTTTGAACAGTAAACATTGCTGTGTACCTGTTACAGAATCTTGAAAAAGACACCCTCAAAATTACTGAATTAATCAAGAAAGAATCAGACAAGAGTAGTTCAAGATTAGTAAATCATGAATAGAAGTGTAAAACAACAGATGTCCAGATGGTCAAACCCAGAACAAATCAGTTAATAATGCTAGTTCAAAGCAAATGCAAGCAAGGGAAAACCCACAGAAATTGGCAGTTAGTGGATGAGATGATAAAATGTAAAACCTAATCTGCAATATTCAGGCATGTGTGTGTGTGTGTGTGTGTGTGTGTGTGTGTGTGTGTGTGTGTGTGTGTGTGTGTGTGTGTGTGTGTCTGTGTGTGTGTGTGTGTGTGTGTGTGTGTCTGTATGCGCCCGCGCACATGCATGTGACACTTCATAAACACTGTATCATTAATACATGGTCTACATCAGGAAATCTTGCCCTACATCAGGGACAGGGCAGTATCTATATAAGTAATTCTTGCCTTGGCACAGGAAAAGTGAAATGTAAGTAGCACAGACCGTGGGAGACTTTGTATCACATTTCCCACATAGCAACAATCTACTAGTGTGAGAATCTGTTGAAAAGTTGCTGGAAACTGTTCTTGTAAAACGGGGTTTACATCACAGCCTCAGAATTTAAATAAACTGCATAATATAAAAAAAATGAGTACATAGTACTTGCTGTGGTATCAATTTTTAAGAACTCATCATTTTAAAACTCTGGAGTGTAATGCATTTTTAGCAGCAGTATCAGTATGCACTTCAAACAAGACAAGTTGTAGCCAGCTGCAGTAAATAAATTAATAATGACAGTGAGTTTGATGCCTCTTTAAAATGATCTTCACGCAACCATATTATGTTTAAAGAAAGATGATGTGTGAATGTTAAAGATAATTTTAACTATTTAACTGAAATATCATACAAGCTGAAGTAAAGAGACAACAGTGTTTCAGGCCAGCTTTGCATGCCTGCACCTAACTACAACAGTCACCTAACAAAATGATAACCTTGTTTCAGATTTCTTTTACTGTTGTGTTCTATCATACCAATACACTAGTGTGGCCAGTGACTTAAACTCAGGGCCCAGATAATAATGTTTCATTCAGGGTTATAGATAATATTTTGTAAAATGTACTGCAGGCAAAACAAACAGTTCCTACTGACTTCTTGGTAGCAGCAGTCAGACTATCTGCAAATCCTTTGTGAGAAAAGACAGAATACCAGCTGAACAGCCACTGTGACCAAGCATGCTAAAGTACAAATGAATTCAGGCAATGGTCATCCATTCTTGTCAAGAACATGAGTGCATTTGTCTTAATCCAAACAAAGAAAGTACAGTTGGGTAACATCTTAGCACAACAGTCTCGCTGAGGATGGTCAAACATCCGGCTAGCATACCAAAGCCTATACATCAGATATATGTCCTATGTCTAAGGCATAAGGTACATATGCAACATATGAGCACCTATTCCTCAGAACTGAAGGGCCCTAGAAGAACCAGAGCAACCCCAGAGGAAAGCAATAACATGTACATCCAAGAAGGGGAGATGAAGAAGCAGCAGCAGTAGCAGAAGAAAAGGATTTAAGAAAGACCCCTCAACCAGAAGGAAAATAACAGGGGGTAGGAGGGAGGGACAGAATACTGCAACACTGAAAAGTAGGACATCTATTGTTATGGTATGATTTTGCATAACTGTCTATGCCCTTCCTTATCACTACTGCTGTATTCTTTACTCTTGGGAGAGAACAAAAGCTACTGTAAATTATGGGAGGAGAAAGCTGTGACAAGCTCCCTTCACCCCAGGGCAGTAACTAAGGAGTCTCAATCCTCACCACTGTCTCCGGTAAGGGAGTGTCACTAAAAACAGGGATAGAAATACACAATTTCCCCTAAGAGTACACCGGGAAGAGGTTCCAAATGTGGGACTGGACTATATGCTTCACTCCAGGTCCCTAAATGAGTCCTCAAGCTAACCACTGCAGAGCACTGTGTCCCAGCTCTAGATACCTGACACACTCACTCTTAAATGTCTGATATTCACACATAAACACAATCTTGGGAAAGTCTAACACAGATTTACATGCTGTTTTCCTTTGCCCAAATTACAAGGTAATGGCTGCCAGCAGTCAAATACGACAATGCCGTTCAAAATGGGTGTTCAGTTTTATTAGGTAAAATAGATATTGAAACAAATGGTAGCATGTATCCAAAGCAGTAAGACTTTTTGGAGTGGCCCTGGTGTTATCACAATAAACATAAAAACTCTCAAGTTATTAAAAATATTCACTAAATAATCAGCCATAATGAGAGGTAGTAAAACATTTAATAATAAAAAGATTTAAAACATGTAAGTACTGAATAACTGATTCCAATAAACAACATAGTTTCACACACAGGAAATATGAAAATAATATTGTAGGATAGATCTCACATTGATTTTAGAAAACATCTAAGTAGTTCTAGTTCCCTGACTATCTGAAGATTAACTGTCCATATATAATCTAAATAACTCAGCAAGGCAAGATTATACTCTTACTTCTGCAAGGTAAGATGAGGAATTATGTCTACTCACCGGGCAGTTGTTTGTCCTCAGTATCTGGAACAACTACTCTGTAAATAACTGGACTACTACTGCTAAACAGCTCTGGAAAACAACTGAATGAAAACTGAACTGACTCAGAATCTACTTTTATAGCAGATTTTTTAAAATAACAGGAAGCTGCTATGAGAATTCTACTCTCTCATACCAGACTTTGAAAAGTAAACCAGCAGCTGCAGTGAAGATTCTATTCTCCCAGCTCTGGCACACAACATCTAGGTCAGCTGGCAGGCATAACATACATTCAGAATTCTCTTAAAAAATGTACATTTGGTCCGCCAGAAGAACACTGTTTGACATTCAAACACCTTGCATAAATCAGAGTGATAATCAAAAGACATAATAATTATTTACTAAAGCTTAGCTAGTCATGCTGGCATATGTAGCACAAGGTAATTTACAATTATTTATAAAACTTCAGCCAGTCATGCTAACACAGATAACAATATCTGATATCCTCACAGAAGCCATAGAACAGCCCTCCACAAATCCATGAATGATAACCCTGACAAAACCTGCCTTGGCCTTAGAAATCACATCCAACTTGCAATGTTTAGTGAAAGTGTGAACAGAAGACCGAGCAGCAGTTTCCAAAATGGATCTAGTATCCGGACCTCTGAAAAACAGCACCAAAAGATGCCACTGCCATGGGAGAATGAGCAGGGACAGAAGATGAAAGCTGCTTGCCATGAAAAGAATAGCAAAAAGAAATGGCCTTAGAAAAACAGGAGGCAATGGTTTGCATAGTTACCACTAAACCCAATTTCCTTGTAAGAAAGGAAACAAAAATGCTGTTCATATTTCATATGTTTTGTTTTGTCCAAGTAATATGTGAGCTATGTAAATCCAAGGTGTGAAGAACTCTCTCACAAGGATTCTGTGTAGAAGGGAAAAAAGAAAGAAGATGAATGGACTGATTCAAGGACATATCATTAATCACCTTGGGCATAAAAGAAGGATTGGTATAAATAGATAAAAATTCCTGGGCAAAACCAAAAACTGGTGGGCCTGTCCCTCATGATCATGTGCAGGACCTGTGGCAGTAGAAGAAGAAGGGGTGGGTGTACAGAAATATCCCCTTCAAAGAAAAAGGCATGGCATCCACTTTCCAAGTCAAAGGACCTAGCACTCTTGAACAGAACTGGGGAATTTGTCTGTTCAGAAGGAAAGCAAAAAAAAAATCTATTTGCGTAGCACCCACTCTATGTACAATGACACAAAACACCTCCCTGTGACACATCCATTTGTGAGGATTTGCCTGGGCCTTCTCAAAGAGTCTGCACCAAATTGTTCTCTGAAGGAATGTAGAGCACAAGAAGAAACAAGTGATGGCAGATTGCAAAATCCCAAGGCTGAAGAGTCAGCCTGCAAAGATAGTAAGATTTTGTGCCCTTTGCTGGTTGATGTACCACATGACTGTGGTATTGTCTGAAAAAAACCTTTAGAGAGCCTGCAAACCAAAGGGAATGAAAATCTAAGTTGGAGGTAGATCCCTCATCTCCTTGATATTGATATGATTTGCCAGTTGTTGACAAGATCAAAGACCCCGGACTTTTAGATTGTTAGAGGAGGCTTTCAAACCATGATCAGCAGCATCTGTGTAGAGCTCCTGAGTAGGGAGAGGAACCTCAAAAAACAGACCTAGATTCAGGGAAATCTGCTGAATCCACTAGCTGAGCCCTAGCCTGAGGTAAGGCAAGAGAGGAACCAGATACTCCTGGGGGTCAGTGCTTGAGTGAAACAGTCTTGAGACATGAATGAAATTTCCTCATGTAGATTATGGCAAAGGGAACCATGGGAATGGTGGATGGCATATATCCTAGTGCTCAGAAAAATTCCCTTGTAGGAAGGACTGGAAGTAGAAGAGGAAACTGGAAATAAGCAGTTAAAAAGAGGACCTTGGAAGGTAGGAGACAAGCCAACATCGAAAAGCCAGAAACATCTGATCCTGACAGGAAGTCATCACAGAGTTTTGGAAATTGAGTGTAAACCCCACATTGTGTAGAAGAGGCATAGTGAAGTGTAGCTCCTGAAACAGGAGTTTCTGACAGGAAGCTTGAATCAAAAGGTCATTCAAATAAGGGTATATGTGAATTCCATGAAGTCTACAGAATGTACCACAGGGGACAGACATTTGGCAAAGACCCTCAGATCTGTAGAAATATAAAAAAATGCAAAGCAGAGAAATGATAATGACAGGGAAATACTGAGAAACTTAAAATTTTCTTGAAGATTGGGTGAATAGTAATGTGTAGGTAAGCATCCTTCAAATCCAGGGATACCAGAAAGGCTTGAGGAAGTAACACAGGGAAAGTTGTCTAAACAGACAACATCCTGAAAGAAGGAACTTGAGAAAGGTGATAAGAAAAGACAGGTAAGGGGACTTCATGACCCCTCCTTCCTAGGAACTTGAAACATCCTGGAATTAAAACCTGCTCCCTGCTGAGACAAAGAGGACAAGTCAGATGGTTCCCTGAACCACCAGATCCTACAGAACCCAAAGGAAAATGTGGGACTTGAAAAGAAGGAGGCTTAGAAAGACCAGAATGAAGGAAGGGACTTCCAAACAAAGAAATAAACATTTTCAATAATGGAAAGTACTCTGCCGTTTGTGGTTACCTGCTGTCAAACAGGAAAAGAAAGAGTCAACCTGAGGGACAGAGGAATTCAGCCGAGGGGTAGGAGTGTCTGAATCTCAAATAGAAGCAGATTTGTTGGAAAAGGAGGGTTTTGACTCTTGGCACCCTTTGAAGGCTTTGCTAGCAGAACTCTCATAGATGTCTTTGCTCCTAGAAGACTGTTTAAGCTGCTTATGAACAAATGGAGGCTTAGAAGGATAATTTCTATGAAACTTAGGAACAGGAGTGAAAAACATTTGTTTCAAAACCTGCATAACTTTATCTTTATCCTGAAGGGTCTTAAATAATTCAGCTACAGCAGTTCCAAAAATGATTCTGGTTGTTTAAGGGAGAATCTAATAATCTGGCCTTTGATGCAGGCAGATCCTGGAAGCAGAACCAAGAATACCTCCTCATAATAGATCCAGATGTTGTTACCCTATTGGAGGCATCATATCTACATTTAATAGAATGATAAGCCACCTGAGAAGCACAGGTTAAAAGGGAAATGGCAGAAGTCCATCATTCTTGAGTCAGGCAAGTCAGCCAGAATGCCTCCAAATTGGGAGAGAATACCCATGTCTCATGTAATTACACTTATCTAGACTAGTAATAAAGCAATTTCTATATTTTATCAAGGTGTCAAGACTAGTAATAAAGTTGGGGGCGTGGCCAAGGATGAACACAGGATAGCAGCAGATTTCTTCAGCTCCACCAACTTAACTGCACTGACAGGAAATAATTACTTTAAAAATCAACTAATGAAATAATTTTCTTTCTAAATACGTTTGGAATATCAGTTTCTTGAATAATATCTAAAAAAGAAAGAAAATTTCAATAATTTTCCTGTCAGAAATCATCTTGGAAATTTCTCTTTCAACACCTCTGTTCAAAATGAGTTCCAGTAAGGCAAACAGTCAGGATTCCAGCATCAAGAAAGAGCTTCAGTCTCTGATATCTACTGTTCAGCAACTAACAACCAAAATGGACAAACTGGATACTAAAATTGATAACTTCATAGAAAAAACTACAAAACAAATGGATTTGTTACATCAAGACTTGCAACAACAGAAGGCTCAGATTACAGGCATAGAAGAGACTGTTAATGATATGGAGAACAGAATCCAGGAAGAAGAAATTAACATTGAGTTTTTGCTGAAGCAGAACACACACCTACAATCCAAACTTGATGACCTGGAAAACGGATCTAGATGCAATAATATTAGGATTTTTGGACTGCCAGAAAATATAGAAGGTAACAACATTACTTCCTTTTTAAATACTTGGCTTCCCAAAACTTTAGACTTGTTAGAAGCATTTTCTTTTGGTATTGAAAGAGCCCATAGGTCCTTATCTAATTTTAACTCTAACAAAAAGTATCCTAGATCAGTTATAGTAAGATTTTTATCATCTTATGACAAGGAGATGGTATTAAAATCTGCATGGGCTAAAGCACCTATTAAAATTAATGATGCAACTGTGCATTTTGACAATGACTATTCTTCCTTGGTAATAACTAAAAGAAAAGTTTTTTTGCCATTAATAAGAGATGGTATTAAAATCTGCATGGGCTAAAGCACCTATTAAAATTAATGAGGCAACTGTGCATTTTGACAATGACTATTCTTCCTTGGTAATAACTAAAAGAAAAGTTTTTTTGCCATTAATAAGAGAGCTTAAGAAAGCACAGTTCAAAACTTACCTTTTATTTCCTTCCAAACTAAAAATCTTTTTACCTGATGGCCCTAGAATTTTTGAAGACTTGGACTCTGCTTTGCTGTATATTAAAAAAAATAAGATATTAGATAAAATAGAAGATATGGAATGGGCAAGTCCTTCGTTAAAGAGGATAGCAACAGGAACTTCTTGGAAGACTTCAGAGAAGCAAAAAAGACTAAAAAACAAATGACATGTTCTATATATTTTTGTTCTTTCCTTCTCTCTTAATCTCTTCAAATACAGTTACTGCATCTCCAGAAAGCCACAAATATTTTAAAGATTTATTCAAAGTTATTTTTCTGTGTGCAAAGAACTGTTTTTGTTTCATAAATAGTCAAACTCTCTGAGGAACAAATAACATGCTATCAATCAACTTGTTTCTCTTTGTGATAAAGAGACCTAAGGTTAGTAATTTGATTCATTTTCTTTCTCGTCTTGTTTTAAATAATGGCATTCTTTATAAACTATGCATTTAGTGAGGGGTGGGGGAGGGCAAGGAGAGAAGTATGATGTAAAATATGGAAAAAGTGAAATAATAACTTATTAGTTCTTTAAAACTATATATGCTGTTTAAACACTGTTGCTAAATATTATATCATGACTTTATTGCTTATACATGATTACAAATAATATGTCATGATATAATTGCAAATTATTAGAACTAAAATAGCTGTAAGTAATATGTTTCATGTTTAACTTTATTAATACAAACAGCAAGTAATATTTCTTTGTAGATACTCTTTGTAGCTTCCTTTTTTCTTTCTTCTCTCTCCCTCTCTTTCTTTTTTTTCTCTACTCTCTTCCTTTTCTTTTTTTTTGTCTCTCTCTTTCTCTCTTATAAGTACAGTTATATGCTTCTGATAATACTGATATATGTATATAATAAGATTTGTATGAGAAAATGAAATGGGGCATATAAAAATAAGTTGTATAATATGTTAAATAACTGTAGGCTTGGTTTCACTGTCATAGAGACTGTAATGACTTGTAAAATACTTCGCGAAGGTTTTGCACTGTTTAGTTTCATTTGTATTACTAAATGAATGTCAGTCACTTGTATTTACTAAAATTCCCGCCAGAATGTTAAGGGAGACAATTTGGGATGTGGGTTACCTCGTGAATAGTGTCCTCGAGTTGTTTTAAAAGCTTCAACACTCAGAATACACGCAGAGAAGCTGAATGGAGTCATTTTGAACTTTGACCCCTGATTTCACACTGACACATCGCAGATTCAAGAAGAACACTGTTCCAGGAAGTAGAACTGCTGTAAATGCGACTTTGTGATGAAAAACAAACTTTATGACATCTAAATGTGAGTTATTCTTTATAACAACTTACTTATTTAAGATGTAATTTATAAAATATGAAAGTTATAATGATTTTAAATGATTCAGTATGCCTTAGTAAGCAAGTGAGATATTTTAGAAGGCATAGAAGGTAAAACATATATACACATGTTTTTGAAAGCTTACATGACTGCAACATATTACTGTATATAAATACTTATGATTTAAACATATATATAATGTTATAAATCATTTGACTTATCTAATTGACAAGCACAAGTATCATTATGATTATATCTTAGAAGAAACTGTCATGTGACATATTTTAAAGCAGCAGTTCAGATATATAAAATACAGATGGCTTTCTTCACAATGATTTATGTATAACTAGGAAATTACATTGCTGTGCAGTATGACTTGTAAACATATGTATGAGTATAAATATTTTATTTACTGGCAATAATAAGTATGAGAAGAAAGCTTTGGTGCAAGTAATTTAAAGTTTTTAAAACTGTTAACTGCATTTCTATGGGAGAAAGTAGGAATACCCTAATGTATGTAATGTCTGAACCATTATAGCCTAAGTTATTGAATCCAAATGAACATAAGAACTTATTTTTACAAACTTTTAATAAACTAATATATAGATATGCCCCCTTTTTTTTCTCTTTCTCTCTTCCTTTCTCTCTCTCTCTCTTCTCGGTTCCCATTATCAAGTTTATTAGAATGCTATTTTGATTATGAGTGTATTTTACAAAATAGATGTACATAGTAATATGAGCTGTTTCTAAATGTTCTTATTTGTTTATATGAAGCTGATTTATAAATTGTTTAGCTTTGTCTTACTAGATAATCTACTTAAATGAGGTTAACTTTAGTTAATAATAGTTAGTATTGAATTGATATGGTGGCAGCTGAGGTACTGCTGCTTAGGATAGGGGGATAACTTGAGTGGTATGTGCTACTCAAAGTTGGAGTTCTTAACTCCAGGCTGGGTGCAATGTTTAATCCTAATATTATTTTCACCTGTTTATTGTTGTTTGTATATAGTTCTAAGACATCCACAACACATTTTATAAACTTATTGTCACTACAAATAAAAGTGAAGCTTATACAAAATCCCATAAGATTTTCAATAAATACAGCTATAATTAATGGTACACCTAAAGGAGGAGGTATACTATCATTTATTTTGTTAATTGTTATTCTGATTATATGTTTTATATGTTTATAAAAGCTAAATGATTTCTCTAAAAGGAATTTCTTTAAACATTAATGGACTGAATAACCCATGTAAAAGGGTAAGTTTAATGAGATACATTAATTTGCATAGGGCCAATTTAGTATTCCTTCAAGAAACACATCTCCTGAAAAAGGATATTGATAAATTAGCCACTAATAAATATACAGTCTTGGTTAGTTCAGAACACACTCAGAAAAAAAGAGGAGTGGCTATTTTATGGAATAAAAGTATGCCCATACCTAAAACTATTAAGTCTTATAAAGATGATAAAGGAATGTTTTGTATGGTTACAATACAGATTAATGGAAAGACATATACATTAATCAATGTATATTGGATACCAGGAATTGGCATTAATACAGTGAAACACCATCTCAATAAGATCATATCATTTTCTATAGGAGATATTATTTTAGCAGGTGACTTTAATTGTATCCTACGTGAAAAGATACTACTACTATAGGAAAAGGAAAATTACATCTAATGCAAAAATTTAAAGGATTTTGTTAATTTATATCATTTGAATGAT
Source organism: Protopterus annectens (assembly GCF_019279795.1). NCBI lineage: Eukaryota > Metazoa > Chordata > Ceratodontiformes > Protopteridae > Protopterus > Protopterus annectens. The sequence goes on from NC_056725.1 coordinate 735,959,148, forward strand.
ATTAATAATCAGATAGATTCAAAATCATTACCATACACTTTTTTTCTAACAGATATAAAACTTATTCAAAATAGATAGAGTCTTTATTTCTAACCAGATGGTTACAGACTTAATTAATTCTAAAATCATTTTGTGTCCTATATCAGATCATAATTCAATTGTCTTTGAGTTTATGATAAAAAGTACTTACAATGTTCAGATCAAAGGATACCAGCATACTTAACTCAACTAAAAGACTATAAAGATTATATACTTTCAGAAGTGCAACATTTTTAGACTTAAACAATACACCTGAAGTCTCCATTGTTTATGTTTGGGATGCTTTAAAATCATATTTATATGGACAAAGTATCAGATGGTATAATAATAAAAGGAAATCTTGGGACAATGAATTACTAGATATTCAAAGCAAATTAGACTCATACAAACATAATAATAAAGAAAATATTATGGACAAAAAAGTCATTGAAGAAATAAATAAATTAAATGAGAAATACAAAGAAATTTTAACTCATAAAGTTAAAATAACATTAGAGAAATATAAGTTTTTGTCTTACTCAATAAGTCCCAAATACTTATATAGACTTAAAAATAAAACAAAAAGGTTGAATAAACAAAATCATATCAAAGAAATTTTCTCTCCAAGGAAAAATAAGAATGTTTCTAGTTTACCAGAAATATTAGATGAATTTAGAAATCACTTTCACAAAATTAATCATAATAACATTAACATGGAGCCTAAAGATAAAATAAAGAAATTTATAACTACAAACATGAACAAAAAACTTAATAAACAACAGACTAAACTAATGGATAAAATATTTCATATACAGAGGTTACTACACAAATAAACAAGCTTAAATCAAACAAAGCACCAGGTAATGATGGTATTATACCAGAGATCTATAAAATTCTACCCAAAAGTACTTACTCATTAATACATAAGGTTTTTATTTTGGCCCAAAATGAGTTAACAACTCCCCCATCTTGGCAATACACATTTATTTCACCAATTTTAAAACCCAATAAAGACCCAACCAGATGCACTTCATATAGACCTATTTCATTACTTAATGTTGACTATAAAATGTTTATGAGTATTTTTGCTGATAGATTAAAGACAATCATCCCAGGCATTATAGATATAGACCAGACAGGCTTTATTGTAAATAGAAATACTTTTGATAATATAAGGAGAACTTTAACGTTAATTGATTTTGCAAATAGGAAAAAGAAAGATTTAACACTTATTAGTCTCGATATAAGTTCAGCATTTGATTTAGTAAGTTGGGACTACTTGTTTATCTTACTGAAGTGCACAAACTTCTCAGATGCATTTGTAAATCTAATTGAACATCTATATAAAGGAGCATTGGCTTACATTAAGATAGGAACATATGTCTCATAAAAAATACCCATTTTTAAAGGTACAAAACAAGGGTGTCCACTCTATCCACTATTATTTACTTTAATAATGGAGCCTTGGGCTAATTTGATCAGAAACAGTACTGATATAGAAGGATTTGATATAGATGAAAATACAATATCTAAAATTCAACTTTTTGCAGATGATGTTCTAATTACATCAGCTGGATCTAACTCTTCTATGCAGTCCTTATTTGATAAAATGATGGATTTTAAAAATATCTCTAGTTTAATATTCAATGAAGAAAAAACTAAAATATTACCAATATACACACGAAAAAATGTCCTCATTAATGATTTTAACAAATATATACCCAACTCAGGTCAGATAACTTACTTAGGTATAATATTAACTAAAGATATCAAATCTATTATACATAATAATTATAGTACCTGTCTTCTTAATATACAAAATCTTTTCAATAGCTGGAACAATATGTTTTTTACCATGGAAGAGAGGCTCACAATTATTAAAATGATAGTATTCCCTAAGATATTATACTTAATGCAATCAATAATACTCCCACCTACAAAAATAATTATTAAGAAATTGAATTCACTAATGTTAAATTTCTTATGGGCACCTAATAGACCTAGGATTGCATTAAAGAAACATACTAATAGCTGGTCTCAAGGGGGCATTTCATTTCCAGACTTTAATTTATATACTATCTCTTCTATTATAAAAGTTATTACTTTGTTAATAGATCAGTCATATGTTGCAAGATGGAAAGATTATTGGGAGCTAATTAGTATGCACTTCATGAAAATCTCTTTAATACATAAAAATATTATTGTAAATAACCCCATGTTATGGTTACTAAAAGAATTTTGTACTTCATCTATTACACCAAAATATGTAGTTAGTTACCCATTAAACATTATTATCAGTTATCGTAATTTTATATTCATGCATCCTAAGTATAAGGAATGGAATTTTATTCTATTCCCTATAATGTATACACAAGGTATGCTTTTGTCAACCACCTCTGAAAGAACTCTTTTAGTCACAGAGAATGATCTAAAGTATTGGTATCAGTTGCTGTCTGATAATAAAGTAAAAATTTAGACTTCTTAAAGCAAGAATTTGATTTGAGAGAAACATGTTGGTTAGAAATTCAGACTTTTAGACAACATCTTATTAATAAAATTGATTTAATGTCTTTAACAGTTAAAGAATCTGTTCCAATACTGATTGATTACTTGATATTAAATTTACAACATAGAGTTTTTGATAAAGGTAAGCTCTCATACATACATAAAATTATCAGAGAAGAAACTCATTACAGTTCAGATACCTATTGGAATTATTTCATTTCCATTAGTGGTGAATCACCAAAACAACAAGATAAACAATATATATTGGAATCTGCTTATAAAACTACTTCTTCCATTAATTGGAGACTTTTTACTTGGAAATTTTTACATAGATCCTTCTATACACCTTTAATGATGAATAAAATAAATAATAAAGACAACTTATGTAAAAGATGTAATGTAGAAATAAATGCTGATTGGGCACATATGTTTTATGACTGTATAAAATTGAAGAAATATTGGAAATGAATCAATGATTTTTTGCAGGCCCTTTTCACAGATAATTTCATTGTTTCTAAATCACTTATATTATTTAACACACCTGTTCCTAAAAGTGTTAAAAAAGTTAAACTTCCCTTATTATGGTCTATTCTAGCAGTGGCTAGAAAAATAATAACCAGAAATTGGATTTCAGATACCCCTCCTTCATTTAATGAATTTAAAAATGTTATGACTGAAGTGTGTCATATGGAATTGATGACAATAAAATCAAGAACTACTAGAAAAACATCTTATTATATTATATGGGATACTTTACAAAACCTGTTAAAAAAATCTTAGTCTCAATAGCATGACATTATAGTTTAATCAATTGATTTGATTTGTAGTGGATATCTTTGTAAATACTTTGGTTATTTTATTGAATGTTATAACTATTTCTATTTTAATTGCTTGTATAAAATTGTTATGATATTTATTTTGTATGTTAAAAACAATAAACTTGTTTTTAAAAAAAAAAGACTAATAATAAAGCAATTTCTATATTTTATCAAGGTGTTATTTTTTGTCTTCTACAATGTGTGAAGTGCATTTATAGTGTGCAGACTATACTATTTGTTTCTGTAATAAACTGGATATAGTTTTGGATTGGTATAAGTGATATTACTAAAATTAATTTGGCTTCTGAAATCACTAATAAAAATTATAATTCAAGCTCTTCTGTGTATAGTATACACTAGGATTTGGTATCCCCAACCTCCTACTGTGCAGTTTTGATCAAGTCACCTAACCAAACAATTATTTCTGGCAAATGGGGAAAAAAGGCCTAGGCTCAATGGTCTCATCGAAGAGAAGTCTAGCAACTACCTATGAACGTTTGACCTTATGATGCTGTACCATTCAAACTGCTGGATGGTTTTATTTTTTATTGATTTATTTTTTTAGTTTAATTTATTTACCTGGGTAGGGAACTAATCACTTCTGACCATTTTCATGTCCAGGATGGGACAATTAAACAAAAAACATATTTTGACAAATTAATTCTATAACCTAATGTAATGTAAATGTACAAATGTAGTAAAGGAGCAAAAATAGATTAGGTACAAAAAAGTATGCAAATTCTGAACAAGTACATACATTCTCAAGACTGAACATATTTAACCAGGGTCTGTATTAGATCAGCAAAAGCTTAAACAAGCGAATGCTGATTGATTGACCTTATTTTAGCTAAAGTTACAAATATCGTAGCAACAGACACTCAAATTTTTTCCTAGGGAAAGAATTTGGTTGTCCGTTTCTGTTGCTTCAGTATTTTCAGTGCTGTGGTAGAAAGTTACGGGTCTGATTCAGGTAAGTGTGCGATTGTGTGGATGTGAGTGTTAGGGTGGGTTAGGTGAGTTAGGGTTAGGGCTCGGGTTAGGTATGTGTGCGATTGTGTGGACATGAGGGTTAGGGTCAGCGATTGCTTTTTTAAGCGTTCGCTGATCTAATATAGACCCATTTAACCATTGCTTGTCACTACAATTTCGACTGAGATCTAAAAACAGATGGTATAAAAATGTGTTAGGGTTGTTTGTTATGCCAGTGTTTTGTGATTACACCAAATAATTCTGATTTCTAGAGGTGGTGGTGGTCTAAAGTCTAAGGGTATAACATACTGCCAGTAATGTTAAACAGTAATGCAGCCAAGCACTGTAGGGACAGAATACCAGCAGAAAAACATGGCTAAGCACTATGTTCAGAATATAGGACTAATACATTGTAAAATGGTTAAAATTTCAGTCATCTGATACTTGTGTATACATACTGAAAACTCATATTCTACAAGTGTGCACTGCATAGCTATGTCATCAAACATTCAGCAACAATTTTTCTTACGCATTTTAATCAGTACAAGCATTATATCACATCACTGTATACGTTCATTGGTAATTACTAGGTTAGATGCCCTTATGAGACATTTTATTTATTTATTTTTATTTGACATTTGTTAACTGGGTTAGTCTGATTGGGCAGAGACCTGAGGAGAAAAGCACCAATATCACATTACTTAAACATTAATTAACAAAGACAGTAGTTGCAAAATAAAGAAAAACAATGAATGCCTAACATTTATCTGTACATAAGTAGTTCAGTTTTTACTTAAGAAGCACATAGTCTAGAAAATAAAGTACAAGTAACTCAGGGATTTATCATCAGTAATAAAGACAGATTAATGGACATATACATAAATGTTGTACAAAACAAAGAGTGATCCGTTTTAAGTATATTTATAAGAAACTTGTAGTATGAGAAAGAGGAATATTGAGACAGCACAGAGTACATTAGGTGGAGAAGAGTTCTAAGATACATGACTGAGGCAAGTATAGAGCAAAAATGAAAAAACAGAGGAAAATATAAACGGAGTAAGAACTAGAAAGAAAGAGAAGAGATAGGGCGGCCATGACAGGACAAGTATGGTAATATCAGTGAGGGCAGCTGTCTATGGTAAAGGAAGATAGCTTGTGTTGGGTCCTGGAAGACACATACCATGATTTGTGGAAGTAGTCTTTTAATTGCTATTTTAAAGGTGTTAGGGTCCATGATACATCTGACATTATAAGGTAGTTTGTTCCATGCATTGGCTATGGAATAGCTATAAAGTAATTTACCAACATTTTTCTTGGGCATTTAGACTTACAATAGACTTACAATAGGTTCTGTTGAGAGCTGAAGAGAGTGATTGGGAGTAGGTCTGGATGAGAGTGGTGAGAGAGGGACAGGAATAAGGCTGATGTAGATTTGAATGAGCCAAGAGAAGCTGTGGAATTAGGATTTGGTGATGAAATTCTAGCCATTGCAAGTTTTTTAGGGTGATGCAATGGTAGGTGCGATAAGGTAAGCTGGAGGCAAATCAAGCTTTTTTGTTATACGTGAGTTCCAGTTTAGTGAGAATGTTTGGTTGGAGGTGTGTGAGAATAGGGGCTGCACAGAGCAGTGTGGGGAGTAGAAGGACTTGTGCAAGGGAGAGTCTGGAAGCATTTGAAAGGTATTTATTATGTTTATAGAGCAGACCTAGTTTTTGATGGGTTTTTTATGCACTGCTGAGTGTGTAGATCAAATTTGAGATGGTCATCGATTATAACACTAAGGAGTTTGGTGTGGGATTCAGATGAGATGATAGTATTATTCAGAGAGGAGACAGAGAAGGAAGTTTTCTGATGGTGGAGGGAGGTAGGGAAAAACAAGAGGAGTTTAGTTTTCTTAGGGTTCAGTAGTAATTGATGGAATGTAAGCCACCTTTCGACAGAGTGGAGGGTTTCTTGGGAGAGGATATGAAGGTGCGTGATATTGTCAGAGCAGGAGATAATTGTGGAATCATTGGCATATTGAATGATGGTTAAGAGTGGAGAGGAGGAGTGGAGGTCATTAATAAAGATGTTGAAAAGTAGGGGACCAAGGATGGAGCCATGGGGCACCCCAATTTGTACTGGTAGAAAGGGAGAGAAGTTGGATTGCCATTTCACCACCTGGAATCTATTTGAGAAATAGCTGCAGAACCAAGATATAGCAGAGTTAGAGAGGTTCAGAGAAGCAAGTCTGGATAATAGTAGTCTATGAGAAATGGTATCAAAGGCTTTGGATAGATCTAGAAATAGTCAGGAAACTAATTTATTGTTATCACATGTTTTTGTGATAGTATTAATAAATTTTAAGTCTAGACAATTTCCCTCAAAGGTAAGAGTCAAACCTTGTACTTTATGTCTGTGAGATAAAACACTTTAACCGTTATACCAACCACCAACTTATATCTAACAAGTCCAGAGAGATTAGTATTAAGTGAAGACTATTAAAAATAAAGGTTCCTAGAAACTGGTAGTGGACTGGAACTAGCAAATGTTAAAGTCTTAAGAATGGAGCATATATGTCATCTATTCAGACCCCCTCCCCCAAAAAAAAGGAACATGCAACACTGCATCCCCAATTTTGGGTAAACATCAAACATTATTAATAACCAATATGCACAGGATGTACAATAATATGTATATTTAGATGTAACACAACTGCTCTAAGTAATGAATTCTTAGTATATCAGTAGACATACTACAGGATTCTATATTACTTAGAACTGGAGCTTTTCAAGCAACGTACTATCTATGCATCTGTCCAATTTGTGCTGTGACATCATCTGGTGCTTATAAAAGCTTTCACATTTCTAGAGCCTGTAGTTGGCCACCCAGCCACTACCAAGGAAAAGCAATGTAGATTTGGCACAACAAATGATACAAGAGTGACTACAAGCCTGACTTACAGATAACTCCAACAGCAGCAGTTGTCAAAGATCACGCATCTGCAGAGGGATTGAAGGAGAGTATTTCTGAAATGCACAACTGAACTGCAAAGAAAGTGTCTATAATATCCAAGTACAAGTGCCCTCCTCAATAAGTGCTATGTTGGATAAAGCAACCTAGGAGTACCAGTAAGACGGAGAACCTGGGGGATTGCCCATGGGCAGAGCTCAGACAGCAGATTACTGAATGGCTGACTTCCAAAAGAGCAAAAAAAACTTCAAATGGATGCAGAGGAGTAGAATAAAAGTAACAAATGGACTGTACAGTATCTTGTAATCTTATATCTTATGCATTAATTCTTTAAAGCATTATTAGTATTAAAATGTGAGTATGTGTATTGGGTGACTTTGGTTTGGGGATGCATTGGCACTTTAAACCTTTGCACTTGCATTTAGTGAATTTGTTAATTGTTCTTAACTGAATGTAATTAAGCTTGGTATAAATTATAGCCATGTGGTGTACAAATTATTCCTTGAAGGTGTAAACCAAGGTACCGGATGCACCAGTAAAGATTTTATTCTACTCAGCGTCCGTTTGAAGTTTTTTTTTTTGGTATTTGGTGGATTTATGGTTTCTGCCTTCCAAAAGAGCCCCAACTCTCCAGACTGCAGACTAGACAATAATGCTTAGTGAAGGTATACACTGAGGGCCAACTGGACTTAGCACAAATGTCTGCAATGGAAACATTCTGAAAGCAAGCACTGTAAACAGACATTCCTGCAGTGAAGTGAGCTGCCTCTGACTACAGCATTTACCTGTTGGTGGTTAGGCAACTGATGGCAAAAGTTAATGCAGCTGGCCAACCATTCAAAAAGTGACTGTTGGCAGCCAAATGTCATTCCCTCTCTGGAACAGGTAAAATAAACAACTGGTCCATCTTCCTAAATTAAGGACCCTCTTCCAGTTGCACCTAAGCTTTTTGTGCATGAAAAGTCCTCTCCCTCTGCAGTATCTGGTACTGCAAATAAAAGCAGGAGATCAATGAGCTAGCTCAGGGAAACTTTAGAAGCCACCTTACGGAGGAAGTGGGACTCATTCGGAGGGAAAACCTTATGACTCTCTACATATAAAGTCCTGAAGACCAGAGGTGTGATGTATGAAAGTGTTATCCACTGGGTAGACTAATATCCCACTACTCCACTATCCATACCACTCAACTGTCCATATTTTCACCTCATGTTTTATGTCTATTCCTCATAAAATTTGTGATTTTCTAGCAAATCATTGATAACTGAAGTCACTAAATAATGACACAAATTTCAGTTTCAGACTTCATACACTTCTGAAAATGCTTGCTAATACAAAACCTGTTATTTTGTCAGCTGTGGAGAGTTTGGCATAAGGACTAAGATAGTCACCACATAGACAATGTACAGGGTTTGATTCTGATCTCCAGATATTGGCTAGGCTTAAAATTGCACTTCAGGGCAGTTAACCTAATATTCACTTCTGAACTTCCTAAGTTATTATTATCAGTATTTAAAATGTGTCCCTGATTTTGTGCCTTTGTCCCCGTGTTACTTTTGGCTATGTACAGAATTATTGTGTTAAGAGATTGACAGGTCTGCTACTATCTATGCCACTATCCTGCACTAAAGAGACTGAGTGTATCTGCTTTCAAAACTCGGGCTGACTGGCTGGCATCTACTGTTGTCTCAGCTTGCAAAGGGGAAATCTAATATTCTGCTGCAACTTTAACTCCCACCTCATGAATAACTGTTCTACATTGCTATCTATTGTAAATGCTAACTCTCCTGTTTGCATAGTACATTGTACTCATAGAAATATCTGTTATTTAGTTAATGAGCAAGCTTTTATTGTGCAACTGTACATTTACTCTTTGTATATTATGATTCTTTTCCACCTACAATAATTTAACTGTTTTTATTACTTAAAGTGGGCCAAGGTCATGACTGAAAGGGGTCAGTAATTTGTACCCAAGACATGACTGAAAGTGGTCAGTAGTTTGCACTCAAGCCATGACTGAAAGGGGTCAGTGGACTGCACCTGAGCCATGTCTGAAAGGGATTAGCAGACTGCACCAAGCCATGACTGAAAGGGGTCAGTAGTTTGACCCGAGCCATGACTGAAGAGGGTCAGTAGTTTGCACTCGAGCCATGACTGAAAAGGGTCAGTAGTTTGCACCACAGTAATGACTGATAGGGTCAGTAGACTGCATCCAAGCCATGGTGGAAAATGATCAGTATGCTAGCTCATCCACCTAGTTAACCAGTGTAAATGAAGGGCAAACTTACAAAAGGTCTTGAAGTGGAAGGACGGCAATAAAATCTCTGCAATCTAGTCTTCATGTTCCCCACCTACAGAATGTAATTAATATGTACTAATGCATTTTCAGATTGTATAGTATAGTCCAATTTAGGGGTAGTTATAACCCCCAAATCATCACCCTTTACTACGGTAACCTTTTAAAGGCTGTATGATTTTCATGGCTTCCCCTACACTAAATGTCACTTTAAATCCAATAAATCCCAACTGATACATTTCTACTGACTGACAGTTACTCAGCTGCTTAACCTCTGAGCATCGCACCACACGCTATAATCATCAACACAAATTCTGATTTTGCACTACACACACAGTATGATACTGTATACATATAAGCTAAGAGGGCATAGTTCTTTCACTCAACAAATTTTTGTTACTATCTTTTAACCTCCTTTGGGCCTACTCAATGTTACTGAAAGAATTTACACCACTTTAAAGGCAAGTTCCTCATTCTCTCATCACTGACATAGATGTCAAACTTTTAAGTGGTTTTCCTAATAAATCACTGTTTCTAGGGAACTTCTCTTGTCCTGGTCTCATAACATCGACACTGATTTGCATCCTTAGTTTTCTCCATTCCTAAGATTCTGTGAAACAACGTCTTACCCCTTTTTGTCAGAGCAGTATTAAGATATATGAGTTTATTGACTATGAACATAACATGAGTATATGGTAACAAATTCTGACCCCTGGTTTACTGAGTACTTGTCAATGTTACAGGCAGCCACCATGCAGCTTCGCACTCCATAACCGTGACTCCTCATCATTTCCCAAGTACCTGAAACGTCCTCTTCTGACTTATCATGTGTCACTGCTTCATAGTATTTTCGCACACCTACCTTGAAATCTCCCCTTTCCAGCTGTCACTCCTGCTCCATCGATTTTCTCCTTTGCTTTTGCCTCTTCAGCTTAGTACCACCCATTTGTTATATTTTCAAATCAAATTACTTATTTTTATAAGCTCATATTCCCAACTTCCTAAGCCATTACTCACATCCCTGCCTATCCACATATTTCACTGCAATGATTACTCATTTTATGCCTTTTGCTAGCCTAAGTTTTCTTTCTATATCAACAGAGCTGGACACAGTATCTCAGATGTGGCTTTTGTAGTGTCCACATAATGGAAATATCACCATCAGAGATTCCCTTATTGCCCTGTGAGCTCCAACATCTTTTTAACCAGAACAGATTTACATTTAAGCCTTGATACAGAAATAATATACACTCAGGAACTTATACAAATAAAGAAGGAGTGAAGGAAGTAATGGGATTCAGAAAAGCTGAACATAGTTTTCTAGTGCCAGTATACAAGAAGAAAGCAAATATTCACATCCATGGGCAGACAAGTGCTACTAAACTGTCACGTTGCATGAAAGTGATAAAGAGGGAGTTTAACAAATGAACACACAGATTAGCAGAAATTAGGATGGGAGATAATCAGTTCAGATGCCAGTCAGGTTGCAATACAAACAACCGGAGAGACAGGTGCAAGCCATCCTGGTACCTCAGTCATAATAGTTATTCCCAAACATGAAAGGATGTATTACTACTTAGTAACTACCACCCAATGTTTATTTTATTTAACATTTGTTTACCGGGAAAGTCCGACTTGGAATGAGCCAATCTTCAGCACAGGCCTGGGGAGAAACACTGCAGACATGTCTTTGTAATGTAGGAGGAAACTGGAGCACCCAGAGGTCACCCACCTGAAAGCAGGGAGGACATGCGGACTCTGCACAGAAGACACCCCAGCCAAGAATCAAACCAAAGAGCCTCTTGCATTGAGGTGACAATGTTTACTGCTGCACTACTGCACTGTCCTTTATGAATACTGAATTAAAACATATGCTAAGGTTCTTGCATACAAGCTGAAAGCTTTGTAGCCTGGTCTGATATTCTCCAGTCAGGCAGGCTTTGTTGCTGAACAGTGCAGTGTAGATCAACTTAATAAGGTAGAAATATAGCCATAGGGCCTGCTCAATGTGTCCAAACTTGCAGTAGGGGTGCGTTTAACATTGGAAATGCAGAGAAAGTCAGGCTGTTGTTGTTTGCCAATGACTGCTTAAGTCTAATGCAGGATTCCTAACTGAGATTTTCTATCAGTTGATGAGATATTGGGAGAATTTGTCAACATCTCCATTGTGCAGGTCAATAAATCTGAAACAGAGCTATTTCTAGTAAACCCCCTAACACCATGAAGTAAAGGTATCAACTGCTATCCCATCTGGGTAAGTCCTAATCCTATACGCCTGGGCATTCAACTGCACTCAAAGCCTCTAGCAATGTTAGATTTGAACTTCAAACTGATACGGGGGAAAGATTTTTCTACGGGTATACTTGTGGCAAAAGTTTAGTTTGTCTTTAATGGGAAATGATCTACAGTAAAAATGTTAGTGCACTCTTATTATTTTACATTTTCACCATATTTTAATATCCATCAACCACTCCTAGTTCCACAGGAGTTCTTCTTTACTGAATCAGTTTATCTGGAGTGGTAAACGGAGAAGAGTCTAATAAGAAGCTACTAAGGTTTCAATAGTTACTTCAGGGTTAGGCATCACATATGGAGTAAAAACATTTAGGCCTTTGTGTTGAACCAGTCATTTGTGTGTGTCCAGATGGATCTCCTTTTGTGGGACAAATCAGAAGCCAAGATTATGAACACAAAAACATGAATTTAAGCCAAACAACTGAAAAGCTGGCATTCGATCCATCAAACATATAAAGAAGTTATGCCTTACCATAACATTCCATCTGTGCTGTTGATCTTCGTTCATTCACTATGATGGGTTACTGGTTCTGTCCTTGGAACCGAGCCGGCCTTATACCAAGCTCGTGTCAGCCAAAAACTCTTGAGCCAAGATCCTACCCAATATGCTCTGCTCCCTGTTGCCTCAGATCGTGTTTGCAAGTTGACAGACAAAAGTAGAGGCTACCTCTGGTCAGAACAGCCCTACAAGAATGGAAGAGGAACCATATGAAATCCACCAGGAGCCTCTGGAGGGGGACGGAAGGTGGGGACTAATGAATGAACGAAGATCAACAACACAGATGGAACATTATGGTAAGACATAACTTCTTTATCTGATGTTGTTAATCTTCGTTCATTCCTTATGATGGGAAAGCATCCCCAGCTACCTATATCCCTGGGAGGGTCTCATGGAAGGACATTCCTGAGCACCATGGAACCAAAAGAAGTTCTACCTCTGAAGGCCAAATCCAATTTGTAATGAAGAATACAGGTATGGGGGTTGGCCCAAGATGCAGCTGAGCAAATGTCATTGAGGGAAGCCCTAGCATGGAAAGTTGCTGAAGTTGCCATTGATCTTGTAGAATGTGCTTTCACTCTGTGAAGCAAGGTGATGTTGTTCTTGTTGTAGATGAAGGTAATGCAATTTTTCAGCCATGACGCCAATATAACTTTAGAGACAAGATGACCTAGCCTTGGTCCAGAAAAAGCCAAAAATAATTGGACTGATTTACGAGTAGATTTTGTTCTGTCCAAATACAAACTGATTTGCCTGTGAACATCTAGGGAGTGGAGACAATACTCTCCCTTGTTAGAATGATTAGGAAAAAATACTGGGAGTTCAACAGACTGGTTGATAGACCGCTCTGATGCCACTTTTGGTAAGGAGGAGGAATTAGCTGTTAGTGAGACTCTATCCTTATGGAAAATAAGGTAGGGATGTTTGATGCATAAGGCTTGAAGTTCTGACAGACATTTGGCTGATGTGATAGCAACCAGAAACAAGGTTTTCCAAGAGAGGTACTTTAAGTCACATGAAGATACAGGTTCAAAGGGCGGGGTGCTCTTAAGGCTTGCAGAACCAAAGCCAGGTCCCAAGGTTGTACTGGTTCTCTAAAGGGAGGCTTTAGGTGAAAAATGCCCTTCAAGAAAGTCTTACAGAGTCTGTGTGACATGAGTGAAGAATCCTGGAAGCCAATGTGAAAATTAAAAATGGCAGCTAAATGAACATGAACAGTAGAGACTGATACCCCAGATTGAAAGAGATCTGATAAATAATCTAATACCACCAAAACTGGGGCTAACAAGTGGTCCAATAGTTTGTTCATTGCCCATAAGGTAAATCTTTTCCATTTGCTGAGATAGGTTAGCCTGGTGGATGATTTATGAGATGCAATAAGAATATTGCACACCGGGGAGGAGAGGTTATCCTGCCTGGTAATCATTGGAAGTGGAGAAACCAAGCTGTCAACATCAGGTTTCTTAGATAGGGGTGAGTCAGACCCTGCGGATGGAAGATCAACTTCGGAGTTGGATTGAGAATCCATGGTCTATCTAGAAGGGGAGGCCAAAGGAAGGGAAACCAAACTTGTCGAGGTCAGTATGTAGCAATGAGGATCACTTTGCTCTTCAACTGCCGTGCTTTCTTCAAAAATTGGGAAATGAGGGGTAGAGGAGAGTAAGCATAAAGCAGACCCGAGGGCAAAGTGTGGACTAGAGTGTCTCTCAGTGATTGTCCCCGAGGGGAGATCGGGGCAAAGTAGTTGCTGCGTTTGTAGTTGACTGGGGAGGTGAATAGATCGCAACAAGGCTGGCCCCAGTGGTTTAAATTTTTGGCACTATTACAGGACTGATGGACCACTCGTGAGGTTACAGAATGCACCTGCTCAATTTGTCCACTGGAGCTCCCAGGAATGTGCATTGCAGTTGGAAAGCGGTTGGGAGCTATCACCCATTGCCATATCCTCAAGGCCTCTCAGCATAACGGGTAAGATCTGGTGCCCCCTTGCTTGCTGATGTACCACGCTACTGACATGTCTGATTGGATTGCAATAGTCCCTGATGGAAGGATCGAGTGAAATGCTCGCAACACTAGTAGCACCACCCCCCTCAGTTCCAGGACATTATTATGCAAATGATCCTTTGTCTCCGTCCAGGTGCTTTGGACCGAGTTTTCCTGACATAGCCCCTCCCACCCCATCAGGGAGGCATCAGTGGTCACCGTAGCTTTTGGCTGATGGGGACTGAAGGGGCAAGACCATTGTTGGGGATTCTGAGACATCCACCAGAGCAAGTCTTGTTTGCATTTCTGAGTTACACTTATCTGAAAAGACAAAGGATGTTGTAGAGAGTACCACTGAGTGAGAAGTAGCTGCTGAAGAACTCTCATGTGGAACCTGGCCAGAGGAACAATGGTGATCAAGGCTGCCATCAACCCCCAACAGTTGGAGTATGGACCAAGCAGAAGATTTGTGGTGACAGATTAGCGGCTGAACCTGTTGTCTTATTCTTTGAAGTCTGTGATCCGGAAGAGATGCTATGCAATTTCTCGTGTCCAACAGTACTCCAATGAATTCTAATGATTGTGCCAGGGTCGTATTGGACTTCTCCCAGTTTATAGTGATTCCCAGGTGCTGAACTGTGAGGAGAGTGTAATCCAGGGCTTCCAACAGTAGACGCTTGGTGGGAGCGGTAAAGAGCCAGTTGTCTAGGTATGGAAATGCCTGGAATCCTTGAAGTCTCAGGTGAGTGATAACCACTGCCATGCATTTGGTGTACACTCTGGGGGCTGTAGAGAGACCGAAAGGCAGTGCTCAAAATTGGTAGTGACTGGCTCCTATGCAGAAGCGGAGGTATCTTCTTGATCATTTGTCCACTTTTATATGGTAATACGAATCTTGAAGCTCTGTAGAGCACATCCAATCATCTTCTTCCAAGAGAGGAAGGATAGACTGAACCATGACCATCCAGAATTTCTCTGTTTTTACAAATTTGTTTAGTGTGCAGAAACCAGAATTGGTCTCCAGTCCCCTGTCTTTTTTGGCATTAAAAAGAATCTTGAAGAAAAAACAGATCCTTTCTGGTCTGGGGGGGACTGTTTGGATGACTCTTTTTTGTAGCAGCTTTCGGATTTCATGTGTTGCTGCTTCTCCCTGACTGGGTGGGACATCAGGTGAAGTGGGACAGAGATGGAAGGAAATGCAGTAACCTCTGGATATTATCCATTGTACCCAGGAATTGGTGGTTATGGTTCGCCAGGCAGTTGGGTACAAGGAAAAATGACCCCCAAACTGCTTCTAGAGGCAAGCAGTCAGGCAACGCTTCTGGAGCGCTGGTAGGGTTGCCCAAAGAATCATTCTCTGGAACCCCGGTTTTGCAGACCTCCCCTGCCCCAAAAGGGGCATCTTCCATTAGAGTTTCCCCCTCTGCCCTTAAGGGAGAACTCGGCATGTGCATCACGGAAAGAGCCCTGTGATTTTCTGTGCCACATCTTCCTCTGATTTCTGGAGTAGAATTGTTGAATGGTGGAGTGTCAGACACCAATGGCAGACAGGGTCTTACCATCTTGTTCACACCTTGCCAGCATATCCTTAACTTTTGGGCCAAACAATGAAGAGGCCTCGATGGGGGCATTCATAAAGGAAGCCTTAAAGGAGTCTGCAAAGTCACAAAGTTGCATCCAGGCATGTTGTCTTGTGACTATGCCTGTGCCTACCGCTCTAGCCACTCCTTCCATTGCATGTGAAATGAGGTGCATGGAAGAACTGAATATAGATTCCAGGTTCGCTATCTGAGAGGCTCCTACCAAGGTTTCAGAGAGTTGGTTGAAAAGGTCCCTCTGGTGCCTCGTAAAGAGTGCCAAGTAGTTCAAGGACCTTACAGCAAAGGTCGATGAAGCAAACACATGCTTCCTGGGTCTGTCTATTGCCTGTGACTCCCTGTTGGGCAGATGGACAGTCTGGCTCTCTTCTGCCAAGTTTTTTTTGGTTGCAGCCACCACTATCATGGCATCTACTGAAAGACCTTTGGACCATTGAGGATGCTCAGCAGGGGGAGATGAAATTTTGCCAGGCCTCTGAGCTATAGCTTCCAAAGTGTCAGGAGCCTTCCATGCATGCTGGACGATAAGCTGGACAAGCTCATCAGCCAGTGGGGTAAACCAGGAGGCAGGGGGCCAGGCACAAAAGGCCTGCAGGAATACAGATTTCTCTGAGGAAGGATTGGAGTACTTCCAGTCGCTCTTCAGTGGAGTCCATGTGCCTCCTCTTACACAAAGCCTTGCAAGGGACTTCCTCAGTGGGGAGCTCTGAGGAAGATTGCGAGGAGGGGATCTCCTGTGGGGGAGAAGCCTCAGGCCCTTGTGCCCGGGGTCCGGTAGTTGTGGCTTGCGACACTTGTGGCACAGAGGGGAGCAAGGACTCTGACATGGATGTTTTACCAGCAGAGGCAAGTGCCCTCTCCATGGCCTTTGAAGAGGGATGGGAGCCCAGAACCAAGCACGACAACCTCGGGACGGGGGTCACATCCCATTCTGATGAGCCGACCCCCAGACCAAGAGTCTCAAGAGAGCTGTGGAGCATGAGAGGAGGAGGACTCCTGGAGGGTGCCATAGAAAATATTGGCATCAAACTAAGAACACCTGCCCCCACAGCACAGCCGCTAGCCTGAGAAGGGCCCAGTGCCTAGTGCACCGAGGGCCACAAGGATGATTCTGGCTCCAAACTAAGGTCCACTGTTGGTGTCGAAGGAAGGGAAGCTGCTGTCAGAGGAAGGGGCTTTGATGCTTCCCTGGAAGTCGAAGGAGGGGTGTAAGATGGAGTCTGTGGAGAAATACGGTCACCTGCAATAGGGAGCACAGCATTAGATGGATTAGAGAGACTCCTGGCCACAAGCAACTGATCAAAAAGCAGTAACACATTTTGTTCTGAGAGGCTTCTGGTCAACCTCATAGAGAGACCTGATGGAGATTCAGGCCTGTCCAAAAAGGGACTGTACTGACTTCCCACAAAAGGATCTATGGAGGAAGAGTACTTAGTTTTGAGGAGTTCATGTAATGTACAGCTTGGAGCCAAGGGTGTCTGCATCAAGAAGAATGATGCCGAGGGTATCTTTACCAACAATGGTGGTGCCATAGGCATCGAGGGTGTCTGCACAGTGAAGGGCGGTGTGGCAAATGTCTGCACCGATGAATACGGTACCGCCAAAATAGGTGTCTGCACCAGTAATGATGGTGTCAAGTTTGACTGCACTGAGCAAGTTGGTGCCAAAGGCATCTGCAGGGCAGTATACCAGAAGTTGACTGCATCAGCAAGGATGGAGCTGAAGGAGTCAGCACCAATGGTGCCAAAGGAGACTGTACCTGTGGAGATGGTGCCAAAAGAGTCTCCACCAACATCAGCGGTGTCGAAAAAGGCTGTGACGATACTGTCGGAGCTGTGAGCATCTGCACCAGGAACTACGGTGCCAGTGGTGGTGAAGAAAATATAGCTGGAGTGAGAACAAATTGGGATGGTGCCGAGGCTGGGGCCAAAAGGACCACAGATGGTATCACCGAACCAGAAGTTTTCACCTTTTTGTGAGTTGACTGCTTGTGGTCTCCAGAGGGAGACGAAGTGAGCGACCTTGAGGTGGAGGAAGAAGAACACCTCTTACAGGGTTTATTAGGAGGGGGTGAGCCCTCCGACCCAGAGATAGCCTCGCAGAAAGGAGATTTAAGAAGGCCTTTTAGTATAAGTTTGTTCTTCCTTTCATTCAGAGTTCTAGTTGAGAAATTTCTACAAATTCCACACAGGGGGTCCACTGACAGGTGGGAAACATTCAGACAATAAACACAAAAGTCATGACCATCAGAAAGCAGTAAATTATGGCCGCATTCTGTACATTGTTTGAAACAATGACTACTTTTCTTATCCGACACTGTAATATCAAGGGAAAACTATGAAACTACTAAAAAGCTATGAAAGTACTCAGAAAGGGAGGGAAAGAATTACCAACAATGGTAATGGAGAATTACCTCAAAGGTAAGAAAAGGGACAGAATATACTATAGGGAGAGTGTGTCAATGTTGCGATAGGGTAAGAAGATGGAGATAGTGAAGAATTGAAAACTTTCTATACACTAATAATAGAAAAACTTCAAAAAATTGAACACTTAGCTGAGAGAAGGCTTGACACAGCTGTACAGCAATGCGTCAAATGAGATCTGAAATAACAGGGAGCAGAGCATTGTGGGTAGGATCTTGGCTGGAGAGTTTTTGGCTGATGCAAGTTTGGTATAAGACCGGCTTGGTTCCGAGGATGGAACTGATAACACATCGGAAGGAATGAATGAAGATTACCAACATCAGATCATGATTTACAGAAATCAATCACCCAAAGACAGTCTGAGGGTCAGCTCTAACCATTTGGTATAACCCCTTCAATTCAATTAGATGGTCAGATTTTGAAGACTCATCATGGAAGTACTGTGGGATTAGATGGCTTTCAGTCCCTGAGTTCAATACGTCTGGAAGATCAAGGTCTTGGCTAATTATCAGACACGAAGAGACAAGGGGGGGGGTGGTGGTTTCAGAGAATATATCTGTCTGAAAGAAGAACCTGATTAGCAGATCCCCATTCTCTGAAAAGAACAATAGGCAAAATTATTAATCTGTTTTAAAAGCAATACCTAGTAGAATGGGTCCAGTTAATGTTTTTATCATAAAGACCAACAGCAATACTTTAACAGCATTGATTCAAATGAGTCTTGTTATTAAATATATAACCATTCACAAACAAAGCTGGAAGAGAAGAGAGATAAATTTGCTAAATGCAATGGTCAATCTCTGGCCTCTGATGGACATTCTATTTAAAAGAGGCATGGTTTTATGGACCACCTCCTTTCAAATCCAGTTAAATAACACATGGAATTATGGCACCGATCTGACTGGACAGTTTGATTGAAAAGGAAAAGAGGCAAACTCTTTCAGACCCCCTCCCTCTGAATCCAATCAAATCACACATCAAATCATAATGATGTGCTTCAGTATGAACTATACTACACTTAATGTAGCATTGTATGACAGACTGGAACTAGTGAGGCGGATTTCACTGGTATGTTTCATGGAATTAAATAAACTACATAGGTACTATAAAGTTCTGCCTGTGAATCAGCAACCACCATTTGTAATCCTTTAATCACCTTAGGGAGCAACTTGTCTGAACCTTGTAGCTCACCTGCTAAGGGATTTTGATTCCCTTCTCCACATCTTTTCTTGTCATTCTTTCATCTATTTATTCCCAAACACCCATGCTGTATCTTCCTATATAAGCAATTTGTCTAGCAACTTTCTGTAAATATAGGTGTAAATAGTTTAGTTCTCAAGCAATTTGAAACTCTTTTGCTCCCACATCAACAAAGCAATCTACTGACAATTATTTCATAATATGCACTGTATCACAAAAATGTATTTCACCCATCACCCTAGTTTTCTCCTCTTTAGGGCTGCCTTGTCAAGTTTTCATCCTTCCTTAGGCCTTCTGTTTTCACTGACAACTATTCACATTTCTGTGTATCCAGGAGATCTCCACTTCTTTCACTTTCTTCTTTCCAACAAATGATTTCTTTCTCTTGCCACCTCTACTGTCGTTGCTGTCCCTCACCTCCTCCAAAGTCGATAGTCTGCATTATTTCCCATTGCATTTCCTAAGCATTGATCTTCTTCAGTGAAGCACAGTAGGTTTTATTTAACTATAAACTGTACACAAAATACTTTTTGTGCATCTTCACAATGATTTATATTAGCATCTCTTTCTTCTTGCTTTATTTATCGGTCACAATTCATTTTCCACACTCATTCAATATTTATCCATGTGTTTCTTACTGTTACTGTGTTAACATTTTAGAATGAATACCAAGATATAATGTAACAGATGTCTCTATATTCCTGACATGTATCACTTTTTTAATAACATAAGAGGATTCTTTTATGCCATACCTTCCAAATACTGTTTTAACAGCAAATCATCTGGAATATGACTTTGGTTAGAAACGATGCATAAAGAGAAATATCACTCGTCTTTCCTAGTTTAGTGAGTTGCGTGGTATCAGGTAAAGGATAAAATCATAAAATTGAATTGCATAGCACAGAAAACCATAATGAAATATTCAGTTTGAAAAATAAATGTTAAATTCAGCTTTAATAAATGCTACCTATGAAGCAGACTAAATTGTGTTTTTTTCTGAGTTTATTTTTTTTCAGTTCTCAGCAGCATTTTCTCCATTTGTCAAGTCTGCTTTGTGAACAAGACACAGAGATCACCATTTCCATGTGCCACATATGCCTTCTATTAATTGCTGCTTTAATTTTGCCTTCTGGAAAACAATGCAAGCAATCTGTAGTGTTTCTGATCAGCTATCCAGTTCCAAATGGTAAAATTAAATTTCCTGGTTGACCAGAAGGAGCGTGGTATGAGTATCTGGTAATGTGAAAGACTTTATGAGCCTTAAAATTGAATGAAGACAGCTGGTTAGTCTTTGTGAAGTTCTAGATGTCCTGTTCTAAAGTCATTTAATGCTTTGGACACTGCAGATTGCATGGTATTCCAGTCTAGCTCCTGAAGGAGTCTTAGACAAATCTATCATCCAATTTTTCAACTATTTGTAGAGTTATTTTTATTTACTAGAGAGGGTGAAGTTGAAGCAAATGCTTTCTAACCGCCTGCCATCTAGCACTTTATAGCAGGTTTAAGAGAGAAAATATCACTCAAAATCGCACTCATGGTCATTACAATGTTTGTCATGTCACACTTTAAAACATTCAGTTACACAAGTTCAGAATAGCACTTGTTCTTATAATAATACTGAGATGAATAAAATAAAAATATATATATATTTTATATATATATATATATATATATATATATATATATATATGTATGTATGAGTGTGTGTGTATGTGTATATATATATATATATATATATATATATATATATATATATATATATATATATATATAGGTCCACTTTGTTTTATTGAAAGCTCATTTCACTGAATTTGAATTTACCTGACCAAATTGCTGAAAACTCATATTACTGAAAACTCATTTCACCGAATCTCATTTCACTGAAGTGAAGTACTGGTACTCTGTAGAGTACTGTAAGGCAAGTAAAATATGTATGCCCTTTTCCCCACTGAAGTGTGATCCTGGAGTTAGTATATATACTTAGGGGGTGTGTGGGGAGCATATCCCCCCACTTAGTTTGAGTTCATATGGTCTTCTGCAGAGAGTTAATCATTAGTGTTGTAAGCATGGATGTCTATGGTTTAAAATGTACTGTTTTGAAGCTTTCGGTAAAATATAATATAAAAAAACAAACTAGGTCGGGGGCTACACCTCCTCTGCCCTCCTAACTATATATACTTACTCCAGGATCACACTATACTCGTGAAAGCGTACATACCTTTTAGTTGCCTTACAGTACTCTACACAGTGCCAGAACTTCACTTCAGTGAAATGAGTTTTCAGTAATTTCGGTTTTCAGTGATTTAGTCAGGGTGAATTGAAATTCAGTGAAATGAGCTTTCAATGAAAAAAAGCAGACCCATATGTTCTTCTTTCATCTTTTCCAGGTTAGGGGTTGCCACAGCGGATCACTGTCAGCTCATGATTGGCAGTGGAGTTTTACAGTGTTGAGTTGCCAACATTCCACAGAAGGCACACACATGCACACACTCATGCCTAGGGAAATTTAGTGTGTCCAATCCACCTATAGCATGTCTTTGGGATGTGGGAGGAAACTGGAGCACCCGGAGGAAACCCATGCAACCACAGGGAGGACATGCAAACTCCACACAGAAGGCACCCCAGCTGAGGATCGAACTGGAGAAACTCTTGCTGTGAGGCGGCAACGCTAACTGCTGCACCACCGTGGCCACCCTATATATATATATATATATATATATATATATATATATATATATATATATATATATATGTGCGTGTGTATGTGTGTGTGTGTGTGTGTGTGTGTGTGTGTGTGTGTGTGTGTGTGTGCATGCAGAGTTGGTGACAGCTAAGGTGGATATGAAAGATCCCACTGCACCTACTGAAAAAGAGTAGGGATCCTTTATTAAAATTCACGATATATACATTCTATATACAAATTTTACAACTCATTTACAGTTATGTACAAGACTTACAAAGCCATGTCCAACTCAGAATTGATGGACATGCTCCACCTAAAGAAATCCAAGTCACTGAGAGCCACGCGCTCTAGTGAGCTAAACCTCACCACAACAATAAATAGAACATGCTGGGCATGCTGGAGGGATAGATTCCTGTCAAAGAGACTCCTCATGCTTTGGAACAAAATTCCAAACTACATTAGGCAGAGCCCCTCACTAACACTCTTCAAGAGAAGCCTTGACAAGTGGATGGGTAACAGAAAGTACACCCCTGGGATCACTTCATTGGCTCGGCTTGACAGAGGCTCAGTTAATCAATCAATGGGGCGGTGAAAGCCGACACACTCTGGCTAGGCTTATAAATGCCCTCGAGCAGATAGCCTAGTACCTACCTATGAACCTGTATACAATTCACTCACATATTTTCAAAATTTTTAAACTTTCAATTCCCCCACTCTTTTTTCCGCAATCAAAATCTTATTTTCTTCATACTTCTGACAATACCCATTTCCCATTAAGTTTTATCTCATTCATACTTTCATTCCAGACAATCCACATTATACAAAAGAATTTTTCATCTAATTTATACAATTTTGTTTCATATTTTCAGTGTCCATATTCTATCATGTCCATATTTATACATTTAACATTTTTCAATCTTATTAGACATTCCTTGTCATATAATTCTTCACACGATTGATTCATTATTTAACACTTCAGAAAAAAACATGTTCTGTGGTCTCCAATTCCCTACAATATATGCAGATTCTACCTTTTATTGTTTGTTATGGCTTATTTGCCTTTACTGGAACCCTATTTATAGACAACTTCAAAAAAATCGGTGCATTCCACGTATTTTTCACATTTTTTCAGTTTTGCTTTTACAGCTTTTACTTTTTTTTCCTCCTACATACCTCCAATGGTAAGTATAATAAAATGTCCACATTATATTTTCATACCATTCTTTCTTATTCTTTTCTATATTTCTTAAATCAATCTTCCATAGTAATATTTTTCTCTTGATATAGTTTCATTTCTCTGCAAGTAATTCATTTACTTCTTTTTAAACATTTAGGCTTTTCCCATATTGCTTTATATTATTCCTCTGCAATCTTTATTAACAGTTTTCTTTTTTCTTTTATTCCTATCAATATTTTATATAAATTCCATGAGGGTGTATATACAATTGGGTTTATTAAGCCCAAACCTCATTCCTTTTTTGTATCATGTAGAATTTTAATACGGTTCAATCTAAATCCCCATACAATTCAATAATTATTTTTCACATTCCAATGGTATCATAAATATACTTGCTAGCATCTTACCTATTACTGAATTAAACATACTGTTCTCCTATACACAAGTTTAACTGTTCTCCAAAATATACAAATGTCCCTTATTTTAAGTATCATATCATTCCATTGTGTCACACACTGTTTCTCATTACCAAACCTTATTCCCAAAATTTGTATTTCTTATTTATTAAACTGAGTATTTATTTTTCCTGAGAACCCCAGTCCTTTACCATTTTTCTCATTAATACTCAGACCTAGCACATTTAACAGCTATACACATCCATTCCTTATATTTGACAACTAATGCTAGATCATCTACATAAGAGAACATTACTGGAATCTGAATTCCTTCTGGTGTTAAATATTTAGCTTCCTCCAATACTAAATTTAGCTTGGTAACTACTTCATTCATAATTAATGCAAGGAGAATACTACTTGCTGGGCATCCTTGCTTAATACAATTTTTTATTTCTGTTGTCTCACTTAACCAACCACTAATTTCACTTTGCTGACTCATCTAATGCTTTACTTACATCTCCTACTAATGTTTTTAATTCTGTTTCCCTATTTATTGAATCATCTACCAATTCTCATATCATTAAAAGTGCTTGACTTCCTTTTTCTTTTATTCCAAAAATTGTTTTCTTCAGTAACTTATTCTTTTTTCAATTACTTTTATAAAAATGTTATAATGAAAATGTTGCAATACTAGTGGTCTTTGGGTTTTTATGTCTATTCTTTCTGCCTTTTCCATATACATTTTATTGTGTCCATACATATTTTTTCATCATTTATCCCTTTTTCAAATAATTCATTCAACACCTCTAAATATATTCTGTCATTCTTGCATGTCCTTATACATTAGATATTCAAGTCCATCTAAACCTGTACCTGCTTCTACATTTACTGTTTTAGCACATTTTAAATTATATCATTGCAATCTTTTCTTCCATTCTCTTATTATCATCTTCAGTTATTTTCAAGTTCCATTTATTTTTTTCTTATAGCCTCACATATAAAGTTTTCAAAATATATCTTTTTACTGTCTCCATTATTTCTTTTTGTGTAGTCATTATATGTCCTTCATCATTCCTTAACTCTCTTATTCTTATTTTTTCTTTAACAATTTTACTTAAATATGGTCCTGCTTCTTTTGTTCCTTGTAAAAATATCTTTGTATGAATAACATTTTTTTAATTTTCTCTTGGTTCATTTCATATATTTTCTTTTTTTCTAGAAACTCTTCTTTATTGTCTATTATGTTTTTAAAGACTTTTTTACGATTTCATATTTGCTACTATCTTGTAGTCTTTTTGTCCCTTGCTATTCCAGCACTTCCTTTCTACACTTTTCTTGTCCAGTCTTTATAAAATCATCTCATGTTTAGATGAACTAACCACAGCTGATGTATTATTTCCTTTACATACTCATTTAACTCTGATTAATTAATTATTTTTATCCCTCTACCTACTTTATATAGCCTATTTTTCTTGACTCTCTATCCAGATTGCTACATGGTCTAAAAACCCATAATTTTAACTCCATGATGTAAGATCCTTAAACTCTCTGATACTATAAAATGATCAGTTTCAGTTTTCAAATTACTCCTTTTGTATATCCAATGTTTGTTTTTCCATAAGCACATTTTACCATTTTTGATCATATCTGAAATGACCTTTACATCTCCCCTTCTTTTCGCCTATGTTGTAAATCACAGTTGAAGTCTCCCACTACTATCACTTGCATAGTTACACTAACATAATTAAATATTTTCCTAAACATAATCTCTGTTTTTGTAAAGTGTATGCATAAAGTGTAATCATTCTCTATCTTTTTGTTTCCTCCTATTCCTATATTTTTAAATCTGCACTTCACTCTCTTCCCAATGGCATTTCTTTCACTTTTAACTCTTATCCATTTATCTTCCTCTTCATCACTTGAATTACTTAAATCTTCTTCTATTTCTCCTCCCCCCCACAAATATTCTTTTATTTCCATTCTTATATCTTATTCATTTCTATTTTCTTTTTGTGTCTCTTCAATGTTATTTACTAAAGCAACCTCTTTCTCTTGGTCTGCTTGTGTAGGATTCTCTTTAACAGTACAGTCCATCCAGGAATGTCCTACTTTCTCACACTTTATACATTTTTGCTCACATTTTGCTTCATGACCAGTCTTACCACAAATAAAGCATTTCTTTTTGCTACAATTATTAATTAAATTATAATTTTTACCACAAAGAAAACATTACTTTGGTTGACCCCAGTATTTAATCAATCCCTTATTCCCCTCCACATTAATTATACTAGGCAAATGCATTATTTTGTCATTTTGCATTTTCAATATAACACCAAATGCCCTTCCCCAGTCCATAAACCTCTATTGTCATAAATCTTTGTAATGTTCATAACATTTCTACACACCATTTTTAAATAGTCTTTAAACTGTCTCTTTCAACTTCAGTATGACATTGTATGAATATTCTTTTTTTGCTTCTCTATTAAATCTTTGCACAATGAATAAGTTCCAAAGATTTTCATTATTTCCTATTTCATACTGCTCTAAGAATTTCTCCATGTACTGCTCTTCCTTGAAAAAAATGTCACAAAAAGTATCTTTGTTAAATACAAATAAATGCTCTTACCTCTCTGGGTTCAGTACCCAGTGGTGAAATAATGCTGTCCCATATTTCATACCTGCCCATTTCTTTTTCTGCTTTGCTACTTATCCTTACTTGATACTTTCACCCATACTTCTGTTTTTTTCTCTTCTCTTCGTTCACCTTCTCTTACTGTTTGTGCATATGATTTCTTTTTGTCCTTTCTAATTTCTCAAACTTCTTCTTCTTGTATTCTGTCCATTATTTTACCTCATTACACTTCTTTTTCACACTCCAGTTCACTCTGCTCAATTAGTTCTTTCAAATAAACATCCTGCACCCCCAATCCCCTGACTGGAGGGTTGTAACAATACAGTCAGGTGTTGCAGAATCTTTTGCAAACAAATTTTGCTAAAATAACTCCTCTGAATCCATAATACCTACTTTGACTCCTTCTTTTTGTCTTTTCATCAACTCTCCTTCACTTTCATTTCTCCCTTGTCCATTCTCCTCACTCTGCTTAACTTCCAATTCAATATTTGCCATATTCAGCTTAGCAACTGTTTGAGTAACAGCTTTACTCGCATCCAAAACATGAAAAACATCTTCTTTCTGCTCCATGTTTGATTCTGGGCTTCCTGCTTCTTCGAGCTGCCTCCTTGTTCAGACTGGAAGACAAGAAGTGTAACAGCAAATTGAGTCCCTGTACGCAAACAGGGTGGGAAGTTCCCCATTAGCCTGGCCAAATTTCTCCCAGTAGTATAAATACCACCTCAAGTATCCCCTGAAAAGAGGCTATTAGCCTAGTGGGACTAACCTGGTTAAGAAAGAATGATTGACTGAATGAATGAATGAATACTGATATTTTCAAAGTGCTGAGAACCTTCCTCATCCCATGGAAGTAGAACAAGCCACAAAATATTGCAAGAAATTCTAACATGGCACACAGTGAAATCTTCTTTCATTAATAAGTATGTAATACAGGTCAAGATTAAGGTTCTATATCAGAAGATCGAAGTTTCAAAACTTCAAATCTGATATGGTTGACACCATATGATCGAAGTCTTGAAACTTTGAATCTTTTAACAGAGATCTCCATACAGCACGGAAAGGGAAGACTTCCCTTTTCTACAATGTAGTGCGATCTCAGAGTTGGTATATTTAAGTGGAGGAGGGTGTGGGGGAGCAGTGCGTTTAAATGGTTTGTTTTGTAGGTTGTTGTGTTTTAATACATTTTCGATGTTTCAAAACTTTGATTATATGGTGTCAACCATATCAGATTCGAAGTTTTGAAACTTTGAT
Source organism: Protopterus annectens (assembly GCF_019279795.1). Classification (NCBI taxonomy): domain Eukaryota; kingdom Metazoa; phylum Chordata; order Ceratodontiformes; family Protopteridae; genus Protopterus; species Protopterus annectens. The sequence continues at coordinate 735,986,839 of NC_056725.1, forward strand.
CATGTAATATAGACCCAAGATTAAGTGTACATTCTTGTGTTAATAATAAATATCTACAGATCAGTCAGGTGATGAATGATACAGGTCTGAGGTACCATGTTAAATTTTCTAAGGATAATTGTCCAATAGCAGACCATGAGGCAGAGTGAAGCAAAATAAAGGGATATATCAGGTTTGCATCAACACAAAGTATATTGTTTTAATACAGTCTGTAGTAAACCAAAACCTTTACAAAAACATGTTTGCATCTCTGTCATGGGTAAGGTAAACTAAGTCAAACCTGACTACAATATGTCAGATAATATAACTTGAGAAAAAAAAAGAATACTATAGTTTGATATTCCTACACAGAGTCAGTAAGAAGGGGGATGAATTATGTTTTTTGTCAATGCAGTGTTTCTTCATATTTGTTAATACAATAGAATCTGTAACAATCCATTCTTTATGTCAGAGAAGGACAGAAGTCATATCAAAACAGCATAAACTGTGTAACCATCAAAACACTGGGTGTATGTTCTCCTGCAGTGAACCATTTGTATTCAAAATAACTTTCAGTAGGTCTATTGTAATAATTATTGACAGCCTTCATTATCTGCTCAGTCTGACTCCTGTTTCTCTAAATTTTAGAAACACAGCTGTGGATTCATCTTCTAGTGTGTGTTTTGAAATGCAAATTTGCTTGTTAATAATTTATAAGAATCATCCACATGCCTCCTACTTGTACCCAAGCATTAGCTTTCTAATCCCATACCAACAGACCCTTCCTACCCCTACATTAGCAGATCTGTCCTGCACTGACCCTGCAAATCCTTTCCACTCCTACTCCAGCATAGCTCTGCTTATCCTTCTTTTGTGTTCTTACTGGTCTAAATTAGAAACCTGCTGTTTACAGTCAGCTGTCTTCTAAAGAGCTAAACCGTTTCTACACTTTCTGTATTTAGCCTTAGACTCAAATAATCATGTGACATTGTAAGAGATGGCAGGCCTCTATTCCTGCCAAAGTAGACATACTACAGTGAACAGACATACTACAGTGAACAATCGAACATATTTAATTTTTATCACAGCACACTAAGGTCATCTTGAGTTTCAGGGCTGAATTTCACAGGAAACGTGTGTTTGGAAATTACTGATGCCTTCTAATAGTTTAAGCTAGTATTACACTTTGTGATTATGTTACACTGGCTTATATTAAAACCTCTAATAGCTTTTCATTTGTAGTACTGCAGTATTACCAGCAATGCACAGTGTAAACTAAAAAAAGAAGTTATGTACTCACCATAACGTTCCATGTTTGTTGTCCTTGATCTCACCTTCCTTCTTATTGGTTGGGTTCAGAGCCGATCCTTGGCTCCAACTCGGCCGCATTCTAAAGCTCGAGAGCTTCCATTGGCTCAAGGCTAGAACCTATCCCATCATGCCTTGTGTGAGTTACCCAGATCTCGTTTGCGATAACCCATAACAATAGGCTACAATATGCAGATATATAAACTATAGGCATATATATAAATATATATGTATGTATATATACATATATATATATATATATATATATATATATATATATATATATATATACACATATATATATATATATATATATATACATAAACCCATCAAGTCATTAGTAAAAGGCCTCTCAGTCTAGCCAACTCATAAGGCAGGAAGGGAATCAAGGCCTATATAGCCAAAGATGGATAATTCCTCTCAATCCTCCAGGAGGAGGGAGGAGGTTGGGATGCAAGAAGGAAGGCGAGATCAAGGACAAACATGAAACGTTATGGTGAGTACATAACTTCTTTATGTTATGTTGTCCCTATCTCACCCTCCTTCTTCTTGGTTGGGACTGCGTCCCCAGCACCTTCTTCTTGGGTGGCTCAATGGAATAGACTCTTAAGAACAGTGGAACCAAAGGATGCCCTGTTCTGGGAGGCCACATATACTTTGTAATGAGTGATGAAGGCATGGGGATTAACCCACGTAGCTGCCACACAAATTGAGTCTAAAGGGAGCAGAGGTAGACAAGGCCCTGATTGAGTGTCCTCGAATCTTTCCTGGCAGCTGCTTGTTCTTTGAGTTATAGATGTAAGTGATGGTGTCTGAAAGCCATTTCGATAAAGTTACTTTTGAGACTGAAGTTCCTTTTCTATTCTCTGCAAAGGATACAAACAACTGGTCAGATTTCCTGAATTCCTTCGTACTGTGCAAGTAAAAATGTAACTGCCTATGAACATCCAGTTGGTGGAGTTTATACTCTGCCTTGTTGCCATGATCCGGAAAAAATACAGGTAGTTCTATTAATTGGTTCAGATTAAACTCTGAGCAAACTTTTGGTAGGAAGGAAGGGTTAGTTCTGAGAGAAACCCTATCTTTGTGGAAAATTAAATAAGGGGGACAAATGGATATAGCTTGTAATTCTGATACCCTCCTAGCTAAGGTAATAGCAGTCAAGAAAATAGTTTTCCAAGTCAAAAATTTTAGAGAACAAGTCTTAGCCAATTCGAACAGAGGAAGAATCAAGGCCGCTAGAACTAAATTTAGATCCCAAGGAGGAAGTGGTTCTCTTATTGGGGGTCTGAAAAGGATAGTACCCATTAGAAAAGCTTTGCATAGCCTGTGGGACATAATGCTGGAACCCATTTCTCCCACATGAAAGTTGGAAATACCAGCCAGCTGAACTTAGATAGTTGCTGCTCCTTGGTTAAAGGTTTCAGTGAGAAATTCGAGAATCTTTGAAATAGGTGCAGTAAAAGGATCAATACTATTTTTGGTTGCCCAACAAGAGAACCATTTCCATTTGCTAGTATAAAGTTTTCTCGTTGAGGATTTGTGTGAGGAAATTAGAATATGTTGTACTGCAGGGGAGATGTCAGGAAGCCTGGCTAAGACGGGAAGTGCAGGAACCAAGCTGTCAGCTTTAGTGTCTATAAGGAAGGGTGGAGTGCGCCTGACTGACGCACCAGCAGATCTGGAACTGGGTCCAGGATCCAAGGATCCTTCTGAAGATGGGGCCATAGAAACAGGAACCAGATTTGATGAGGCCAGTAAGGGGCACTGAGTATTAGCTTGCAACCCAATGATTTTTCTTTCTGAAGAACCTTGGGTATCAGAGGGAATGGGGGAAAGGCACACACAAGTCCCAGGGGCCACTCGTGAACACGTGCATCCCTGGGTGATTGTCCCAGTGGGGGGACTAGGGTGAAATAGCTGTTGCAATTGGCATTGATGGAGGTGGCAAAAAGGTTGCAGCAAGGCTGGCCCCACTTACGAAAAATCTAGTTCTCAATATTCTGCTTCAGGGACCACTTGTGAGGCATAAGGATAGACCTGCTTAGCTTGTCCATTATCACGTTAGATTTCCCTGGAATGTGTGTCACTATCAGGAAGTGCTTGGAAGACATTGCCCACTGCGACACTCATAGAGCCTCTTGACACAAGGGGTAGGATCTAGTTCCGCCTTGCTTGTTGATGTACCAATGCCAGAAACATTGCTTTCATCTCTAGGACTTTGATGTGCAAGTGGTACTCGTGTTGTTGCCAAGTCCCATGAACAGACTCTATCCCAGATAATGCCCCCCCCCACCCTATCTGGGAAGCATCCGTGGTCACTGTGGCCACTGGTTGGAGGAGGACTAACAGCCTGCCTATCATCAGCTGGGTAGACTGAAGCCACCATTTTAGGTCCTTCTTGCAGGTGTCTGTGATGAAAATTTCGTGGGACATAGATAGATCTTGCATGGACCACTGAGCAACAGGAGCCACTGTAATATCCTCATGTGGAAGCGCACCAAGGGAACTAGTGTTATTGCTGCTGCCATTGAGCCCAGGACTTTTAGAACAAATCTTGCTTGAGTCTTTTTCCTCCTGATTAAGATTGCAACCTGATGTCGAATGGTCGACACCCTTTCCTGAGGTTAATTCTGCTATCATGTCTTTGGTATCTAAATCTGCCCCTATAAATGTATGGACAGAGCAACAAGGCAGACTTTTCGTAGTTTATAGTGATGCCTAGCTGAGAGCAGAGGTGGATTGTGGTGTCCCTTGTCACGGTTTGTCGATGCTTGGTGGTGGCGGTAAGGAGCCAGTCATCTAGATATGGAAACACCCGGAATCCTAGATACCTCAGATGAGCCGTGACTACTGCCATGCATTTGGTGAACAGCCTGGGGGCTGTGGTGTGGCCAAATGGCAGAGCTCTGAACTGGTAGTGACTGGCTCCCAGCCAGAAGCATATAAATCTCCTGGATTACCTGTCCATCTTGATATGGTAGTACTCATTCTGGAGATATCGATGGAGCACATCCAATTATCCTTTCCTAAGAAGGGAAGTATGGACTGCAGTGTCACCATCTGGGACTTTGTCTTCTTGACAAACTTGTTGAGTCTGCTGTGATCCAAAATGGGCCTCCAGTCCTCTGTTTTCTTTGGTACTAAAAAGAACCTCGAGTAAGTTCCGGACTCGCTTCCTTAGCAACCTTTGAACTTCTAGGGTTGCTTGTTCCCTTAGATTGGGTGGCACATCTGGGATGGATTTTTATTTTCTGGGGAGAGGTGGCATGGAGAAAGGAATACTGTGTCCCCTGGATATGACTGACTGTACCCATGTGTCTTTTGTGATACTTTGCCAGGCTTCTGGGTACAGTGACAATCTGCCCCCGACTGCCTCCAGAGGTGGACAGGCAGGCCTCCTTTCAGGAGCGCTGGAAGGGCCTACCTGAGAACATATCTCTGTTGCCTTGACTCTGCGGACCCCCTCTGTCATGAGGGAGGTGTCTCCCATTATTATTCCCCCCTCTGCCCCTGGGGGAAAGGGGGAAAAATCACCACGTGCATCAGGCGAAGCTCCCTGGGATTTCCAGAACCCCATTTTTCTGCCTTTTTGACCTTTGGGATAAGGTCTAGCAGGTACAGAAAAACATACTCTCACAGCAGAGAGAGTATTGCCATCCTGATCGCACCTATTGAGAGTCCCTTTTACCTTGGGCCCGAACAACTACAAGGCATCAAAAGGGCTGTTAGGAAAGGAGGACTTGAAGGGCTCCGCAAACTGACAAAGGCGCATTCTTATGCTCCTGCAGGACTCTAGTGCTGAATGCATGACAAATGGAACACGAATCCTGCAGGTGCACCGCTCCCTGGCAATAAACGCAGCTAGTATGTCAATCACTTTCAGACATTTTTTGGTAGCAAGAGTCGCACTTTTTGAATCCAGAAGGCTTGGATTCTTTAGATGCTTCTTTGGACATAATTGAGTGGTACAAACAGCAACAAGCACAACAAAACCACAGCTGCAAGTAGCAAAAAGGAAGAAATATAACACTCTACAACAAACAACAATAGCACTATATCTAAATTCTTTTTTTTTTTTTTTTTTTTAACAGAAGGTAACGGAAGGGGGAGAGCCTCTAAGTTAAATGACAACTCCCCCAACCAAGGAGAGCCTCTAACTTAAATGGCTAACTCCTTAAGCTGAAAAGGGGAAAAGGAGGGAATAAGGGGAAACCCTCTAAATGAAATGGGCCAAAAGCAAAGGGTGAATCCTCTAACTAAAAATGGATTTGTAAGGGGAGGTAGTAGGCCTGAAGGAAATACAATGCCCTGAACAACAAAATGGAGATAGGTGGAATCCTAAGAATAAACACTAACTACAACTAATCTATAGTAAAGTCTTCCTGTAAAGATTTTACGATATTTAAATAAAGAATATAAGAAAAAAAATTGAAAACTTAGTCTAAGCCAGTCTTCATCAATCTCGAAGCTTCAAGCGGCAAACGAGATCTAGGTAACTCTTGCCAGGCATGATGGGATAGGGTCTCTAGCCTCGAGCCAGTGGAAGCTCTTGAGCTTTAGAATGCGACCGAGTCAGAGCCGAGGATTGGCTCCAAACCCAACCAACAAGAAGGAAGCTGAGATAGGGCCAACATAACATATACTGTTAACATCTTTTCTCTTTGTAAACTTTCAGGGGCATTAACCTGGTAAGTAAATGCACTAGAAAGTTGTTGGCATGTGCAGTTTATTACAGCTTATAAAAGAGTTTGGGAACTGCAATAAAATGGAACTCAAGCAAGAAGCAAGTACCAGATGTTATGGCACTGCTTAACTTTACTAACCTAAGTAGGCAAAGTGGCAATAAATTGAGTGAGTAAACTTTACAGAAATTATAAGTGCTGTTTCACTGAGGTCCATTTTGGATACGACATGATATGCAGGCAGCAGTTTCTGTTGTTAGCATATCTTAATTTCGAACATTTCCTATCTTGGCTATGTACAATAAATCTAATTACATCCTACTAAGTTTCCTAGCATGCTCATAGCATCTCTTAGAACATTCCATATCCAGTATCACAAAAATGTACAAGTGGTAACTTTCATGACATGCTGCACTACAACGCTTCACAAAAATCAGGTGTTTGCTAGTAATCTACATAAAATGTTCTACTTCTGAGGGGGAGCCTGCTCTAGGCTACATTAAATGTACTTCAAAGTTAAAGGACAAAAAGGTGTGTGAGTTGTTCACTATTGTTATTTATTTTATTTATTTATTTATTAGCATTTGTTAACTGGGAAAGTCCACTGGGCTCTGAAGCCCATTTTCGGTGGAGGCCTGGGGAGAAAAGTCCATACAGTTGGCAATTAACATTTCCATACAAGACATTATATAATATTTGAAAAAATAATAAAAAAGTTTCATGGCTGTTACAAATACAAGAATAACAAAGAAACAAGAGAATGTTAAAATGTTAAAAGAGCAATATGTTTCTTGGTTGTTACAAATACAAGAAGATTAAATATTTACAATATTTACAAGAAGGAGAGAAGAGGGGAGAAACAGAGTGGGGGGTGGACAGAGTAGTGGAGAGGCTTAAGCACTATGGGAAGAGAGAGTGAAGGTGGAAATTTGTTGAGATTAAGGGTAAGTAATATGATGGCAGAATTAGAGTGGTTTAGAGTCAGTGGCTGAGTTTAAGTTTTTACAATATTAGAGCAGGCTAGAGTCAGTGTTTGTGTGTAACTCGGTGAATTAGGTGATGGCAGAGTAAGTAGTGGGACAACTGCATATCCATTTGGATAGAAAATAAAGGTGGAATTATCTTTTAAATGTGGAAGGGCATTGATGAGAGCAGATAGGAGGAGGGAGGTCATTCCAGTTTTCAAAGAGTATAATAATTGTCCTACAGGTAGCTTGGGTTTATGGACTTGGAGGAGGAATTGGTGTTCGGATCATAGCGACCTGGTAAGGTTATAGAGGCTAACTAAGGCGTTCAGAGCAGGGCAGTCTTGGGGCCTGTATATTAGTTTGTGAGTAACTGCAAGCTGCAGGAGAAGTAGGTAGTGGGGGAGTTCCAGCCATTGTAGTTGTTTGAGAGCTAGACAGTGGTGTGCAGAGTGGCGATTATTGCTGGCGAATTTTGCAATCTTGTTATTTATAGCAGAATTCTAGTTTCATGAGTAATGCGAACTGTAGATTTAATAGTAATGGGGCATCATAGTTTAGTGAGGGTAGAAGGTAAGATGAGGCTAAAGTTTGTTTGGTTGGGAGGGAGAGGAATTTATTATGCCGGTACAGTAACCCAAGTTTTTTTGTGGGTTTTACATATACAGTTTTGAATGTGAAGGCCAAATTTGAGGTTTTTGTCAATTATTACCCTCAGTAATTTGGTATGGGTTATTAACTCAATCTTGATAGAGTCAATTGAGAAGATTTCAAGGTTGCAAGTGTTGGTGGGGGTATTTTTCTTAAGAAAGAATATCATAAGTTTGGATTTTTTTTATTTAAGGAGTGATGGTTTTTGGGAGCCATTTTTTGACTGTGGAAAATTCTGCTTGGGTGGATTTCTGTAGGGTATCAAGGTTCTGAGCAGAACAGACTATGGTAGAGTCATCTGCTTACTGGATTGGGAGCCATGTTGGATTGTTTGGTTTAGGTTGATAATGAAAACATTAAACGAAGAGGACCTAGGACAGTGCCTTGAGGTACCCCTGTTGGATTGTGCAGATATGAGGAGATGGAGTTATGCCATTTGACAGCATACTGTCTATTTGAGAGGTAACTTTTGAACCAGTTAGCAGATTGGGGTGTCAGGCCTGCAGCAGATAGCTGGGTGAGGAGGATAGGGCGGGAGATGGTTTAGAATGATTTTGATAAGTCCAAAAAAATGGTTGACACTATGTTACCTGAATCACGAGTGTTGTTGATTTTATCAAGGAAAGAGATAAGTACAGTGGATGTGCTATGGCCAGAATGAAACCCATGTCATGTAGTGGAAAGGATATTGTTTTTCAATAGGTAGGCTAAGAGTTGTTTTTGTACACATTTTTTGAGACTTTTGGAGATAGGGGACAGTAACGCAATGGAAATATCAGTTGATGGGCCTCCTTTTTGAAGTGGTAAGATGATGGCTTTTTTCCATAGATTGGGGACATAAGATTCCTGGAGGGATATATTTATCAGGATGCTTATAGGGTATTCCACTGAATCGGCAGCAAGTATTAGACATTTGCCTGGAATTTTTATCTGCTGAATTTGAGCATGGTTTTAGATTTAGCAATAGTTTTATGATACAAGAGGTGGAGATAGGTGAGAGATTAAATTGAGGGTGAGAGGTTTATTGTGTGTAATTAGGTTGAGGAGAGCAGGTGTTAGGAGTGGTAGGGTAGGGCTGAGGGGTGCACTTTTTGGGGTGAAGTGGATGGTGAGGATATAGAACTGTTTGGGAGTGGAAGGAAGAAAGCTGCTGTGATTTTAGCTATATTGTCTATAAAATATGAATTAAAGAGACCAGCTATTTGTTCTGGTTGCATGTCGGGATGAGGGGAGGGGTTTGGTTTAGTGCCAGGTGTTAATAGGTTGTTGAGAGAGGACCAGAAGAGTTTGAGGTTCTTTGTCTTATACGATTGTTGGGTCCAGAAGTATAACTGGTTGTCTTTGGTAACTAGTTTTTTAACTTGGTTACAGAGCTGCTTGTAGTGAGTGTGGTCAATAGTGTTGCAAGATTTCTTCCAGAGTTTCTATGCTCTGTCCTTAGCATGAATGATTTCTTTGGTGGTTTTTGATAGCCGGGGGGGGGGGTCTTATTGGATTTGACCCTTTTAGCTCTGGTAGGAGGTAGTTTGCCTAGAATTTCTAGGAAAGTGTTGTTGAAGAATGGTAAAGCATCATCTAAGAGGAGAGATTTAAGGGAGTTCCAATTGATGTTTTTCAAGATGGTATTAAGGGTGGTGAGGTTAAATTTCATAGAAACTATACAGTTTACATAACAAGAAAGAGCACTCTGGTTAAATTCCACAATGTACGGACATCTCATTATCTTTACAACATCCCTATTAAGGACAATGACAGTGCAGTCAGGGGCAGTCATCTGTGTGATGGTGAACTACATGGCAATGTACTCATGGGGGATTTAAACAGTCAAGATATTCATAGGTTCATAGGTTCATAGGTTTATACTAGGCTATCTGCCCTAAGGCATTTATAAGCCTAGCCCAAATTTTTGTGGCTTACGCCACCCCTTATATGAAAAAATACTGTGCCCATTAGTTCGTTGTGCCTCTGTCCAGCAGTGACACAGAGATGATTCCCGGGATAAACCTACGATCTCCCATCCACAGGTCAAGATTTCTCTTGAACAGAGCCAGCGAGGTGCTCTGCCTCACATGGACCGGGATTTTATTCCACAGCATAGGGAGTCTCTGAGTGATAAATCTATCCCTCCAGCACGTCCTATTTATATCCGTGCTAAGGTTTAAGTCGCTTGCTCTAGTGGTTTTGGTGGATTTGGATTTTTTGAGGTGGAGCATGTCCATTAATTCCAGGTTGGACATGGCCTTGTATGTCAGGCACATGTCACCTCTGAGCAGACGGTATGCAACTGAATAGAGCTGGAGTTTCTTCAAACTGGCAGCATATGACAGATTTTGGAGTCCCTTTATCCTTTTGGTGAGGAACTTTTGGGGTCTCTCCAATTGTTGCAGATGTTGGGTGCGATACATCCCAAATGGGGCATTGTACTCGATCATTGGTCTGATAAGTGAAGAGTACAGGGGAACAATGACCTCACTAGATCCGGATGTGAATCCCTTCATGATCAGGTGGGCAATGTAGAAGGTCTTTCTAACCACTTTAGCAACGTGAGTGTCAAAAGAAAGGCCACTGTCAACCTGGGTCCCCAGGTCCCTGATAACCTCTTCTGTGCTTAGTGGATTGCCACCTATATGGTAGCTTGGGGTTACCTTGTTTTTCCCGAAGGGTATGACTATACATTTTTTGGCGTTTAACTTCAGGCCATGGCTCTGGCACCAGCTATCTGTTTCCGTGAGTCCCTTCTGAAGGATATCCGTGTCTGATGCACTTTCCACTATGGCGCCCAGTTTGCAGTCATCTGCAAACTTTGTCAGCCAAAGTCCTCCCATGTTCGCCTGTACTTCTGAGAAGTAGATGCAAACAATAGGGGGCCAAGGACTGAGCCCTGTGGGACACCGCTTGTGACCGGCTTGGAGTCTGACATAGCGCCAACAACTCTAACCCTGTGGGTTCTGTCCTTAAGCCAGTTTGCAACCCATCTTGTGACATATGGGTTTACATTTAAGCTGGTAAGTTTTCCTACAATACCCGAGTGGGGTATTGTGTCGAAGGCCTTTGCAAGGTCAAGGTAGGCTGTATGGACTGCCTTTCCCTCATCAATGGCCTTGGTGACTGTTTCAAAGAAGTTGACCAAGTTCAAGAGGCATGATCTGCCCTTGACGAAGCCAAACTGGGTCGGGTCCAATGTCTGCAAGTCCCCTATATCTTTGTTTATGAGCTCCATTATGATCCTCTCCATAGCTTTGCAGACTAGACTTGTTAAGCTTATGGGGCGGTAATTACCAGGGTCCGTAGAGGCACCGCCTTTGTGGAGTGGGACCACAGTTGCCGTACGCCACTCCTTGGGCACGTATCCTGTGGTAAGGCTGAGATTAAACAGCTGCCTTATGTGCGGGTTTAATTCCTCATTTAGCTCGTGTAGCACACAGCCGGGGACACCATCCGGTCCCATTGATGCTGTGTTTTTAGCTTTAGAGAGAGCAGCTTTCACCTGCGCATTTGAGATGTCTGGGAGGCTACACTCTGCTGGGATAGTTATCTCTCCTTTAGGGGAGACGGGTGAAGTTTGCACTGAACCTGTCTGCCAGTATGTTGGCAATGTCTGTGGGTTCAGTGATTTTTGTATCATTTTGGACTAATTCTGAGCATATCTGGGAGTTTCCACCCAGGTTCCTAACATAGCTGAAAAAGGCCTTATGATTGTCCTTTGAATCCATGGCAATTTTTCTCTCAAAATTGGCCTTTGTTGATTTTATGAGTGCTCGTATTTTTTTACTAATAATGATCAGGGTGACTTCCCTTTTATGGATTTTGTTCTATCATGTAATAGCTTTCTCCTCTTATTGTAAAGTTTGTTAATGGCTGGGGTCCACCAGACTAGACGTTTGCCCTTTGTGGAAAGAGTCTTGGTTTTATTTGGGATTGCCTGATCCATGCAGTCCTGGAGGTGTTCATAGAAGGCATTTGTAAGAGCTTCCACAGCTTGGGTTGTGGTTTCCACTGGCTCAGGGGCCTTGAAGGATACCACACCAGTCTTGAGTAGTCTGAAGTTTGCTTTAGAGAAGTTCTTCACTGTGGTCTTTTTTGTTTGGGGTGGGGGCGGGATGTGGATTTCCAGTGAGATTAGTTTATGATCAGATCTCACCAATGAGGGATATACTTCCGGTGTGGAGCATTTTGTCCCCATGTTTGTAATAATGAGATCTAGTATATTTTCTCCTCTCATGGGAACAGTGACTAGCTGTTCCATGGCATTTGAATTTATGAACTCCAGGAACCGTTGGGCTAGAAAGTTAGGGCTTGAGTAATGTTCCCAGTCTATATTCGGGTAGTTGAAGTCACCCAATATGATGGTGTTTGGAGATACATTTATACCCTCCAGTGTCTTCAGGAAGACTGTGTGGGGTTCCTGAGTTTGAGAGGGTGGCCTGTAGCATGCTACAATTTGTAGAGCAGTTTTGCCTATGGTTAGTTGCACCTGGATGGTTTCCGAAGCTTCGTGCGTTGCCACCAACCTGGAGGTGTGGATATCCTTTATGAATATGGATACACCCCCTCCTTTTGTGGTGTGGTCCGGGTTTTGGGGCCGGAACGCATGATATGAGGTAAAACCTAATAGTGCCGGGGTGGTCTCAGGAGCCTTGAACCAGGTTTCAGTTACAGCACAGACATCAATGTTCTCCATACTGAGAAGGGCCTCGAGTGCGTGCATTTTGAGATTTAGACTTCTGGCATTGAGCACCATTACCCTCAGTTTCTTCCCATTTTTGTTTTCTAGGGTGGTAGGTTTAGAATTTGAGCCTTGCCTAAAAAAGGCACTATGGGGTGGCAAGAGCCTTAGCCAATATCCGGAATCCCAGGGGTGACAGGTGCAAGCCGTCCCTTGCGAAGCAGCATGGCTTGTCAAGCATGTCATCCCAGGCAGAAAGACACTGGATCCCCTTTGAATGACACCAGACATTAAGCCAATTGTTAAAGCTGATCATCTTGTCTCTATATTGTGGCATCATTCTTGGTGAAGGAAGGATACTGCTCAGGGTCAGGGTCATACCTGCCTGGGCTACATAATCAGAGAGCTCCTCTATGTCTCTTTTCATGTAGTTCAGGGAGGTACATCTCAGGTCGTTCACACCAGCATGGACAATGACTGTGTCATATTTGTACTTGCCGTGGAGTGACCAGAGTGCTTGTGTTATGTGGTGGATTCTAGCGCCCGATAGGCAGCTTACTGTGACCCTCTCCTTGTTCAGCCTGGAGAGTGGGACGTCAGTGTGTCTGACTATGGAGTCACCTATGACAAGTATGTTTGGTGTTGTATTTGGCCTTAAGGGCTGTGACTGCTTTGCACACTGCTTTTGTGGTTTATGTGTTGCTTGTGGGGTGTCTTGAGGTAGCAGTTGTTTGGGTGTCTGCTTTGGACGCCTCTGCTGTTTAGGTAAATTTTTACTCAGAGCCTCCGAGTATGTCTTTGTGTGTTTATGTGTTTGATTCAATGGTGTGGTAGCATTATGTGAGGCTGGTTTTGTGGTGTGTGTAGTTGCCTTCTCCTCCTGTCTGGTCTTGCCAGTCCTGAGTTGAGAGAGCTCAGCCTCCACTACCATGTAGGTCACTACCATATGAATACTTGTGTTCTCATGAAGAGAAACTGTCGCAGAAAGGATTATAAAAAGAAGGGGATACAGGGGTTCATCCCACATTAGCATTTGTAAAGGAAACGGAAATTTACAACATGTAATTAAAGCATTTTAAACATTTATAACTGAAAATGTCTTTCAGGGATGTGGCATCCTTGACAGCTACTCAGACGTCATATGCAGAACACGTATGCATGTTTAAATGAACCATTTAAAAATTACATTATTATAAAAACAGAAACTGGCTGCTGCAGTTGAGTATGGAGTCGCCAAGAACTCCAAGGAAATTGTTGAGTTTTTGCCTAAGGGAGCAAGATAATAATGAGTGGCTGAGAAGATGAGACACAACCACGCATAATGATTTCAAGTACCACAAATTAGTTCCACCGCTTTTTCATGAGCAGATTAAATCTGACACACTGTAGTGGTTCTGCTGCTCTAGCATTTGCAACTGAAACAATGGATTAAAAATCTAGAAAGCCTGGAGTACTTCTGAAAGTTTTGTGGAGTTGTGCATTTCCTGGTTATGGTGATGTTTCCTTGAGTGGGTCCTCATTCAGAGAAAAGGATTATGGTGTACCACCACAAAGGTTCCAGAGATCTGACAGACCAGTGCTTACATATGCAATGAGCAAGTAATACTGAACATGAAGAAAGTAAGTCCCAAGTTTCAATGAAATGTTTATGTTCATAGACAAGGACTAGGCAATCAGTGTTCTCACCGTCATAGGTAAGTACTAGCCAATCAGTCTGCAGACCATTCCAAGGATAGCTAATAACCCATATTCAAAAGTTCCCTCCAGCCTTAAGAAGAGCAATACAATTTCAGGCTGCCCATTAAATTATCTAGATTCATTTTGAAGGTGAAAAAACATGCTACTGTATTTAACATATACTGGAAGTTTGATCCACAGGTGGGGGATATGCTGGGATATTAATACATCATGTCAAATGGCATGCTAATGATGGCTTAGTTCCTTTAATCTAATGCTTGAAGAACAATTACAGAAGTCAAAGACAGCTGGATTTTCCTGGCTGAAAAGGTTAGAGACAGTTCCCTCTGGGAAAGTCTAAGAGACCAAGAATAGAGAGGCCACTTCCAGTCATTTCTGAGAATTATGACTTTCTGAAGCTATTGATTTTTTTCAATTATGAAGCTTTGAATTCTAAAGCTGAGTGATATGTTTAGACAAATATATGCTAAAAGGTGCATTATATCCATATAATGCACCACAATATATCCATATAATACACCGGGGGGGGGGGGGGTGGCATAATGGTTAAGGTGTTTACCTTACAGACACAAGGTGCAAGGTTTGATTCTCATATGGGGTAATTGGCAAGACATAAAATGGCCCGCAAGAGCACTTAGCCTAGTACTAACCTATGAACCTATATATTATATTATGTCTTAAGGAAACCTGGCTAAAACCTACAACTTTACCTATCCCCAAAGGACCAATCACAATACCAGTAGATTGCCAGGCACCCAGTATTACTACTGCAGAGGTTAAAACAGCACTGTCCAGGCCCAATAATGCAGCTTCTATGGGACCTGACAATATCCCTGGTTGTATTCTACATGAACTACAGAGTGAACTGGCACCTCACCTGTGTGCTGTGTTCAATCACAGCCTCACCTCAGGCTTTGTCACTGCTGAATAGTGCAGTGCTATAGTTATCCCTCTCTACAAAGGAGGAGCGACTACAGACCCTGGGAACTATCGCCCCATTAGCCTGACAAGTATGACATGCAAAGCTATAGAATGCATCATCATGGACCTAATAAACAAGGATATAGGGAATCTCCAAATTCTGGATCCCACGTCACTGCTGAATAGTGCAGTGCTATAGTTATCCCTCTCTACAAAGGAGGAGCGACTACAGACCTTGGGAACTATCGCCCCATTAGCCTGACAAGTATGACATGCAAAGCTATGGAATGCATCATCATGGACCTAATAAACAAGGATATAGGGAATCTCCAAATTCTGGATCCCACACAGTTTGATTTTGTGAAAGGTAGATCATACCTGCTCAACTTGGTCAACTTCTTTGAGTGAGTCACCAAAGCTGTGGATGAAGGCAAGGCCTACCTTGATCTGGCCAAGGCTTTTGATACCATTCCCTACACAGGAATCATAGAAAAACTCACTAAGCTTGGCATCAACCCCTATATCACTAGGTGGGTTGCAAACTGGCTCACAGATAGAACCCACAGTGTGAAAGTAGCTGACTCCAAGTCAGACTGCCGATTAGTCAGGAGTGGAGTCCCACAGGGTTTGGCCCTGGATCCTCTCCTGTTTGGTATCTACTTCTCTGAAGTCCAGGTCAACACGAAGGGACTCTGGCTGACAATGTTCACAGACGATTGCAAGTTGGGAGCTATTATTAACTCCCCCAAGTGATGGTGACATCCTACAGAATGGCCTTACTGTGACCAACAGCTGGTGTCAGAACCATGGCCTTAAGCTCAATTCCAAAAAATGTGTTGTCATTGCCTTTGGGAAAAACCCGGTTCCCATGAATTATCACACTGATGGTAGTCCACTGAACACAGAGAACGTTATAAAAGATCTTTGAACACAGGTTGACAGCAACCTCTCTTTTGATCACCACATTGCCACTGTGGTCAGAAAGTCCTTCTATGTGGCACATCTCATTACTAAGGGTTTTGCATCCAGGAAGAAAGAGGTCATAGTCTCCCTCTACTCTTCCTTCATTAGGCCAATCATCGAGTACAATGCCCCATTTGGCATGTAACTAACTAGACACCTGCAACAACTGGAGAGGCCACAAAAGCACCTTGCAAAGAGGATCCTAAGCCTTAAACACTTACTTTATATGCACAGACTCAAAAAACTTCAACTATTCTCTGTCTCATATTGCCTACTTAGAGGCAATATCTGCTTGACTTACAAAGTCATGTCTGACCCAGCTCTGTTAGAAATGCTACATCTAAAGAAATCCCAATCCCTCCGCATCACACACTCCAGAGACCTCAACCTCATTACCACAATTAACAGAACATGCTGGAGGGACAGATTCAGAACCCAGAGACTGCCCATACATGTCACGCAGAGCACCTCGCTGACCCTTGTCAAGAGAAATCTTGATGAGTGGATGGGAAACAGAAGATTCACCCCAGGGATAACACCAGTGTCTCTACTCGACAGAGGCACTGGGAACTAAGGTTGGATGGCACTATGCCAGGGTAATCCTATGGCTAGGCTTGTAAAGACCCCAAGGCCATTAGCCTAGTACACACCTATGAGCCTATGAACTGCTGACAATGAGATACTACCACCTGGGTACAACATACTTAGACTAGACCCCACTATTAGGAAGGGAGGAGGGGTAGCTATACTTTATAAAAATGCACTAAATGTTACTAGAGATTCCCTACAACCACCCCTATTCATAATGCAGAAATTCTTATTACCAAATTACGAATTAATAATAACAAAAGTATAAACATTGTTTTTGCCTACATTCCCCAAAGCAATAATACAAACACCCCAGATAATATTTCCACTGGTTATCTAATACCTACCCTCAAGAATCTCTTATTCTTGGAGACTTCAATATAGATTGGAATACCTGCTCCTCAGCAACCCCAACCACCCACATAAATCTATATGGGTTCAAACAAATATCATTTTCTCACACTAGAATCAGTAAACCCTCTAACAAAGAAAGTATCCTAGACTGGATACTTATCAATAGTCATCCCCATATGTACCAGTCTGGGACACTCCCTGATGACCTAAATGATCACTCTCCAACCTTCATTATTAAGTACAAAGCTGATAACCCCCACCAACCCACATACAAAACAATTAGAAACAATAAGAACTTCAATCCCACCAACTTCCAGAATTAACTTGTATTATGCAACTGCTCAGTCCTAAAACAACTGCCACTTGAGGATGCTGTTGCATACTTTAATACCAAATTCCTTACCATCAATGATTCTCATACTCATGCAGGTACTATTAGAACTAAAACAAAAATTGCACCATGGCTTGCAAAAGATACCAAAATAAAAATCAAACTTAGAAATCCTGGGCCACCTGGCGAACAACTCAAGCTCCTCTAGACCAGCTGAGATTTTGTCAGCTTAGGAATGACTGAAAAAAATCCATTCTGGACAAACAAAAACCTACTTCTATAATCTTCAACAAAAACACCAAAACAAACCTCAAAAGTTCTGGGCAGGTCTAAATAGACTTCTTCATCCAGGTCAAACTACGACACCAACTCCTTCCACAGCTACCCAAAATCTCCCGGAGGACATTCCTAATACCTTTAATAGTTTTTTCACCAAGACTATCCAGACCCAGTCAATTAACTCCCATAGGCTCTAATTCCCTCACAGCTTTCTACTCAGCTCACCGTTAGTTTCCAACCAGTCTCTACCTCACTTATCAGATCCCTTATTAACACATTAAAACCAACCACCTAGTTGCAGACCTCCTCCCCGCAGAATACCTACAAAAAGTCGCAGACGCCATAACTTTCTCTGTCAACATTTTGATCAACAGAACCATAACAGAAAACTCCATCCCCTCCATCTGGAAAACATCCCATGTTATACCACTCTATAAAGGTGGCAGTTCCACAGAACTGTCCAATTATAGACCCATTTCCATTCTCTCCCCACTGGCCAAAATAATGGAGAAATGCATCCATAAACAACTTTTGCATCTCATTCAGAACAATCTGTTGGCTAACTCTCAGCATGGCTTCAGGCCATATCACAGTACCACCTCTGCTCTCCTTTCTTTCTCCAATGCCATAAAACATAAAAGAAATAACAATAAACTATCCTCAGGCCTCTTTCTCGACCTTTTCAAAGCCACTGATATGGTTAACCACCAACTACTCATCCTTACTCTAAAAACCATATCCCTGGATAACCATGCTCGTCAATGGTTCCATTCCTATCTGAGTGGTAGACGTCAGGCTGTCCTATGGAAGAACAAACTATCCACCCTGCTACCTCTCACCCTTGGAGTTCACCAGGGCTGTATTTTAGGTCCCCTTCTATTTTCAATCTTTATTAAAGATCTCTACACTGTCATCCCAGATGCAACTTGTATCCAATATGCCGATGACTCTACTTTGATCTGTTCAGCTTACTCCCCAACAGACCTGCTGACCTTATCCCAGAAAACATTCAACATAGTCGAAAACTGTCTCTCTAATCATTGTCTGATTTTGAAACCTAACAAAACCAAGCTACTACTCTTCTCCCCTACGCATAGACCCACTCCACTGTCCTTTACTATAACATCTAACAATGGTACCATTACTTCCCCTGGTGCTCATACAAAACTCTTAGGGTAATAGTAGATAACTTCAAATTTGATGTGCATGTCAATCAAACTATCAAAACTATTAATAAAAAACTTGGCTCACTATATAAAAATAAACCTTTCCTAACTCCGTTAGCAAGGACTGCCATTGCCCACACTCACGTACTCTCAACCCTCCAATATGCCTCCCCTATTTTAACCAACCTGAACAAATCTGAACTTAGCCAGCTTTCAAGCTGTTACAACCATACTGCCAGATTTGCTACTGGCTCTACACATTGCACACATCACTGCCAAAACTTTAGTCTACTAGGGTGGCTAGAATTCCCCAGCTTACATAAGTATAATCAGCTCAGAGTAGCACACAAAGTTCTCAACCAACATGAAAAAACTCCTGGACTTAAAAACCTTATCAATTCCAACAGTAACTCCAGGTCACTTCGATCATCTAACAAACTGCTGGTTGAAACACTCAAAACTAACAACTCAGTCGGAGACACACTTACCTGGAACTCACTTCCAGCTGACCTTACTATAGAATCCTCACTATCTCAATTAAAAAAAGTCTCAAAGGGTATTTTACTATGCACAGACTATGTTCCTGTTCCAACCCAGACTAACTCCTCAACTACCCAGTTTAATATCCCTATAACGCTTAACCCTCTACCTCTCTCTCTAGTCACTCATGACTCGCTACCCCCTCTATACTTCCACCTTTCTATACACTACCCCTACTCCCTAACCTTTACCCCCACTACATCTTATCTGTCTCCCGTACTCTATCTGCCTTCTTTCACTACCAGGTATTCTGAATACTCTTGGTCCTATTGTTTCTAACCCCTTTCCTTTTTTGAAAAAGCCTAACATACATCAGACACCTTAACATGAAGGACTATGAATTATTCCACACTGATGTTCCTAGACCATAACATCTCTACTTAACTAGCCTCTAGAACTTGAATTGCCTCTTTTACATACCTGCTCTTTTGAATATTTAATTTTTTTTCTTCTTTACTATTGTATACTAAATAGTACTGTACGCAATACTGACTTTCTCTAATGTCCTATTATCTATGATAGTCTGTCATCCTTACCTTACTAGTCTTTTTAATGTGTATGTTGTTATTTACTATAGTCTGTTACTTTTTCAATGTGTAAATTATTATCTGTATGACTGGAGCTTTCCTCCCCAGGCCTCCGCTGAAAATGGACATGTATCCAGTCGGACTATCCTGGTCAACAAATGTAAACTACATAAATAAATAATGGGTTTGATGAGAATTAAAACTTTGGATATACAGCAGATGCCTTTGGAAATTAGATATGCCAAAAAGAGGCTTTATGAACTGTTATGGAGAATTGATGATTAAAATACAAGGAATTATCAAGAGTGCCTAGATCTCTTATGATGCTGTATGACTGGTGGGGTGTGTCACCTATATGGTACAGAAAATGTTTTATTTCCCAGAATTAACTATACTACATTTTTCATATTTAATTTGAGAACATTATCCTTGTGCTAACTGTTAACATGGTCTAACCCTTACTAGAGTAATTATGAATCAGAGAAAGATCAAATATACCCTAAATTACAGTCATTTGCAAACATAAATAGCCACAGGCTAAGAGTGTTGTCCTGAAGAAGGTCTAAGAAATAGATGCCAAGTGATAGGGCTCAGCATTTAGCCCTGCAGTATACCACTGGTGACCTTTTTGCTTTCATATGTGTCACCTGCAACTTTAACCAAATGGGTTGTATCAGAATTAACAACCAGTTAATTCCACTCGGCAACATAAGAATTTATCTTCAGATTTTTAAGTTTGTCAATAATGACTGCATGGAGAATAGTGTTAAAGGCCTTGGTCAGGTCTAGGTATGCAGTATATAGTACATAACCACTATTCACTTCTTTTTTTAACTTTTTAAATTAAATTAATGAAGGTGAGGAGTCAAACTGAACAGGGTCCAGGAATATCAGGTTTTTCAAAGTCCAGATTTATGAGCCTTGGGGTAATATATTCCAAAGTTTTATGTATGAAATTAGAGAGGCTAATGGACCTGTAGTTATCAGGATCTGTTGTCAAGCCACTCTTGTGCAATGGCATTACATCAACATTTTTCGGTGCTACTGAAATGCAAGCAGTGGAGAGGCTTAGACTGCAGAGGTTAAATAGGGGTCCAGACAAGCCATATTTGGCACTGATAATCAGACAACATGATATGTTAACCAGGTATCCTGGATAAGGTGTCATGGAACATACTGGGACCTTTGGATAGGGTAAGGGCTTTGTGAGTTATGTAGACTGAGACAGAGTTTAGAACCAGGTGATGCAGGATGCATAGGACTGACCATAAGCTTAAATCAGGTGAACAGTTTGTCAATAACCAGTCACAGATCACACACAATTTGGCAGTATTTCTGCTATCCAATGAGGCTGTTTTGAGTCAAAGGATTGTGCAGCTCGGCCTGTTTAATGGCTGAAGATCTTTAGCATGTGGTAGATGCTGGATGCAAGACATTTGTAAAGTTCTTTGCTGTTACCCCTTGATGCATGTGCTGAGCCTGTCAGTGGTTTTTACTTTGACTGCCTCTTTTTTTTCCTTCTTTCCTGGAATGACTTTAGGTAGATCAGATGTAAAGATGTAATGAATAAAGGTTTATTCATACCTCTTTCACCTGTTCTTCATTTTATAAAATGTCCTTTATTCTAGTTTTGTCTGTCTGTCTGTCTGTATCTGTCTTTCATTTACTGGGAAAGTCCAAATGGTAGAGCCCTTTTTCAGCAGAGGTCTGGGAGGAAAAGCTCTATATTACATACATCTGACTGAACCAACAGTAAAAATATGCTATAACACTCAGGATTATACAACTTAACAGGTTTTCACCCTATTATGTACAATATATAGTATTTACAGTGTCAGAGCTTAATATATGCAGCATGTACAACTCACACACTTCAACACAACGATCGGCATTTTTCCACAGTATATGTACATACCCCACTGTAATATTAGCACAGAACAGATAAGACATATGCATCTTTTATCCAAACAGTTAAAGTCACTTGAGACTTGTAAGCAGAAGAGTGATATAGCCAAAGTAAAAGCATTTAGTGACATTTGTTTGATCTGAATGTATGATGTAAAGAATTAGCAATGGGGTTGGTACAAGGGCAGTACTGTTATGTTAACTGGTAGGATTTCATTTAAATTGCAAATTTTCCAGAGTAAAAAATATAGAACAACAAGGGGTCTTGGTAAAAGGACTGTTACAAATGCTTGACATGTATATTTTACCTCAAATGTATGGCTTGTTTCTTGCAAAAAAATTGTTTCTCTAGTAAATCACTGTGGATTACATTCAGACAGTAAACCCAGAAATTAGAAATTCATAATTGCTACTGAAGAGAAAATTAATGTTGAGGCAAATCCTGCAAAACTTTATTAGTAAATTAGAATATTACTTAAAAATTATCCTAGATTTTAGGCGTTTGCCACCCCCTCAATTAATTTTTGCTCTGCCCATAATTCTTCAGCAAAAAAAGTTGAGAGCTATAGTATTAAATGCTTATCCAGCATATTACAGCTGCGACCCAGGCCCAACGGGTCTACTTCAGATCATTGAACGGCCATAACATCTGAAAAGGACCTGGACAAACATGACTAGTTAAATATGCAAGCAATAATGCCAGATAGGGTGTGTGTTAATGTGTAATTAATGCCTGCTCAGAGGTGTTATGAGGCCCAATGCCCCATGTCAACTTTTTTGCTGAAGAATTATGGGCATTTATTGTCTGTTTGCAATGCGATAGTGTTTTGATTAGTTTTTGCTGTAAATTTTGAAATTAACATTTTAAATGAAACTCAAATATTTGTGACACATGTAAAAGTAAAGAAGAAAACAGTATGTACATTGACAGGTTTAAACAGAGTTTCCTGGTAAATGAGAAGAGACAGCCAAGTAATAGGATATTAGTATGGCTGGCAGGAGTCTGAATCAGGCTCCATTTAACCATGATCCAGCTTTGTTGACTCTGAAGTCAAGTGCTACAGCAACAATGGCATTATCAGCCATTCAGGTAGGTCAGACCTGTACTCTGTGAGGTCACAGTATGAATTTATTACACACCATGTTTAATAAAATTTTGTTTTACAGGAGATATATTGATGATTTGCTTTTTGTATGTGGTGGTGAGTCAGATGAACTCAATATTTTTATTTCAGATCATAATGGGAGTACCAACTTTCTCACCTTTATTAAAGGTGGTTTTGGAAGAGAATTTTTTGGATCTAGAAATTAAAATGGATGTTGAGAACAGCAGATTTTATAGTAACATTTTTCGGAAGGTTACTTTTATAAACAATTATTTAGCTTCCGATAGTGAACATCCCAGGTGCATGAAACATAATGCTGTTAAAGGACAGTTTATCAGATTAAGTCACCTGGTCAGCAATGATATCCATTTTGAGGATGAAGTTATTTATGTTAAACCCAATGATTTTTCAATGTTGAGAAATCTTCCTCTTCCTATCTCTTTGGACTCTAATAGTATTAGAAAGGTCATTAGTAGGAATTGGCATATTGTTTGGGGTAATACTGATCAGAGTTGAATTCTTGGACCAGAACCCAAGTTTAGTTAGAAAAAGTTTGAGTTGAAAAAATTGTTTGTGAAAATTCCAAACAATCAAGTTATAACTAGAAACAGTATATTTTGATGTAATGCCTGTAAATATTGTAGATTTATTAATGAGAAGTCCAACATAATTCTGAAAAATAAAATGCAGTTTTAGGCAAGAAATAGGTTTACATGTAATTCAACTTTTATAGTATATTTGTAGTATATCTGACTACTTTTGAATCATGTGAGTGTTTTTATCCAAAATAATTTATGAGCATTCACTGGTGATCAGGAATAAAGATTCTATAAGTGCGTTAGTCAAACATTCACCAGTTTGTGATAATTTTAAAAAATATATTTTTATGTTGTTGATTTGTTAGATTAGATCCTTTTTTGTGGTGACATAAACACCATTTTGGAGGTTAAAGAACTTAACTTGCAAATGTTGTTGCAGGCTGACAAGTTGCCTGGTCTTAATGAAATCATTAATATTAAATGTCTTTTAAAATTATAGGTACAACTGATATTTATTTTTGAAAAATATATACATTTCTTATATATTTATATTCATTATTAATTAATATTCACTGTTTGTCACTGCTTTGTGAGTTTCTTATGTGTGTTTGCATGTGTTTTATTACCTTTATCAAATTGTAAATATATGTACATGTATATGTGTGTGTGTGTACACTTATTTTTCTTTTTATTCATTTTTTTGAGTTTTCACTTTAAGGATTAATTATATGTTTCATTTTTTCATGTGACTTCTATTAATGATGTACAAAAAAGGGGGGTGTTTTGTGATTGTTTTTCAAGATATGATGAAGTTTGCATTATTAATGGCTGAATGAAAGTGCTCAGCTAATAATTCTTCTGGACCTGTGTGGTATTTCATTGTTCCTGCCACTTCAACATTCATTAAGGCTGCTGGTGTGCGGTTTGGTCTTGTGCAGCTTCCTACTATTGTTGATTTTGTCTAGTTTGCTCCTTTGGAGGATTCTTTTGCCACCTTTTGTTTTTAGATCAGAGGCGATAGAAATTCTTGATGATTGGGAAGACAAAAGGAGGTCAAAATGAGATGCAAGTGTCCTACAAACATGTAAGCCCCACCAAAGATAAAAAAAATGTAGTACACATTATTCTGATTTTTGAATTATATGTTGTTGGACAAAAGCTTGCTACAAAATTTGTATTGTGTTTAATTGCTTTGGTTTAATCATTGCATATAACAAAAATTAATTCATTAATATACCTTGTGTAATACAGTTTAAACATGTTGGGTTTTAATAATACATGTTTGCAGTACTTTTATTACAGTTTTCAACAAATGTGAAAGGGTTGACATTTGACAGGTCAGTATAATCTGTATTATTTGGAGGGATGATCAGAACTAATGCATTCATTATGTAGTCTTTATTGCATATTACTGTGATACAATGTTCTCTGCAAGATTGCATTGTAAAGGATTTGTTAAAAACAGTTAATCTGCCTGGCAGTTACTGCAGAAGACTTTTTAATGAGCTGTGTTTGAATCCTTCCACATTCATTTACTGACTGTGTGACCTTCAGTAAGTCACTTAGCTAGACATTTTTTGGGGCATTTTATCATTTTCACTAGGAACCTTAATGGCCTCCTAACCATGAACCTGTGGTTGAGTTTTGCTATTTATTTCCACTTACATAGCTGATCTAGTTCAGCACACCAAATTCTTAAGACAACATAGGCTAATTATTCTTCAAGGGGAGCAGGCACTGCATTTCTAGATAAAATGATGAACTTGAACGTTGTTTTTCCAAAAGCACCACCTGCCTTAGTAAGTTTTCTTTAACACAAAATTATTCAGTTGACTTTTACTTCTGTAAAAAACCTTTGCAATTAAACTGTGTTACACATGGCTGTGTCTCATGGTGTGATGCTAGTAACCTCTATACAATTTCATCTAGCTCATATAAACCTACCAAAAAAGTACATGTAATTTGTTTTATCATAATACAGTCCATGGGGAGTACACAGTCAACAAAGTGGCTGTGAATATTTATTTATTTATTTATTTATTTATTTATTTCAGTTTGATGACCGGGGAGGTCCACTGGGCTCAGGAGCCCATTTTCAGTGGAGGCCCGGGGAGAAAAGCTCCACATTACAAAATACAAAGATAAAAAGAATAAAAAGAATAAAACAAAATACAAAATACAAAAGATAAAAATAAACATAAGATTCAAGGTACAGATACATAAGGATGCAACCGTCAGTCTACATGGTATGAATGCTGGTAATTTTTGATACAGAGGTAATAAAAGGAATGGTGTTTACATAACATATTATTTATATCTTGAAATGGATGATTAAAAGATTACAAAGAGTCTGAGTCTAGTAATGGCAGAGTGGTAGAGCAAGCATAGGTTTTTAGGGAGGGGAATAAAGGGAGAGCAAAAAAAGTCTTACAAGGAAAAATTAATGACTGTTTAACTTTATCAGCTCAGCAGGTTCAGTCATTTTTATCCACAGACATCTCCCAAACCCAGCAATTATAGATATCTTTTTCAGATGTTTGGTGGCAGAGGGCTATCTCTGGATGAAAGTACCTTATGCTCTTATTATCTGCTCACTTTAAGCAGTCTTTAATTTGGCTTCCCAAGACTGGTGTGTATTTGAATTAAGTTTCAATATATTACTCCTGTTACTGTTTATGTGAAACAAAATATGTTACTTTGTGAATTATTATTGTTACTAATTTTTTGACACTCTAACACAAACATCTGAAAAAGATATCTATAATTGCTGGGTTTGGGAGATGTCTGTGGATAAAAATGACTGAACCTGCTGAGCTGATAAAGTTAAACAGTCATTAATTTTTCCTTGTAAGACTATTGTGTATTTGTGTAAAGCGAACTGGAATACTTTACTGTGGTCAGTTTTATCACAATCAAGCATGTGATGTATAGAAAATCAGTAAAGTGGCCATAACTGAGGAGTATGAATATTGGTGTGTGTGTGTGTGTGTGTGTGTGTGTGGGTGTATGTGTGTGAGAATAATTAGCTCCTGTATCCCAGAGTACTTATGGTGTAAAGAAATACATTTATTGTAATAAACTAGAGCATCATCATAATGATGGCAGCTTGTGTGGCTTTTTATGGATGAAATGTTCTGAAAGAGATACTTTTGCATTATTGGTTAAACACACACACACTCACTAACAAATGCTGCTACAATAAACATGAAATATAAAACAACAAAAAGTGAATACCTGCTCCAGGGTTATGGTTATTTATACTTACTATACAAAACGTTTTCCTACAGCACAATAGGATTATCTCATTTAGGGTCATACAAAACTTCTGCAAAACACAGGGACCTTGCTGCTAAACTTCTACATCTAGAAAGTCAATGCAAATGCAAGGTCAGGCTGTTGTAACCTAGTAAGCACCTATGAACACATGCATTTATACATGTTCCTAGAAATCTGTGTGGGGGACCATGGTTTGAAAAAAGGCTAGTGCCCAGGATACACTTAGTCTGGCACTGATTTTTGGTACTGTTCTTTTCATAAAGTCAGTATCTTGGTATCTGCAGGTCCTTTTCTCTTTATTCGCTCACCAAGGTTCCATCAGCAGCATCAAAGTCATCTTTTCTTGGCCCATCACCACCTGTAGTTTGGCCAGTAGGTTATCCAGTCTTCAGTTAACATAAATCCAACAAACAGCTTCCATCTCCTTTATAACTCTTTGATGCCCTTGCTCCATTTTGGCTCCTCTCCTGTTCCACTTCTGTCTCTGACTACATCTCCTTTCCAAGGTTACATTATTACCATGATTCTTGCTCAGTGACATAATTACCTTTCCTCATTAATTGCAGTAAAACTTAAAGGCCCCTATTGATTTTAAATAGCTTTCAGCTATTCTTCTAGTAAAGCCACACCCTGTGAACTAAGATGCAACTTCTCACTCAAATATAATGCCCCATCTTCGAATGTGCTCCACAGCTTTCTCCTACAGTTCCCAAATCTAGGTTTCCTTCATCATTTAATCAGCCGGTTGCTAAAGGCAGCAGTTCAGTCCCTTCTGGCCTTAGACACTGCTATTATTTTGGATAAAGTAAATGAGCTGCCTACATGATTACTTCGGTTACATGTTCTTCCTGGTGCTTTCCTACCTTTCCTTCCAACAGATTTTCCATATAAATATGGATTAGCAAGTGTGTGTTTTCTCAGACTTTTGGTATGCTTATCCATACTTACCTTGCACTTCTTAATGTAATTCTTGTAACCACAGCTACCGCTAGTCTTTCTCTGTCATCACTCCACTACCACTTTCACTTATTATTTAAGTTTCTTTGTAGCAGGGCACCCTCATTACTACCCCTGTTTTGCTTCTTTGTCCTTCCTAATTTCTCTCCTCCTTTCATCTACGCTTTTTGCTCCATTATGCCCCCAACACTGATTTGTGCCTGCCCCTGCTCCTCCTGTTTCTGCTATCTCCTTCTCCTACATTTCTCGTTGTGCATCACCCTTATTTTTTGTGCTTCTCAGCTGACTCCTCATTATTGTATGTTTAATAACTATATTGTGTCAGTGTGCCATGGTTTACTATGGTGAAAGACTTTCTGGTTAGACAACAAGAGTGAAGTACCAGGATTAGAATACAGCACCTCTCCACCATTGGTAAACTACGAGTTAAGCACAAGGTTGCTATGATACATTGCAATTGTATAATGGCTTTATTTTAGAAAGAAATGTCTTATGTTTTTTAATAATACCACTATGTGTTTGGAACTTCACTTTTCTTGTGTATCTCTGGGAATGGCTTATTCTTACAATATACATGCATATGGCCTTCGGTGTAATGACATATATACATTACATCACTTTATTGCATCTCACGTTTTCTTGCTGACAGATTACTACATTTCTTTGACTACAACAGAAGCATGAAGAAGGAAAACTCCTACTAGGCTACCTGGGGTATGTCCTTCTTCTGTGACTTTTCTTATGGTACCCTGGCTGTTTTCTTCTGTCACCTTTTTTTTATGGTGTCCTGGCATGTTCTTCTCTGATTTTTCTTATGGAGTCTTGGCCACGTTATTCTTCTGTGACTTTTCTTAAGGTGTTCTGGCCATGTTTTTAGTTGTTGCACTACTGCTCTTGGATATCATCATAAGCTCTTGTAGGTTTAGCTGCTAATTGTTCATAGCTATTTAGCCTTGCAGTGGGGCTGAAGTGAAAAGATAGCCTGTGCTACTGTACAATAATTTACTTCAATCAGCGTAGTTACCATATGGTAGCTGTATGGGTATTTGCTATTGCATTGAGTACAAGTTTCATTCCATCTTATTAAGATGAACAAGAATACATTGGGCTAAGTTAAAAATGGGTTCATCTTTATTTAACTAGATGAACACACAGATTCCAATGATACTGTATGGATTCTGGAGTTATCTAGCCTACTGTTAGTAGATTTAAGCTAGTGAAAACATTAGTATGTAACCATCAATGTTTTATTCCCTATTATCATACAATAGTATTATATTAAAAATAAATGTTTTACCAGTTTTTAATAATAACATTGTATTAAGGACATTAATTTGTTTTTTGGCTGAGGTGGATAATGGGAATATGTATAGATGGATGCAATATACAAAGCCACCTGTCCTGCATACATTAACATGCTTACATGGTAGCAGTTTTCTTAGCTGAAAGCCCATTTGAATGGCCAAATGAACTGCTTGCTGCTTTTACTGAACATTTGCATTTTCAAATTCTTGTTTTGCAGGAAGAGGTTGGTTGATGAACACATGGATAGGGTGAGTGTATTCGAATCTTTGCAAGTTAGGAGTTGAATAAGGGCTAGCTAAGGAGATAAGATTTAAGTGTGTGTATGCACATCTAAGTGCTTCAGGTTAGGTTTCGATTAGGGCTTAGGTAAGGATATAATTCACTTGTGTATGCAAGTTTGTGGATTATGGCTACAGTAAGGTCTATGTGAGAGGATATATTTAGTTGTGTGGGATAGATTTAATTATGCATGAGCAGGTGTTTCTGATTAGGGTTAGAGGAGGGGCTAGCCATGCTTTTGTGTGGTTATTGTCTGCATCTGTGTTTGGTATAGTTAGGGAAATGTTTTTTTTCAAATGGGTTTTTTTAAGATAAGGTGAAGGGTTAAGGGCAGGGAAAGGCTAAGTACAAAAGTGTGGTGGTACAAGTCAGATAGAACTGATTCTTAAAAACAGTCCTATATTTTTTTCTTAGCATTATAAGAGGTTACTAGGCTAATGGCCCTAGAACCTTTTCAAGCCTAGCCATTCATGCCTTAATTTTTCCAATTATCAATGCCTACAGATTAGAATGATTTTGGAAAATGTCTGTGCCTA
This sequence comes from Protopterus annectens, assembly GCF_019279795.1. Classification (NCBI taxonomy): domain Eukaryota; kingdom Metazoa; phylum Chordata; order Ceratodontiformes; family Protopteridae; genus Protopterus; species Protopterus annectens. The sequence goes on from NC_056725.1 coordinate 736,016,363, forward strand.
AGGGCATCTACAAGCCCATGATGAAAAGTCAGGGATGAATTTGCAATTTTCCTTCCACTGGCCCAAACTGCATTTGAATAGACTTAGGAATGAGTTCTGCTTCACATGAAAAGGAAAGCTATTCCAGAGAAGGGGTAATGTATGACACGCATTCTTGTCCCTCCAATATGTTTTATGTCACAGACAAGGTTTATATCCTTAGATTGGGTAATTCTAGTGCTGTTTGTTTTGCGAATGTATGACAGATCCATCAGGGCTGGATCAGAGAATGCCTTGAAGTTTAGGAGACTGAGTACAGGGAGAGGGCTTTAAGGTGGCCTTCACATGACGTATTATTTACACCCTGTATTTTTTGAGTGAGGAACCTCTGCGGCTGTTTCAGTTGTTGCAATTGTGTGGTCAGGTACATGCTGAAGGTTGCATTGTACTTGATTATTGGTGTAATGAGGGCTGAGTAGAGTGGAACTATGATCTCCTTAGATCTGGATGCCATGCCCTTACTAGTAATTTGTGACAAACAGAAGGATTTTCTCACCACCATGGACACATGGTGATCAAAGTTCAGGTTACTGCCAACCTCATTTCCCAAGTCCCTTAATGGTCTACTCTTCAGGGAGTGTTATCAGTGTTGTAATTTGCAGTGGTGGTTGTCTACCCTAAGGGTATAATTATATATATATTACACTGAGTTTTACACCATGACTCCACATCCAGATGTGAGGCCCTCATAGGTTCATAGGTGTGCACTAGGCTAATGGCTCTGGAGCCTTTACAAGCCTAGCCCATAGGATTATCCTGGCATCATGCCACCCAACCTTAGTTCCCAGTGCCTCTGTCAAGTAGAGCCACTGGAGGGATCCCCGGGGTGAATTTTCTATTTCCCATCCACTCATCAAGATTTCTCTTGAAGAGGGCCAGTAAGGTGCTCTGTTTGACATGTATGGGCAGTCAGTTCCATAGCATGGGCAATCTTTGGGTTATGAGCCTGTCCCTCCAGCATGTTCTGTTGATTGTGGTAATGAGGATGAGGTATCTGGAGCATGTGGTGTGAAGGGATTGTGATTTCTTTATATGTAGCATTTCTAACAGAGCTGGGTCAGACATGGCTTTATAAGTCAAGCAAAGATGGCCTCTAAATATGCGATATGAGACAGAGAATAGTTGGAGTTTTTTGAGTCTGTCCATATAGGACAAGTGTTTAAGGCCTAGGATCCTCTTTGTGAGGTACTTCTGTGGCCTCTCCATTTGTTGCAGGTGTCTAGTGAGGCACATGCCAAATGGGGCATTGTAATGGATGATTGACCCTAATGGGGGAAGAGTAGAGGGAGACAATGACCTCTTTCTTCTTGGATGCAAAACCCTTAGTAATGCGTTGTGCCGCATAGAAGAACTTTCTGATCACAGTGGCAATGTGGTAGTCAAAAGAGAGGTTGCTATCAACCTGTGTTCCAAGATCTCTTATAATGCCTTCTGTGTTCAGTGGACTACCATTGATGTGGTAATTTATGTGACCGGGTTTTTCCCAAAGGGGATGATGACACATTTTTTGGCATTGAGCTTAAGGCCATGGTTCTGACACCAGTCGTTGGTCTTAGTGAGGCCTTTCTGTAGGATGTCAATATCACTTGGGGAGTTAATAATAGCTCCCAACTTGCAATCGTCTGTGAACTTTTTCAGCCAGAGTCCCTTCGTGTTGACCTGGACTTCAGAGAAGTAGATAACAAACAGGAGAGGACCAAGGACCAAACCCTATGGGACTCCACTGGTGACTGGTCAGCAGTCTGACTTGGAGTCAGCTACTTTCACACTGTGGGTTCTATCTGTGAGCCAGTTTGCAATCCACCTAGTGATATAGGGGTTGATGCCTAGCTTAGTGAGTATTTCTATGATTCCTGAGTGGGAAATGGTATCAAAGGCCTTGCCAGATCGAGGTAAGCTGTATGACCCACTTTGCCTTCATCCACAGCTCTGGTGACTGACTCAAAGAAGTCGACCAGGTTGAGCAGGCATGATCTACCCTTCACAGAACCAAACTATGTGGGATCCAGAGTTTGGAGATTCCCTATATCCTTGTTTATTAGGTCCATGATGATGCATTCCATAGCTTTGCATATCAGACTCATCAGGCTAATGGGGCGATAGTTCCCAGGGTCTGTAGTCACAAATTCTTTGTGGAGCGGGATGACTGTAGCAGTGTGCCATTCGGTAGGGACAATGCCTGAGGTGAGGCTGTGACTAAACAGGGCACACAGGTGAGGTGCAAGTTCATTCTGTAGTTCGTGTAGAACACAGCCAGGGATATTGTCAGGTCCCATAGAAGCTTTATTCTTGGCATTGGACAGTGCTGTTTTAACCTGTGCAGCAGAAATACTGGGTGCCTGGCAATCTACTGGTATTGTGACTGGTCCTTTAGGTTCATAGGTTCATAGGTAAGTACTAGGTTATCTGCCCAAGGCATTTATAAGCCTAGCCAGAATGTGTTGGCTTTCACCACCTTCTAAGATTAACTTTGCGGGGGGAGAGGGGTAAAGTTGGCACTGAATCTGTCGGCGAGATCCATGCATTTGTGTACGTGTTTGTACAGTGCATTGGTGTATGATTCGGTGGTCATGCAACTATTCTCCATTTGCATGGGAACCATGAAGTTAGCTACCTGTTTTCAGGAGCCCAAAGTTAGCTTTGGAGAAGTTTTTCATGGTGGTTACCTTTGGCGGAGGGGGGGTGGATTTCCAAGGTGATTAGATTGTGGTCGGATCTAACCAGGGAGGAGTTGACTACTGGTATGGAGTAACATCGCTCATGTTAGTAATGATCAGGTCAAGGATGTTGCTACCTCTAGTGGGGGTAAGAACGAGCTGGTAGAGGGCATTGGAATTAATGAATTCCAGGAAACATTGAGCAAGTGCATTGGTACATGAGTAGTTTTCCCAGTTAATGGAAGGGTAGTTGAAGTCGCCCAGTATGAGAGTGTTAGGTTGGACCCTAATATTCTCCAGGGTGCTTAGGAACATGGAATGTGAGTCCTGGGACATGATTGGGGACCAATATTAGGCTACGACCTGAATCGCTGTCTTACCCAGTGTTAGCCACACCTGAAGTATCTCTGATGTGTTATGTTGGGCTACCAGTCTGGAGGTGTGCCCATCCTTTATGAATATGGAAACACCACCACCTTTGGAGCTTTGGCCCAAATTCTGGGGCCGAATAGCCTGGGAGTGCAGGGGTGCTTTCTGCTGCTTTGAACCAAGTCTCTGTTACCGTACAAATGTTGATGTTCTCCATTTTAAAGAGTGCTTCAAGCAAGTGCATTTTGAGATTTAGTCTTCTAGCATTGAGCAGCATGACCCTCAGATTGCATTTGTTTGTAGCTGTTATGGTGGTAATTTGGTCTTTGGAACACCATCAAAAAAAAAGTACTATAGGGGTGGCAAGAGCCTTGGCCAGCATCCGGAAGCCCAGGGTGACAGATGCAGGCCATCTCTGGCAAAGCATCGAGGTCTGACAGTCATATCATCCCAGGCAGACAGATACTGGATCCCTTAAGAATGACATCAGAAACTTAACCAATTGTTGAAATGAATCATTTATTGCTTGTATTGTGGTATCATTCTGGATGATGGTAGGATGCTGCTCAGGGCTAGGGTCATACCCGCCAAGGCTACATAATCCGAGAGCTCCTCCATGTCTCTTTTCATGTAGTCCAGGGAGGTACATCTCAGGTCATTCACACTCACATGTACAATGACAGAGTCACACTTGTACCTGTTGTTGAGGGACCTGAGCATGTGTGTTATGTGGCAGATCATGGAAGATATCAACATCTTTGGATGACTCAAAGCATACACCCAGCTTACAGTCATCAACAAATTTGGTCAGTTAAATTCCGTCTACATTTGCCTTGAATTCAGAAAAATATATTCCAAACAGGAGAGGTCCCACTACCGAGCCCTGTGGGACATGCTAATAACAGGCCCCTTGGTGGAGGTAGAGTCTTTCACCATAGCCTCATGTGTTCTACTAATAAGCCATTTGGCTGTCCATTGAGTGTCATAGGGATTTATGCCTAAATATGTGAGTGTGTCTATAATACCCAATAGAGGTATTGTGTTAAATGCCTTTGTCAGGTTGAGGTAGGCAGTATGCACCTTTTGACCTTGTCCATGGCTCTAGTGACTTTATCGCAGATGTCCACCAGGTTTAGTAGGCATGACTTGTCCTTGATGAACCACAATAGAGTTGCAAGCGTTCCACCAAAAAAAATAAATAAATCCAAAAAAGTAGAACCTGAATGCGTACAATAAAGCTCCCAGACTGCTCGTCCTAAATATTCTTGGTGCACCATAAAACTGATAAATTTAGACGCTCCCCATCATAGATATATCAAACTTGTTTATTAGTAAAAACAAATGACATGAACGTTAAACACATATGTTTTCGTTTTATAAAACTTCATCAGATGTGAGCTCAAATAAATTAACACGATATTTAAACAAGTTCAAATTCCACAAGAAACAATCATTTCTTTCTATTTAACATATTTGATTGACATTCTAAAAAATCCCATTGAATAAAATGATTGGATGCACTCGTGCTAGTGTTCTGATGAAGCTTGTGATTTTTACAAGTGAAAGCGCTCAACAGTTTGGATTTAATAAATGGTTTTATAATTTCATCCATTGGCTCCATTCTTTGTCATTCATCGCTTTTCTGTGCTGGTTGAACTCAAGGATTCGATTGCTGCTGGGATTATACTGCGATTTAGCGGTATTGCACAGAAGTCACATTCAGATTCCCAAGACACAGGAGGTTTTTTTGGGCGTACAGTGGATTTGTTTATAGTTCTTGGTTGACACATTGTTCGCTTTTGGGTCATTTCTATTAAACGTATTTGATTGACATTCTAAAAAAATCCCATTGAATAAAATGCTTTTTCCTAAAAAACTACATAATATGAATAAAATCAGTGTGCAAGTGATAATTCATCCCTAGCCATAAATTAATATTCAATTTAAACTTCGAACATTGATAAAAGCTTAAAAAAAGCTTTGATAAAAACATTTATAAATATCAAAAAAATATATTAAGAATATATATATATGTATGTATTTGTTTTGAAGCCAAGGTGGTGCATCAGTAGTGTTGTCGCCTCACAGCAAGAGGTTTTCCTGTTCGATTCTCGGCTGGAGCGCCTTCTGTGTGGAGTCTGCATGTTATTCCCGTGGTCGAGTGGCGTTCGAAAGACATGCGTAAATGGGCATGCCTTCGTTGAAGGTTAGATGTCAGGCTGGCACCTTGGCACTGTAAAAATCTACTGCCAATCATTAGCGGACTGGAGTTCTGCTGTGGCTACCCCTAACCAGGAAAGGCCGAAAGAAGAAGAAGAACAACATATGTATGTATTTGTTTTCCTTATAGGAAGATATCAAAGAAGCATTAGCACCATCTTCCGGCCTGACAGGACTTTTACTTTTTTTCTTTATTTAGCCTTTTCCAAGGAAATGCTTTACCTCACGATTCTATCCCATTTTACCATTATTAACATCAGTTTCCAAAACATGCTAATCATTATATGTGGTAAAATGACACAAATTCAAAACACAGAATGTCTGCAAAATACATAAAAATAAATAAAAGTAAATGATTAAATCTCATTTTTTTGGAAACAGATTTACAATTAATTCATAGTGGCATATCCATTAAAACCATTTTTTTTCCATAAAAGATATTTATGCTTGTTGGACCTATTACGTCCTTGCTTTAAACATTTGATTTAAAACTCCCATTTCCTCTAAGAAATCCTCATTGTTGGATGTCATTTGGGATGACCTTGTATATTGTCCCCTAACCAAGTTTCTCTTTTGATGCATTGGGTGAGCACTATTATAGTGTAAATAGGAATTTGAGTATGTAATTTGTCTTTCTTATAAATCACTACATCTAAATAATCTGTCTTTTCCTTTTCTATTTTGTGTGTTAATTTTAATTAATTTTAAAAAACTAGTACTATTATTTAGGAATTTCATAAATTCAAGGATATCTTCTTCAGATGCCCCCCAAAAAATGCAAATGTCATCCAAAAATCTTTCATATAACAGCCATTTATTGCTGTAAATGGAACCAAAGACTTGCTTTTCTTCCCATTTTGCCAAAACTATATTCGCATAAGTTGGTGCGCAGGCTGCACCCATGGCTACACCCTTTATTTTATGAAAATATTCACCTTTAAAATAAAGGAAGTTATGGTTCAGAACTAAGTCCATTAATTGCAAAATTACTATGCATTCATTATGTGGCAAGATCTTATCCTCAAATATTAATTCCTCCAATAGTGCCAAGCCTTCTTCATAGGTTCATAGGTAGGTGCTAGGCTATCTGCCTGAGGGCATTTATAAACCTAGCCAGAGTGTGTCGGCTTTCGCCGTCCTATTGATTAATTAACTGATCCTCAGTCAAACAAAGCCAAAGAAGTGATCCCAGGTGTGAATTTTCAGTTACCCAGCCACTCGTCAAGGTTTCTTTTGAAGAGTTTTAGTGAGGAGCACTCCCTGATGTAATCTGGAATTTTGTTACAAAGCATGGGGAATCTCTGTGATAGGAATCTATCCCTCCAGCATGTTTTATTTATTGTTGTGGTGAGGTTTAACTCACTAGAGCACGTGGCTTGCAATGACTTGGATTTCTTTAGGTGGAGCATGTCCATCAATTCTGAGTTGGACATGGCTTTGTAAGTCAGGTATAGATCACCTCTGAGTAAGCGATATGCCACTGAGTACAGCCAAAGTTTTTTCGGTCGGGCTGCATAGGACATATGTTTGAAACAAGTAATCCTCTTGGTGAGGTACTTTTGTGGTCTTTCCAGCTGTTGAAAGTGTCTTGTGAGGTACATCCCAAATGAGGCATTCTACTCTATGATGGGTCTAATGAGTGATGAATATAAGGGCACTATAACCTCTTTATTTCTAGATGCAAACTCTTTAGTAATTAGATGGGCCACATAGAAGGATTTCCTAACTACTTTGGCAATATGATTGTCAAAGGAGAGATTACTATCTACCTGGGTCCCCAGATCTCTTACTACCTCTTCTGTATTAAGGGGGCTGCCACCTATGTGGTAATTCATGGGTGTTTTGTTTTTCCCAAACAGGATGACTATGCCTTTTTTGGCATTTAGCTTGAGGCCATGACTTTGACTCCAGGTGTCCGTCTCAGTAAGGCCCTTTTGGAGGATTCCATGTCAGCCGGAGAGTCAATTATGGCTCCCAGATTGCAGTCATTGGTGAACTTGGTTAGCCATAGTCCTCCTGTGTTTGCCTGTACTTCTGAAGTATATGCCGAACAGTACGGGTCCCAGGACCGAGCCTTGCGGGACACCACTTGTGACTGGTTTAGAGCTGGACCTGGAGCCTGCTATTCTTACCGTGTGAGTTCTGTCTGTAAGCCAGTTGGCAAACCATCTCGTGATGTAGAGATTTATGTTCAGGCTGGTGAGGTTTAATGCAATACCCGAGTGGGGAATGGTGTCGAAAGCCTTGGTGAGGTCAAGGTAGGCTGTGTGAACCACCTTTCCCTTGTCTATGAAAGCCACAATAAGGCTACTCCCACCACGTGGTAGCTAGCTTCAAGATGGTCCGTTTAGTGGGTATTATATATCCCCTTTCTTATAGTTGCTGGTTTTCAAGCACTACATATGTATCCCAGGTCCTTCCTTAAATAAAAACTATTTTTTAATTCTGTTCAGTTATAAATGACAAATTGCCTACTTCAAGGTACTGGTTCCAACACTAATAACACTTTCCTCGGAGCAAATTTCTTGTTATAGTAACTTGGCTCAATATGATTAGACAAGAAATTACTCATTCATTGGAAGTCACTTCCAGCTACCTTTCTTCCTTGAGTGCAAAACCTCCATTCATTGACAACTTTATGCTCCGCTTCCTCAGTAGGTACTTCCAAAGTTCTAAGTCAATAAATTGCCTGTATGAAAAACCACTAGAACAAGTTGCAAAAAGTTCCTTACTTGGAAGCCAATCTGTAACCAGCATACAGCCTGTGTGTAAAATGGGGGGCGGGGGAGGGGGGGGCAAGTCCCAAAGCTCTTCCTTCTTCTAAAGCCAATTGATTCTAATAGGCATCCCGTGTTCAAGGACACCGGAATGAATTTCCAAATTCTAAGACCAACTTCAAATCAGCGTGCTGCCTGTGCACTTAAACGAATTCCAGGATAAATGATTCTTCCTTCCTCTGAAGCCAACTGGAATCAGCAAACTGCCTGTTTGCAAAGTCTCTGGAGCCGGTCCCAAAATAATCCTAGTTCTAAAGCCAACTTCAAATAAGCATGCTGCTTGTGTTCAAAAACGGACTCAGGAATGGATAAGCGCTTTCGGTTGTAAACCTTCTTCAGATCCTGTGTTTATCTGCTTTGCTCTTCCTTTTATACTGTGTGTATTCTGGGTATTGACCAATGAGGTATTATATTCAAATTAGACTCTCTACCTTCATTATTCATTGGTTACACTTACTACTTGTATCCAATCTGTCTTTTTATATACACTGCCAAATCAGTTTAACTTCCTGAGTTCCTGCAAGTATGTCACTGGTTATTCTGTCCTCTTGGGAGGAGTCCATTCTCACATGTTCTTTAGTAGCTAGTTGTATAGCTTTACTGTCATGTTATTCAGTCCTATTTCTTAGTGGTTTAATGACAGAAGTATATTATCGCCCCCTAAGCCTCCTTTCTTTTAGTACTGGTTTTAAGGGGACTACTGTGTTAAGGCCAGGACTTTGACTGGCACACAAGTTCATAATCCATTCCATTTATATTTTTTCAGTTCTGTTGAATAAATCTCCACCTCGTGCTGTAACTGAAACATGAGTTAATATCATAAATTTAAAGCTATGCCCTGGATTATGCTTTATATGCTGATACAAAGCATTAACTTCTATCTTGTTATTGATGTCTCTTAGATGCCGTAAAATACGTTCTTTGAACTTTCTGTTAGTTTTGCCCACATAGAACGACATACATACTTCACAGCTGGCTATATATATCACATTCTCTGTATTGCAATTTCCATTCCCTTTGTAGGAATATACTTTATGTGTGATAGGATGTTGGAACACATTAGTCGTATTAATATATTTGCATGCCTTACACTTCCCACATTTAAAAGTTCCTTTTTTCTTTACTACACTTCTCTGTGTTGTTTCTGTTGTATTGTGACACAGTAGACTTTTCAAGTTCTTCTTGTTTTTCTATGTGAATTTGGGTTTTTCTCCTACTATACTTTTAATTTTAGGATCCACTGTTAAAACTGGCCAATATTTTTGAATAACTTTGTTTATTTGTTTATTATCTGGTGCATAAGTTAATATACATCTTAAGGACTCTTGGGTTTCATTATTCTTCTGTCCTTTTACATGTTTGCAATGATAATATGGTTTTCCTTTGCCTCTTCGTAATCCCATCGCTTGTTCAAAGTCCATCTGATTCTTCCTGTACCCTCTAGTTGCTAAGTTATCCACCAATTGGTTAAACTCTTGTTGAAATGTATCTTCCTTGGTACACAGTCTAGAAATGTGTATGACTTGATTTTCAAATATGTAGTTGAAATATGTGTGGGGTGCATGCTAGTTCTATGTAGCATGTGGTTCTTCCATGTAGCTTTCCTATGTAGGGCTGTCTCTACAGTTTCCTTTTTAAAGATAATACTTATATCCAGGAAGTCAATACTTTCCTGGGAGTACTTGGATTCAAACTTCAAAAAGTCCATTGCAGATGTTAGATATCTTAGAAACTGTTGGTATTGATGGACTTCTCCTTTCCATAGTAATAGTATGTCATCCACAAACCGACCATAGAACAGTACTTGCTCTTTCCATATGTTATCTTTACTATTCACCCATTGTAACGAACATAGTACTAGCACAGCTATTGGCGTAGGGAGTGCCCATGGCAACCCCCCATTTTTGCCAATAAATATTTTTATCATAAATGAACACATTACTACTCAGTATAATGTCCAAAAGGCCACAGATAACATAAACTTTCATTGCCATGTTGTTGGTGCATGAGAACTGCCTTACAGCTTCTATCCCATATTCATTGGGGATACATGTAAATAGACTATTAACATCTAGGGTTACTAATAATAAGTCTGTAATGTTATCCAAATCTTTCATAGTTTCTTGTAGTCTCTCCAAGAGAAGTTCTGTGTCCTTCAATACTGTTCTCCCTTTTTTGCATAAGTTTTTTAAGTTCATCCTCCACATATATTGAAAGTGGTTCCATGATCCATCCTCTGCCAGATACTATGGGTCTGAGAGGTGCATCCAGTAAATTTTTATGCACTTTTGGTATTCCTTTAATTTCTAGCACAGTAGGGTGGGATACTTCAAAAAACTCAAACAGTTCCTCATCTAATTCTCTGCACATCAACTTATCATATAAGTCATCTTTCACTTTTTTTTATTAGCTCTTGTAGCTGAGCCTTGCTAATTCTTCTGTAGGTTGAAGTATCACTCAACATTTCCAGCATTTTTCTGTTGTAATCTTCTTTATCCATAACCACTAGGGCTCCTCCTTTATCTGCAGGGTTAATTATTATTTCTTCATTTTGCTGTAATTCCTTCAGGGCTATTTTTTCTTTCCTAATCATATTATGAAACTGTTTGTCTTTATTACTCTGCTTCAATTGTGCTATCTCCTCTTCACATAATTTTATAAACATTTCCACTGCTGTTGGATTTATAGGTACAAATGTACTAGGTTTCTTGTACACAATGCCACTGTTACTATCTTCTTTTATATTCATTCTACCATCAAAAATATATTTTAAAGAAATATTTCTTCCAAAACTTTTAAGGTCAGTGATCACCTCGCTCAGTTCAGACTTCAATGAGGGTATAAAACTAAGTCCTTTCTGTAATAGGTCATTTTCTTCTTTAGTCAGCTTATATTTAGAGATGTTAATCACTGATGAATTAACATCATTCTTTAAGTGATGTGGTTCTTCCAAGTCACTTTTCTTTTCTTCCTTTCCCTGCTTAGGGATCTGGGTACTCTGCTTTCTTTGTTCTGTAACAGAAAAGGAAGCTGTTGAAAGATGGGTATATGGATCGTGCCTTTTTTTGGCACCGTTCCTATCTCTCCTTTAGGAGCATCCTTTCCTTTCTTCTCTCTTTGTGATTCCCTCATCTATGGCCTTGGTGACTGTCTCGAAAAAGTCAACCAGGTTTAGTAGGCATGATCTGCCCTTAACAAAGCCGAACTGGGTTGGGTCAAGTGTTTGGAGGTTCCCAATGTCTTTGTTAATGAGTTCCACAATGATGCGCTCCATAGCCTTGCAGACCAGGCTAGTCAGGCTTATGGGGTGATAGTTACCAGGGTCAGTTGTGGCCCCTCCTTTGTGGAGAGGAATAACCATTGCTGTGCACCATTCTATGGCACATAGCCTGTGGAGAGGTTGAGGTTCAAAAGCATGTTTAGGTGGGGGATTAGTTCATTCTGTAGTTCGTGCAAGACACAGCCTGGGACACCATCTGGTCCCATTGATGTTGTGTTTTTGGCTTTTGAAAGGGCTGTTTTCACCTGTGCATCTGTGATTTTTGGGACACTACACTTTTCCGGTATTGTTGTGGGCCTTTTTGGAGGTGAGAGGGGGGTGAAGTTTGCACTGAATCTATCTGCCAGGATGTTGGCAATATCAGTAGATTCAGTATATTTTGTGCTATTTTGCATTAGTTCAGTGCATATCTGCAAGTTGCCACTTAGATTTTTAACATAGCTAAAGAAGGCTTTGTGGTTATCTTTTGAATCCTTGGCTATTTTTCTTTCAAAGTTAGCCTTGGATGATTTCATGAGGAACCTCAGTTTCTTACTGATACTAATCAGGGATGTCTTTCCTTCTTGGGAATTTGCTTTTTTTTTTTTCTGAACTAGTTTCCTCCTTCTATTGTATAGCCTGTTTATTGCAGGGGTCCACTAAACTGGTTTCCTTCTCTTAGAGGAGTGAGTCTTGGTTTTGCTAGGGATGGCACGATCCATGCATCCTTGTAGGTACTCATAGAGTGCATTTGCAAAGGTTTCTGCATCTTGGGCAGCATTATACTTTAGCGTGGGGGCTGTGAAACTTACCAACTCTGTCTTAAGTAAGGTGAAGTTTCTAACCAGTGATGGGTTGACCTCCGGTGTGGAACACCTGTCGCCCATGTTGCTGATGACCAGGTCCAATATGTTTTCACCTCTTTTAGGGGAGTTTACCAGCTGATCCAGGGCATTTGAGTTGATGAATTCCAGGAAGCGCTGGGCCTGGGAATTTGTACTTGAGTAGTTTTCCCAGTGAATGGTAGGGTAATTGAAATCGCCCAATATCAGGGTGTTTGGTAGGACCTTCATGTTTTCCAGTGTCTCCAGAAAGGTGGAATGGTGGTCCTGGGTCATGGAGGGTGATCTGTAGCAGGCTACAATTTGCATTGCAGATTTGCCTGATGTTAGTTGCACATGGATGATTTCAGAGGTATCATGCTGCACCACTAACCTGGAGGTGTAGGTATCCTAGATGAATATGGATACACCCCCTCCTTTTGTGTTTTGGTCCATGTTCTGTGGCCGAAACGTGTGGTATAAGTTGTAGCCCGGTAGTGCTGGGGTGATCTCTGGAGCCTTGAACCAGGTTCAAGTTACTGCACAGATGTCATCATGTAGAATGCTAGAAAATAAATCTATTACATCAATAGTGAAAAACTTCAGGTCTTCTTTGTATAAATCCTGCTTTACACTTCTGTGAAAATCCCAGGAATCGCTAAGTATATTTTTCTTTTTTAACCAAAAGGTCTTCAATTTTGAATCTATATATTTAGCTAGGGTAGGGTTTTTGATCCCTCTGCTGACACAATGGGCCTTAAGGGTGGATCAATACCATTTTTGTGTATTTTAGATATACAAATATTGTTGGTATCTTTGGTTTCTCCACTCAAGTACCCATGTGTTTTGTTATCTATTAGACCATCCATTACCAACCCCTCTAGCGCCATATTGATTCTACGATAAGCTATGTTGATTTCATTTTTTGAAATACTTGAATACCTATCAGGGTCCCATAGGATTTCATTCATCTTACCTTCATAGGTCAATATATACATCAAAACTCCTCCACCATCTTTATCCGGTTTCATAACTCTTGTATTAACATCTTTTCTTAACTCATTCAACACATATTTTTCTCCTGTATTAAGGTTACTCCTATATTTCACCTTTTCAAAGTTTTTTCTAAGTTCATTCTCAACTAGACTCTCAAAATTTCTAATTTGTGGATGAAGAGGGGGATTGAGTACACTTTTTCTTACTAAACCTTTTGGCATATAAGAAACTTGCTGGCTGAAAAATATCTGTAAATTAATTTTTCTTGTAAAAGTTCTGACATCCAACAATGTCTTTGTAAGATCCCCCCTTTTTTAGGGGGTATATATTTGTTGCCTTTAGAAAATAAGTCAAAGCGCTCCTTCTGCAATTCTATACTACTAAAATTATAAATACTAAATCCTCCCTGGTGAACCTGTAATGGTTGTTGACGTCCTGTATAAAATCTTTCTTTACTAAGTCGGAGTGGTTGGTACACACAAACTCTAGTACCTCCCTCTTCTTGCCCCCCCCCCCGAAAATTTTAATATTGCTGTTGTTGTTGGAACTCATTTTTATTTTTCAACCTATTGGACCTCCTTAATGGGGGATATTCATTAAAGTCATCTAAGTCAGACACTTCTTCACCTACCCTTGGCCACTCGTTGCAACCTCTATCCCCTCGAACATCTCTGTGCTAATTTCCCCAGGCCCTATAACCAGCCTTGGGTTCAGGGTAACAGGTGATGTTCTCATATACCTGGACATCTCTTTCAAGTTTTTTAACTTTTCTTGTTATCAATTCATTACATTTGTTTATCAATTTATTTCATAATTCTAGTGTAATTCTCTTTTTCAGCAGGTATGGTAAACATCAAATCATTCTTAATATACTCATTTAATACATCTATTTCTTTCATTAAATTAATTTTCAATCTTTCATTTTCATTGATCATACTTTTTTAAAACTTCTAACCCACATCTGTTAAATATACCAATTAATTCTTTGTGAAATACATTACCTGAGACTACATTGGATATCTGCATATCCATAGCCCTTTTGGGACAATATTTTCATGTATACATTCTTTTAAACAGCCATTCTCAATGTCTAGGCTTTTGTATTTATATAATAATTTCTGAAATTTTTCAAGTTGATTCTTAAAAGTGTCATTAGCTAGTTTAGGTTTGCTATTTTTTTCTTTAAAGTCTTTAAATAACTGACCTGGAGCCATTTTTTTAAGTCCATAGCATAAACTTCCTTGCTAGTTCCTGGTGCATTTAGTTCCTGCCCCAACAGAATGCCAGGGCTCAAAATCGTATTCATTTGTCCATTTGTATAATTTTGCCTTAAAACTACAGGAGCTTGCTGGAAACAATACTCGCTGTTTCCATTTGTTTGATTTATAGTTCCTTGAACACCACTAAAGCCGTTAATACCTCCGTTTTCTCGTCGCTGTTCTCCTACAGCACCTTGAACTTCCTAGTTTCTTCACTCGTTTGCTTTCATTAATAATTCAGCCATGGATAGGCTCAATGGTGTTAACAAATCAGATTGTTTGGGAAAAAGCATTTTATTCAATGGGATTTTTTAGAATGTCAATCAAATATGTTAAATAGAAAGAAATGATTGGTGCTTGTGGAATTTGAACTAGTTTAACTATCGTGTTAATTTATTTAAGCTCACATCTGATGATGTTTTTTTAAAATGAAAACATGTGTTTAACGTTCATGTTGTTTGTTTTTTATTAATAAAAGAGTTTGATATATCTATGACAGGGAGCGTCTAAATTTATCAGTTTTGTGGTGCACCAAGAATATTTAAGACGAGCAGTCTGGGAGCTTTATTGTACGCCTTCAGGTTATACTTTTTTGGATTTATTTGTCCTTGACGAACCTAAACTGGGATGGGACTAGGGTTTGAAGATTTCCTATGTCTTTATTTATCAGGACCACAATAATTCTTTCCTTGGCCTTGCATATAAAACTTGTCAAACTTATGGGACTGTACTTCCCTGAGTCTGTTGCTGATCTGCCTTTGTGTAGAGGGATGTCAGTTTTAGTCTTCCATTCCCTAGGGATGAAGCCTGCTTGGAGGCTGTGACTGAACAGAAATTATAGTAGGCCTGATAGGGCATGTTTCAAGTCATATAGAAGGCCTCCCTGTTGTAGAAGGAACATGGCCTCCTGTAGTAGAAGGAAGTAGCAGTCCACAGAAATCGCAAAAACTCATAGGCCAAAGAAGGCCAAATAGAGCCATAAAGATGACAGAGTGGACTATTGAGGACAAGAAAGAAATTATGTATTGTTGTTATTATGCATAAAGCCCAGAATTTGCAGACACAATATATACAAAAAGATTAAGAGAGAAATTAGAGGAAAGAAATATACTTCCGCAAGAAAAACTGTCAGAAACGTCAAATAAAAAATTGTGCTCACAATACAACAGATTTGTGAAAAACAATACATAGACCAAGAAACTTTGATCTGCTTAGAAAAAGAAGTATCTGAGGAAGTGCGAAAATATGATCAACAAAACCTAGAGATATTTGAAAATTATAAAAAAGAAATATGGGCATGGGAAAGAAAGACAAATTTGATATGGTGCAATATTTATGCAAAGTTGAAAGCCAAATTAATCAATACAAAAAGGCAGCCCCAAAGATATTTGAAGAGAAATACAGATAAAGGCATCCAAGTATGGAAAATGTCACAATACAAAAAATATCACAAGCAGGGAATATAGAAAAGAAGATTAGTAAAGAAATAGAAGCTGAAGTTATGGAATGTCTGCGAAGTGAAGGATTTGGTGTAGAAGGTCTAACACAGGTTACATCACAGCATGATGGAACAAATCCCCAAAATAAGGAAAAACAGGAAGATCAGGAGACATCTGAAGAAGAAATATGGACATGGGAAAGAAAAAGAGATTTAATATGGTGTAGTATTTATGCAAAGGAGAAAGTAAAACTAATCAATACAAAAATAGCAGTGTTAAGCTGTCAGCCCAGTTACCTGGAATTTTGTAAATAATTCTATGTCATTTGTGAATATTGATATAATTTATACAGAACTGTATGTTATGTGTATATTAAACTACTGGTACAGAAGTGAGTGTTGCACAGGATTTGTACAGTACTGAGCTTCAAGGAAGTGTCCATAGTGCACGCTACTGGAAAAGAACAGAAATGTATATCAACTATATACCTGTACAAATGTATGTTCCAATAGCAGAAACTGGGACATACAGAGTTAACTTGCAAAACTTCAAGAAAATAAGTTCAAATTAAACTGCTTTACGATTGTGCTATAAAAGTTAGTTTCAATGCAGCAAGGAGGCAGGATGGCTAGAACTAGGGTGCCTTCTGCATTGTTTTGTAAGTGGTTTATTGTTTTATGTCTTCTAGCAACAGCAAAGATCTGAGGGATATGTATTTCTCACACATGGATGTTAAATTTTGTTAACTTTCTGTTTAGCCTGGGAACTGAAGTCAGGTGACAAAGAGTGATGCCATCCAAGCTGGCCCAGCAGTAAGTTTTGATATTAATTTGGGAGCTCTCACAGAGAGAGAGAGAGACTGTGCATTTTGTATTTTGTCTTGGACCTAGCACGGACATCCACTCATCATCACCATCTGCACTTCCTTTGCTGTATAAGTAAGATTTAGTATCTCTTTTAGATATAAATAGGAATATAGTAAAGATTAGTTTACATGTTTTCTGTAATTATTTGAGACTGTCCTGCAATGCTGTTTTAAAATATTTCCTGCGATTCTGAACACTGAAGTCACTGTGTTGAGTTACAGAGTATTGTCTTGTTCCTTTATTATTTATTAAATATATTTAAACCTATCTTTGTGGTTATTTGTGAGACATATTTAAGCTCTTAGCGTACTTGCATATCTATTTGGTGACACTGTACAAGCCACTCTTAATAGCCTGGTCCTTGGTCAAAAGTACCATTTGGATTATTAGCAACATTACACAGTAGGATTAAACACCCTTTGTTAAGAGCCTAGAGTAGCTGATAAGAGTGGTTTGTGGCAGTGATAACTACGTAATAGTCTGGGCAGAAGGGGGCATAGCTAGTAAACCTCTGCCAGCCTTTCCCAGGTGTGTGTGTGTGTGTGTGTGTGTGTGTGTGTGTGTGTGTGTGTGTGTGTGTGTGTGTGTGTGTGTGTGTGTGTGTGTGTGTGTGTATGTGTGTGTTTGTATATGAATCAAATTTCAAAGTGTGTGTGTGTGTGCATGTGTCAGCTACTTCGGCAGGGACACAAAGCACTGGTTGGACAGAGAGGGTGCTGGAGGTTTTAGCTTGACCACTCAGCTGAGATCTTAACCCTATAGCTATGCCAGTGGAGTCTTACTGGGGATTTGAAGAAAGAAGTAGAAACCAGCCTCAGACTGACTGCAGTCTCTTTGTGCTCTTAAGGGAAATTACACTTTACTGTGTGTGTACTTATCCTCTCAGTGTGTACATCCCCTAGCTGCTGCCAGTGGTGAGGACTGAGGCTCCTTGTTTACTGGGCCAGTATTGGGGTGTCACAAGCAGCACCAAAGATATTTGAAGAGAAATAATGGCAAAGGAATATGGACATGGAAAACTTTACAATACAAAAAATATGAAGACAGAGTAAAAGTAGGAAAGAAGATTAGTAATGGAGAAGTTAAAAAAAAGAAACTGTGGTTATGGTGTAAAGTCGAAGTGAAAGATTCAATGTAGAAAATCTAACTCAGAAAGCACCACAGCAGGATAGAACAATGGACATCCAAATTAAGGAGAAACCACTGGAAAAGGAAGCAAATGGTCAGTTGTCATATGAAGATGTTTTGGAGCCTTTGACAAGACAAGTAAACATTTACTTGAAACTGGACAGCAAGGGAAGGAACAGGAAACTGTGGATAATCTGATGCAGTCAATGTTGAGGAGTGATAGGCCAGTGAGTTCGCATATGACAGAGCAACAGATGACACAGGATGAAACTGAAGAGAATGTGCCACAGGAAGATGTTATAGAACTTTCTACAGAATGCCCGTAGGAAATGGAGAACAAAAAATGTGACCTCAGTTTAGAAGAAAAGGAGCTAAGAGAAGAGTTGCTTGATTTAATAGAGATAGACAGACATATTAAGATCAGTGAAATAAACAGACTGTAGAAGGTCAATAAAACCCAAAAAGTCAGATGTTTGATAAAACAAATGAACGCATTAATTAGGACTGTTCATAGAGACCCATGCAATATAACAGAAGTAAACAGGATATATTACTGTGCAGTTAAATTAATAATAAATAAAATTCTACCCTAAGAATATAGGGTAGTAAGGGAAAGGAAGGGGAGAAATTGAATGCCATCATAGAAGTATTGAATAAAGAAAAGTATAACCCAATTAAGACAAGAAATGTCACTGTTAGAAGAGTATAGAAGAGGGAGCATCTCAACAAAGGTACTCAGAAAGATTGATGTGATAAAAGCAATGCGCAGTATTATAACAGATCAGGACCTATCTTGCACTATTGCAAATAGCAAACTAAAAATCTCAGCACAGGCAGAAAAACTTAGAAGATACACAAATAAATATAAAGGAAAAGTACAAAATAAGCAATTTACTGATGACCCCGAAAAGTTCTATAAAGAATTGGGAAACAAGGCAAAAAGAATTGATAGACCACCCAAAAAAGATAAAATATATACATTTTGGAGAAATATCTATGAAGATCCTGTGGAACATAACAAAGATGCTAAATGGATAGAAGAAGTAAAAGAAAGAATAAGAAGTTCAAAGGTACAGGATATGAAATCGGATGAAGTAACGGCCAGAGAGACTGAAATAAAGTTAAGAAAAGCCTCCAATTAGAAAACCCCAGGCCCAGATGCACTACCTAACGTCTGGCTAAAAGTATTAACATCTTTGCACAAAGATTTAACCATGTGTTAGAACTATTTATATGCGCACCTCAAATAGACACCAACCTGGTTAACAACAGGAAAAACAATGCTCCTACTTAAGAGTGAACTTGCAAGTTATCCTAAAAATTATAGAGCAATCACATTTCTTCTGACAACATATACATTTAGAAGAAAATTCAGTCATGGCAATAGAACAAAAGGGTAATAAAAGAAAGTCATATGGAAAAAAAGGATCATTTGTTGCTAAATAAAGTCATAATGGAGAACTTTAAAAAGGGGAAGAATCTAAGTATGGCATGGATTGACTACAAAATAGTATTTAACAGTATCTCACATTCATGGATAAAAGAGTGCTTAAAAATGTATAAGATACACCCTACACTGATCAATTACATTACACTGACCATGAAACAGTGGCAGAGCACTTTGCAATTAAGACATTATAAAAAAAAATTAAAGGGGGATATTCCAAGGTGACTCCCTGTCATCCATCTGCTATTCTGTCTTGCCCTTAACCCATAAAGCTTGTCTACTTAACAGATTAGGCCATGGCTATAATTTGGCCCTTAGTAAGCAACTAAGTGTAAAGACTTCTCATCTTCTCTTTTTCAATGATTTAAAACTGTATATGTCATGAGATGAGGAACTGAAAGCACAACTGCAAGTAGTCAAAACTTTTTCAGAAGATATAAGAATGTCATCTGGTCTTGATAAATGTGTGAAAGCACACTTTAAAGCAGGGAAACTGCAGCACCATAAAAACATCAGTTTGGGACAAGAATGTGATATAAAATAACTTGAACAACAGAGAGCGTAGAAATATTTGCGAATTGATGAAGGATCAACAATAAAAAATGAACAAATGCGAATAAAACTTAGCAAGGAATATTTTAGAATAACTGATCCTAAAAACAGCACTGACATCTAGGAACAAAAGTCAAATTTTAAACCAACTTTCTCTTCCTGTCCTAACTTACAGTTTTGGAGTGATTGAGTGGCCACAAAAGGTGTTGGATAGATTAGACAGGAAAACAAGATGGATGCTTCATGCTCATCAAATGATTTATAAAAATCAGTGCAAACCAAGATTATATATTCCCCATTCTGAAGGAGGTATTGGCCTCCTTGAAAATGATTACATCTATAGATTTACAATCGTATGAATGCACACACATCTGCTGACCTCACAGCAACCAAACGTAGTGAAAGTTTTGAAACATGAGGAGAATAAATCCAAGATGACTTTCCTGCTTAGTCTAGCAGAAGCATATCAGCATCAAGTGGGAATGGAAATCAAACCAGAAGTAGATAAAAATCAGGCAGCAACTGAATGTGCCAAAAAACAAAAGAAAGAATATAAGGTTGAAGGATCAGATTACAAGGCAAGAAATGTGGAAAATGCATAAATATAGTTGGTGTAGTTAAGGACAAGTGAATTCAAATCAAAAGATGAAAGGTTAACATTGGTGGCCCAAGACAGAGGGCTACATACAAGTCGGTTTACAAAGTCCATTGAACATGTGAGAGAAACAGACAAATGTAGGTTTTGTAAAACAGAATTGGAAACAGTCGCACACCTTGTTGCTGTTTGTGATATACTAATGGCAGAAGGAAGGTATCCTGAAAGGCATAAATATGTGGCAAGACTGTTGCACTGGGGATTGTGCAAACATTATGGTACTGAAGTTACTGAAAAACACTGGAAAAATGAGCCACAAAGCATCACAGAAAATTGATGAAGTCTACATCACATGGGATCATCCATTACCAACAGTTCAAAAGATAGATGCGAGAAAATCATATATAGTGGTCCCAAGACAAAAGTAGCATTGATCATTGAAATCGTTATACCCAGCGACTACGGTGTCTTGTGTACAGAGGCACACAAAGTCAAAAAATATCAGGATTTGCAGGCAGAAATGAGAGCAATGTGGAAGAAAGATACCCAGACAGTTCCAACAGTAGTAGGAGCAACGTGTCTTATAAAAAAGCATCTATAATCATATTTAGATATGTTACCAATACATGCAACTCTGTACAAATTGCAAAAGGAGTCATTACTGGGCACATTGCAGGTACTACAAAGAGCACTTCAGGCTGACATCAAAGACTGAAACAATACCAATTTCATGAACTTTAATTGTACTTTGACTTAGGAATGGAGTCTATTCCCATCATGGTATTAAAAACCCAAAAGACTTAGAGAAATTTAAAAAAAAGGCATCCTATTATCAGGACCCACCAATGCAGTGTTTTTAGCTTTGGAGAGTGCAGTGAGGACCTGTTCTTTAATGATAATGGAGGGAGAAATGATACAGGATATTTCATGGAGGATAACTGGGGGTGGTGAAATTGGAGCCAAATTTATTGGCCAGCAAATTTGCTATATCCTCTGGTTCATTATAGAGAGTTCCATTTACTATTAGTTTACCATACTGTTAGGTGTTACCCTTAAGGTTGTGTACATAACTGAAAAAATGGATTATGGCTGTCCTTAGCCTGGGACGCTATTTCTGCCTTGAAGTTGGCCTTGGTGGACTTGATTAATCTCCTGAGTTGCTTGGTGAGATTGAAGGAGGAGTTTTTTGCCTGTTGGGCATAGACTGTCCCATTTTTTGGACAGGATTTTCTTTTTTTGGACAACTTATTTATAATCTGACTCCACCAAGGGGCCTTTGTTCTGGAGTTTGTCATAAGTTTACTCTTGTTTGGCTGCTTCCATGTAATTGTTTATATGCTTATACAGGGTTTCTGTAAACACTTCTGCATAAGTCACAGTGTTCTTTGAGTTTGTTAGGGCTTGGAAATTAGCTATGCCATCACTTAATAGGAGGTAGCTAGCCTTTGAAGAGTTCTTAAAGGTTCTAGGGTCTGCTGGGAGTTCGGGCTTTATATGTAGTTCAAGGATGACCATGCTGTAATCTGATCTGACCTGTGAGGCCATTACACATGGTGCAACATTCCCTAATATTTGTGTGTACCAGATCCAGGATATTTGCACCCCTAGTAGGTATGGTTACTAGGGGTGCACACTAGACATTCCAGGGTGTTTGCAATAACAAACTCTAGGAATCTTTGAGCCTGCATGTTAGTGGTTGTGTCTGTATCCCAGTTTATGGTCAGATAGTTGAAATTACCCATGAATATGATGCTGCTCTGAATGGTGAGTAACTCTAGTACTTCATGTACATGGCACAGTTTTCCTTGGTAACAAAATGGGACCTATAACTAGCAAGGATATGGTATGGGACTTTACCTAAGATTAGTTGGAAATGGAATAGCTCAAGAGAGTCATCTTGTCTGACCAGACTAGAGGTGTGCTAGAGGTGTGTCTTTTCCATTTTTGTGTGCTAGACAGTCTAAATGTGTGGAAGGCATTATAGCCTTGCACAGCTGGGGTTTCTTCCACAGCTTTAAACCACGTCTCTGTAACTGTATAAGTGCCAACATTCTCAAGGATGAAGAGTGCTTTCAGGCACTGAGCAGTAACACCTTTAGTTTATCTTGAGTAGAATTTATTATGTTGGATGGTTTGTCATGCTGGTATTGCCTAAAAAAGGCACTATGGGCTAGATAATGTTTTTGGCCGATATCAAAAAGCCTAGTGGGGACAGGTGCAACCATCCCTGGCAAAGCAGCATGGTGTGCTGATCATGTCCTCTCAAGCTGACATATATTAGACCCCTTTTACACCAGTAACTAAGCCATTTGTTAAAGTCAATTATCTTCTGTTTATACTGTGGTATCATTCTTGGAGAAGGCAGAATGCTGTCATTGTTCAGTTCATACCTACTTGGGACACACAATCTGAAAGCTCTAGCATGATTCTCTTCATATAGTACAATGGTGGCATGTGTCAGGTCATTAATGCTCATATGGACTATAACACAGTCATACAGGTACTTGTAGTTCAATGTCCTGAGGGCATATGTGATTTGGAGGATTCTTTCTGATAGGCAATTGACCATGACAGTGTCCTTGATTAACATGATTAATGGGGCATCAGTGTGCCTCAAAGTAGAGACTCCAATAACCAATATATTTGGTTGTGTGGTAGTTTGCCTTAAGAGCCTAGAGGCTGAGACATTATGAGATGTGGTTGTGTGTGTCCTGGGGAGTGCTATATTTGCAGAGAGTTTGGGTCTGGTAGGTCTTTCAGGTTTGGCTAGATTGCACTTAAAAGACTTAGGATATGTGAGTTTGTGTGTCTGATCCACAGTAGATGTAGTGTGTGTGTATTACTGGCAACCTGGCAAAAAAAAAACAAGTTATGTAACAATATGTCTTTAATAAGGATTTAGCACTTTCAACCATAAATTAGACTTCTTTTGTAAAGACAAAAGATAGAGACAAAAGTAATAAATCCTAATTCAAGCAGAGTGTATGGTCATATTGTTACATTACTTGCTTTTATTACTTGGTTGTTGCTTTGTATGTTTGAATAGTATGTATTTCTGGATGCCATTTGTTGTTCTTACTGGCAATCTGTCTGGAGATATCAGTGTCCATATTCAAGAGCTTTGCCTCCAAAGATATAGTGTAATTACATCTCTCACATACTGTGTCAATCTGCTCAAGAATAACATGGTTATCAGTAAACACGAGACATTGTCTCAGGATGGCCATTTCCATCAGGGATGCTACAGAGAAAGTAGGAAAGTACATTTCCAAGTCCATGGATCCTCTTTTTTTATGATCTATGAGGAGTTTGTAACTAACCAACTTTTGAGTTGTCACACTGGGGGTAGAGGTTTACGACTGGTCTAAAAACTCTCTTGGGATAATACTTTGCAGCGAGCAAATTAGCTGCTCTACATTCAGCTAGTTATTTGAGAGAAAATAACGGAGTTTTATATGGAAGCTAACAACTCTAGGTGCTGCATCTACGCAGCTCAGTACAGGTTATAGGAGATGAGCTAGACAGGAATTCAAATCAGTAAACAGTAAAAACGAAGTATAAGTGAACATATAAAGCTCAAGTCCTGCAGCAATTCACAATTCTGTAACTACCGAGCATGATACTACAAAACTAAGAAGTCCCCAAGTAAAATGTAAGCAGAAAAAAACAGTAGAGATGTCATAAATGAGACTCAGATCCTGCAGCAATTCACAATTCAATCACTTTTATGAGTGATACTACAAGACTACTGTCAATTATCCATATCTGTATTTTAGTAATAACAGAACATAAATTTACACAAGACTGGAAACCAACTGCATTCATTCTTCCTTTGGACACTGGAGGACTAAGCAGCTGATGCGGGGTGGGGGGTGTAACTGCAGCAAGACTGACATCCGACATTAACAAGGTGTCGTAGCAAATGTAATATAATAGGTCTTGAATAAGCACCCCCTAAATAGCATCCACAAGCTTTAGAAGGCATGGAGTTTGTGCCAAAGGGTCTGAACTGTGGGTCTGTGATAGTTCCAGCTGACACAGGCAAGGAAACAGG
Source organism: Protopterus annectens (assembly GCF_019279795.1). Taxonomy (NCBI): domain Eukaryota; kingdom Metazoa; phylum Chordata; order Ceratodontiformes; family Protopteridae; genus Protopterus; species Protopterus annectens. The sequence goes on from NC_056725.1 coordinate 736,040,841, forward strand.
GCACATGATGCCATGATCACTGGCTGGATGAATGTGTTATCAATCATCAATGTGCAAAAACATGAATGTGCAAACCATAAAATTTCTGCATGTTGAAAAATCACTAAAATGAGAACAAAAAACACTGAAAATATCAAAAAAGGCTTTCCTTTCACAATCAGAAAGGGGAAAAACAACATGACAGACAGAGCTATTTTTTCTGAATAGTGATACTGTTTTGGAACTGGTGTCAAGCACAATTTAGGGGAAGCATCAGGGTTAAGGTCAGCACATGAGGAATGCTCTTTCTTGTGTGCTAATCCTAACCTTGGCATCCAACACATTACCTTACCAAATCCCTTTCTCTAACAGTATCCCTAAACAAGAACACACACACACACACACACACACACACACACACACACACACACACACACACACACACACACACACACACACACACACACACACACACCACAGCAAGATGAACAACCTGTTTCCTGATGCTGACCAAAGGAAACATTTAACTTAAAATGCCCACATTGCACTTTACTGACAAGATAAACTTCAACAAAGTGTAATGCACCCTCCTGGATAAGGTTCTGCCATGGCAACTCGTACCCATTGGCAATAAACAGACTAGTCTTGTCACAGCAACGCTGTTCGTTGGTAGGAAACAGACAAAGATACAGTAGCTACAAACAGAGAGAGAGCGAGAGAGAAACAAAAAATTCTATTTGTAAGAATGGTAACAAAGAAAAAATGAAAAAAATTCTTCTATCCTTCTGTTTCTGACTCCAGTTCAAGAACTGTTCAGCAACTTGTTGGACTCCAATTCCAAACTTATTCAACAACTTGTTGATAAATCAACTAATGGAACATTTACTGGAGCAAATTATATTAGCTAATTTTCAGCATGGGTTTCATGAAAGCAACAAAACCCAAGCAGTCACTTAAGCCTTCTCAGAACAACTAAATATGGCATGTGACAATTCTACAATTGCTGTTAAGTAGCCTTATTTATAGATCTTTATAATTCTTTTGATTTAGTTGACCAATAAGATGTTTAATTGCCAAATCAGATACAATCATATTTAATTGTTATACCAAATGTTACCAAAACTGGTTTGCAGTTTTCTAACATTTTGTTTCAATGAAAGGATATTCCACAAGGTTCAGTCCTGGCTTTCTGCTCTCTCTGTGACACAGAGCAGGATTAGCTATGCGAAGCGTCAGGCTCTTATCACAGTTTGCACAAATAATGTGAAGCTGATTTACGTACAAGATTAACTATGTGAAGTGGCAGTCTCTAATCACAGGATACACACATAACATGATGCTGATTTATGTGGGAAATACTTCTGAGCGCCATGGCTCTTGCATTATGAGATTTCAAAGAACATTCAGTTTTGGATCTCCAATCATAACCCAACTGTAAACAAGAGAAAAACAATCGAGTGCCTTTTTTCAGATCTACCTACAAATCAATTATACAGGCAAGGTTCTACCATAAGTGGATCATCTCTGGGCATATTTTTTCAGGTATTATTCTAAACTCATTCATAAATCTTGACTGTATATTAATAAAGCAAGGGCAATTGTTTACTCAAACTGATGTGTGCCTGTGAGATACATATGGTAATGTATCAAGTTACTGCAGTTCCTTGCACAGTGTTTGTTTCAATTCCATTTGTAAAGCAGGTGGCACCACCCCAAACTCAGTAGTCCTGTTAAGGTTTGAAATGTGGAAGAGGGTTAAGGGGAGCACCAGCCCTCTTACTAATCATCAGCAATGATGGTCACCAAGGAACACTTACTGTTATGTCATTGGCATTAAGCCAGGGATCTAGCCCAAGCAATTCTTTACTAATGACAGGCAAGATCTAAAAGCAGAAATTATGACCTGAAGCTGTAATCCATGCTCACACAGCTCAACTCATATATGTCACCCCCCCCCCCACTTTCCTGATCCCAATGCACTTCTAATTCAAGAACAATATGGATGCTCTGGAGGCAATCTTTCTCTTCGTGTAAGGCATCCTGTGAATATGACTCTGTGCGTAGGTTACGGACACACAGACATTCTTGAACTAGAAGTCAACAAAAATTACATCTTGCAAATACTGCATTCCTCAAACAAGTAAATTTAGCCGTCAGTTGATTTGTGGTTTTCACAGTGCAAGATTATGAGGCTTAATTACTATTTTTACTTACATATTGACATGTTAATTCTGATTACTTTATAGTTACATTTGAATTCTGACAATATAGTGTATCTAGATGCATTTCTGACATAGACAATATGCAGTGCACAGACACTATCTGTGCCAGTATTCATAAAAGAAATGTATGCAGATGAATTAAGTCTGCTCAGCACAAGGCAGTATTGCCAGAGAAAGGACTGCAATAATTCAAAATTTAATTACGTTTTATTCACTTTTAGAGTCTAAACCAGGGTAGAAGATTATCTGTTAGTTTCTTACTTTCACTCTTACATTACAAGTTGGCTATTTGCCTAAATTGTAGTGAGGAAGTTTACAAAATATTAATTCATTTTATCACGTATTAAATTATGGGCCACGTTTTCCCCTCTTAACACATCACTGTGCTTTTTATGCTGTTACAGAAGAATTGAGTTCAAACAATATTATGAGGCATTGCTATGTTTATTTATATACTACATGCATCATGACAAAATTCATAGCAATCCCCCCCGCCATGCAGCAAACCATCATCTCATTCTAGTGACCTCATCTTATGTCACCTCTATCTAAACCTTCTAATCTCACCCAGGACTTGGACCAACAAGAATTAGTAGGGCACCCAGCTACCACACATCATCCTTGCTGCTGCAAGAGGTTGTAATGACCTAGCCTTATCCACAGTGTTTGCATTTTATGTCCAAAGGCTACACCTCTCTGTGGACCATATCTTCCCGCAGGGAATGTCTAGACAAACACCCTTCCCTCCCTGTCAGCACTTCAGATGCCCATGCTGCTGAACATGGCACTGGCTTCTTAGCAATCTTTTTCACAAATTTCAACAGAATGCAGTAAAACATGACAGACATTCAATGGCCATATGAGAAAACTCACATTATTTAAAATCTGTGCCACCTAAACCTGTAGATTTCAAAGATATAATTTATTCTTTAGAGTTGTACAATTGTTAAAAAAGTGATGAAGCAGTATTGTATAGTAATTTTTAAACAAGTCTGTTACAATGAACAGCTGTAAGCATGTGTGTTTTTAAAAAGCATTTGGTTCTCGCTCCTTTCCTTCTGGAAAAAGGGTGTTCCTTTACTTAAGGTTCAACAGATACTGAATTTGAAGTCACATGGAAATTAATTAGAAGTTATGTACCTACCATAACGTTCCATGTTAGTTGTCTTCTTCTCGCCTTCTTTCTTGCTGGTTGGGTTCGGAGCTGAATCTCGGCTCCGACTCGGCATTCTTCGAAAGCTTGAGAGCTACTTACTGCCGCGAGGCCCCCCTATATCCCATGATGCCTGACGCTAGATACCCAGATCTCGTTTGGTAAGTCTAACTGCAGACATAATAATAATAATAATAATAATAATAATAATAATACAGGAATCCTGTCCTAGATTGCATAAATCCTACTGGAGAGACTACTAGTCAGAAGGAATAGCCAGAGAAGACTCAGCCAGTGAGAAAAACATAAAGAACTCTTCTCGGTCTACTAGGACAGGGGGATGGAGGGTGGGATGCAAGAAAGAAGGCGAGAAGAAGACAACTAACATGGAGCGTTATGGTAGGTACATAACTTCTTTATGTTAAGTTGTCAATCTCGCCTTCATTCTTGCTGGTTGGGACAGCGTCCCTAGCACCTCAATCCTGGGTGGCTCATCGGAACAGACTCTTCAGAACAGTGGAACCAAAATCAGCTCTGCTCCTGGAGGCCACGTCCAGCTTATAATGTGAAATAAAGGTATGAGGATTGGCCCATGTAGCTGCCGCACAAATAGTTTCCATTGGCAATCTTGCCTGAAAAGCCACTGAGGTAGCTAAAGCTCTAGTAGAGTGACCTTTTGGTTTACCAGGAAGCTCTTTATTCCTTAGCTGATATATAAATGTAATAATAGATGTCAACCACCTAGATGAGGTTACTTTCGACACAGGTAGACCTTGTTTACCCTCAGCATAGGACAGGAACAGCTGGTCTGATTTTCTGATTTGCTTAGTTCTATGCAAGTAAAAACGTAACTGTCTATGAACATCCAACTGATGCAATTTGTATTCCGCCTTGTTGGAATAATTTGGAAAAAACACAGGCAGATCAATAGACTGATTCAAATTATTGTCAGAAGAAACCTTTGGAAGGAAGGAAGGATTAGTCCTGAGAGACACTCTGTCATTGTGGAAAACTAGATGAGGAGGGCGAACACAAAGAGCCTGAAGCTCAGAAACTCTTCTGTCTGAAGTAATTGCAACCAGAAAAAAGGGTTTTCCAAGAAAGAAACTTCAAGGAACAAGAAGCTGCCGGTTCAAAAGGGGGCAGTATCATGGAAACTAAAATCAAATTTAGATCCCACGGAGGCGGGGGATCTCTCACTGGGGGCCTGAGTAAAGTAGTCCCGTTGAGAAAAGCTTTCAAAGCTTATGGGACATAATACTAGTATTCGATAAACCTGTATGAAAGTTTGAAATTGCAGCTAACTGAACTCTAATCGTGGCAGAAGAAGATCCAGCATGAAAAAGTTCCGCTAAAAAATCCAAAATATGGTGCACAGGGGCTGAAAAGGGATCTATATTCCTAGCCTCTGCCCAGAAAGAGAAACGTTTGCACTTACTAGCATAAGTCTTTCTAGTGGTAGACTTATGCGATGATAATATGATTTCACGCACCAAGTGGGAGATGTTCGGAAGCCTGGCTAAGGTCGGAAGTGGAGCAACCAAGCAGTGAGCTATAGAGATTGAAGGGATTGGTGCAGCCTGCCCGATTGATGGATCAGGAGGTCTGGAACTGGGTCCAAGGCTGCTCCAGAAGGTGATGATGCAGGAACAGAAACCAAATTTGTTGAGGCCAGTAAGGGGCAATGAGGATCATCTTGCATCCCAATGTGGTAGCTTTCTGTATTAGTTTGGGAATCAGGGGAAATGGAGGGAATGCATAAAGAAGTCCCTGAGGCCAATCGTGAACTAGAGCGTCTCTGGGGGAGTGTCCGGGAAGAGGGAGGAGAGAGAAGAAATTGTTGCACTTGCTGTTGAAGGGGGTGGCAAAAAGGTCGCAGCAAGGCTGACCCCATTTGCGGAAGATTTGGTCCGCCACTGTCTGATTGAGAGACCACTCATGAGGCATGAGAATTGCTCTGCTCAGCCTGTCCGCTATAACATTGGACTTCCCAGGGATGTGCGCTGCTATCAGAAACTGCTGGGAAGAGATCGCCCACTGCCAGAGTCTGAGTGCTTCTCGACATAGGGGGTAGGACCTGGTTCCGCCCTGCTTGTTGATGTACCACACTACCGACATATTGTCTGTTTGAATTGCAATGGTCCCGGTGGGAAGAGAGTTGTGAAGAGCTTGCAATGCCAAAAGCACGGCCCTTATCTCCAAGACATTGATATGCAGATGGTATTTGTGAGGCTGCCAGGTGCCTTGGACTGTTCTGCCCTGAAAATGCTCCCCACCCGATCAGGGAGGTATCCGTGGTCAATGTAGCCACTGGAGGAGGAAGAGCAAATGGTCTGCCCTGGGGTACTAATGGGGAAACCATCCACCAAGCAAGCTGGTTTTTGCATGTGTGTGCGATCATTATCTTGTGTACATTGGAAGTTGCTGGAAAGACCATTGGGTGAACAGCATCCATTGAAGTATCCTCATATGAAAATGAGCCAGGGGAACTAGTATGATAGCTTCTGCCATATGACCCAAGGTTTTTAGGATGAATCTGGCCTGAATTTTTTTGCATCCTAACAAGACCTGCACATGTCGGCGAATGTCTAGCACTCTGTCTAATGGAAGTCTCGCTGACATGTCCTTTGTATTTAAGTTTGCGCCTATAAAGGTAATAGATTGACAAGGCGACAATGCAGACTTTTCAAAATTTATTGTGATGCCTAATTTGGAGCAAGTTTGAATGGTGTAGTCTCTGGCTCGCAGCAGGTGATGTCCGGTGGTAGCAGTAAGGAGCCAGTCATCTAAATATGGAAACACCTGGAATCCTTGCCGTCTCAGGTGAGTGGTAACTATTGCCAAACATTTGGTGAACACCCTGGGGGCTGTGGTGAGAACAAAGGGCAGAGCTCTGAACTAAAAATGACTGGCTCCCAGCCGGAAGCGGAGGAATCTTCTGGAGCGTCTGCCCATTTTGATATGGTAGTACGCATCCTGAAGATCTATGGAGCACATCCAATTGTCCTGACCCAGAAAGGGTAAAATGGACTGTAGCGTGACCATCCGGAACTTCGTTCTTTGAACAGTCCTGTTTAGTCTGCTGAGATCCAGAATGGGTCTCCAGTCCCTGTCTTTTTTGGTACCAAAAAGAACCTCGAGTAAATTCCAGATCCTTGCTGGTCTGCTGGGACTGGCTGGATGGCTCTTTTTCTTAGTAGTTTTGAAATTTCTTAAACTGCTTGATCTCTTACATTGAGTGGAACATCTGGAAGGGATTTGTTGGGAATGTAGGGAGTGCGAAGGAAGGGGATCTTGTAGCCTTCGGATATGATAGACAGTACCCATCTGTCTTGTGTTATACTTTGCCAGGCTTTTGGGTACAGCAATCATCTTCCCCCGACTGCCAACAAAGGTGGACAGTCAGGCAACACCTCAGGGATGCTGGAAGGGCTTGTCAGAGAAAGATTCTCTTTGGCCCTGATTTTGTGGACCCCCTCTGCCCCAAGGGCGGCGTCTATTGTTGTTCCCTCCTCTGCCCCTGGAGGGGAACTCTCCATGTGTGTCCGGCAAGGCTCCCTGGGGTTTCCGGAACCACATCTTCCCACTCTTCTGACCCTTAGGATATGGTCTTAAAGGAGTGGAAAAACAGACTCCCACAGCAGAGAGAGTCTTGCCTTCCTGCTCACACCTGGTAAGAGTATCCTTCACCTGTGGTCCAAAAAGAGCAGAACCATCAAAGGGGGTGTTTGTGAAAGACGCCCTGAAGGGTTCCGCAAAGTTACAAAATCGCATCCAGGCATGCCTCCTCAAGGCCACGCCTGTGCCTGCGGCCATACTCGCACCATCGGCTGAGATGAGCCGCATGGAAGAGTTTACTACCGAATTAAGAGTTGCCAGCTGGGAGGTAACCTTAGCCTGGACCCCCGCAGCTGATGAATCTTGAAGCGTATCTCCTAGCTCTTTAAGGAGATCCCTTTGAAGGCGGGTGAAGTGGCACAAATAGTTCAGCGACCTCAAGGAGTAGGTCGCTGATGCAAACATCCGCTTCCCATATCTGTCCATCATCCTAGATTCCTTATTAGGGGGATGGACAGACGAAGAAGTTTCAGCCAACTCCTTTTTTGTGGCCGCTGCTACTACCATGGCATCAACAGGAACACCCTTAGTCAGAAATTGTTTGTCTTGTGGTGCAGTAATAAATTTTGTGGGTCTTCAGGGGGTTGGTTCCACTGTGTCTGGGGCTGACCACGCCTTCCGAGCCACCAGAGACATCAGTGGATCGAAAGGTGGAGACACCCAGGAGGTGGAGGGTCAGGAACCAAACGCATCCAGGAATACTGACTCATCTTCTGAAGGGTTAAGGGTAGTGCAGTTCCCCCTCTGCCTAAGCATCTCAAGGATGTCTGAGAAAGAGACATCCTCAGAGGGGGATCTCGGGGACCCTTCCGAATCCTCCAAGTCAGTATCTGAGGTAACAGACTCAGGGGAGTCAACATGCTTCCTCTTGCATTTCCTCTTTTGAGGGGGCTCCTCTGAATGAACAGGGGAGGCCTTGGAAGAGGAAGATACACCCAATGGGGTGCAGTGGAGCGCTTGTTCCCCACGGTTGGGGTCTGGAGGAGGGGCAAAGACAGGAGCAGGCACCATGGGGGGAGGAGCCGGTGAGGCTGACTCAGATGCCAGCACACTCCTCATGACCTCGAAGGCACCTCTTCCCGATATCGGAGAAGGCTCCGGCTCAGAAGAGACCGAAATCCTTCCCGGCACCGAGAGAGATGGCTCCAAAGCCAATGTAGGAGCCAAACTCACCTGCGCCGAAGCTCCAAAAGGGAGAAAGGGGTCGGACAATGGTCCGATGCCACTCGCCCCCTCGGAGTCGACGAGGGAGTCCTGGCACCCAGATCCCTCCAAGGACGGCACCATGGAAGAGATCGGAGCTGACGACGGAACTGAAAGGGTAGGTATCAGTGCCGACGGTCTCACGGTCCCAGCCCCAGCAAGCTCTGGCTCTGAGCTCAAAGTACGAGTCGAAGGAGGAACTACTGCAGAGAGAGATGGAGCCAAACCTTGATGAGGGGGGCTGGATAACATTTTAGAGAGGGCCTGCGATTTTAAAAGCCTGCTCACCACTCTCTCCAAATCATGGTCAGATAGCCTAGACGACCGAGAAGAGTGGAATCGATGACTTCACTCCGAATGCAACAAAGGCAACCCCGGAGCCGAGTGCATCGACTCTAAGGATGGCGATCTAGAGCGTTTTCGACTCCCCGATGGTTCCAACAGCAGAGTCGGGGCCGACTGGGAGATAGGTACTTCGGTTACAGTCGGAACCAAAGTTGGCTGGAAGATAGGTACTTCGGTTCCAGCCGATACCGAAGTTGATGCAGATGCCTCACCCGACGACGGCTCTGAACTGGGAGCCGGCGGCTTCGATGACTTGGAAGGTTTCACTGACTGAGACTTGGCCGGTGATCCTTCAGGTTTAAGCAAACCCCCTAAAGGATAAGCTTATTCCTACACTCCTGCAGGACTCTTGGACTAAAGGCGTGGCACAGCGAACAAGAGTGCTGCAGGTGTAGGGCGCCCAAGCAATAGACACAAGAAGTGTGACCATCTGTCAGTGACATTTTCTGACAGCATGAGTCACACTTCTTGAATCCAGACACCTTCAAGTCTTTAGACATTCCTGTAAGGAAATATCAAATTACAAATAAAAAGTACAAAGGGAAGTAGGTAACTAGAAAAAAACACACTGCACACAAGTTACCACACCTTAACAGCACACATACACTCTATACTAGAAGAAAGGGTAAACAAACCTACTAACTACCACAATTTCCAGAGAAAAAGTTTTATACCTTAAAAAAAAGAAACAAGGATAAGCTTCTAACTAAAACGGCTACCTTAAGAAGGAAACAGGGGAGCAGTGGAGGGGAAAACTCTCTAAGAAGAAAGCGAGTTTTCAAGGGGGAACACTAAACACCAACAAATACTACAGCTAAGTATGAACACTAAGTATTCTAACAACTAACTATAATAATATACAAAAGTTATATATATCAATAAAGTGAAAATTACGACCTGAGCCAGTAAACGCAACCTCGTAGTAGAAGCGGCAAACGAGATCTGGGTTTCTAGCGCCAGGCATCATGGGATATAGGGGGGCCTTGAGCCAGTAAGTAGCTCTCGAGCTTTTGAAGATGGCCGAGTCGGCTCCGAACCCAACCAGCAAGAATGAAGGTGAGATAGACAACTTAACATGCAATGTTATAATTAAATTTAAACTTGTTTGTTACTGAGTAACTTGCAATTGATGAACTGCAGTGACTGAATGACCATTACTGAAGTTAGTTTAATAACTCTCCTGTATTCCTGTGATCTTTCTGCTTTATCTTCCAGAGTAACTGTCTTACATCTTTCTTCCATTCCTGCTTTATGTTATGACAGGCTAAGCGTGGAGATTATTGCTACTTAAGCCAGTTTGTGGAGCAGTTAGGGATGCTGTCCATTTCCTTGCTGACAGAAAACAGACTGCACAGTCCACAGCAATCAGTTCTGTACTAGAAGTGCTAAACAGTAGAAGCAATACTCATTATGTTATAGTTTGCTCTCTGGTCGAACTGTCCTTTCTCCTTCTGATACATTACATAGCTGGTGGGGTCATGTGAGATGATCTCTCTTAATACCAAAATATGTACTATTATCAAGTAACCAAACGCTTTGGAAACCTGTTCCACACTTGATGCTACACCAAGAATGGCTGGAGGGCTTAGGCACTTTCTGAACTTACATGTTAGAGAATCATTAAAGTCATCTTATAAATGGTGTATTATGAAACATTAAAAAAATGTTACTGAAGACTGTAAGAAAGGAGTACTGCAATAAAGGATATTTGATAGGAAACAAAGTTATAGCTCTGGGGTGTATAACTGGGGAAACAGATGCACTTTTAATCTTGCTGCTGTTCCCTCTGTGATAAGGGTGATTATTCAGCGGTCAGTGTTGCATCCATTTCAGATGTTCATTTGTTTGATAACCATTTTCTTCATTGCAACTTGCTTTAATGTCAGGTAGGCACCCGCCCCTATTCCACAACAAGCCCTCAAACTCCCACGGTAAGTCTGATAAAAAAGCTTGTTTCACCAGAAATTATTCTACAAATAGACTTGTGCAACAATTTGCACTACAGTCCAGACAAATATCACAATTTCCAGAATGTCAGTGCTTTGTGCAGACTCCAAAATTCTCACTTTTAATAAATTTTACCCAAGTTCACCCTGATAAGTTGGACACTGAAACAGCATGCCCCATTAACAGCAAACACATTTCAAACAAACTAAATTGTTGCTTGAACAGGTGATAGTCAACAGTGACTTAGATACATTCTTAATACACTTTTCGAGCTAATTAAATTACATACTTGTATAAGGAAAATATTCTCTTCCATGCAGTAAGAGCCAAACTGGCAAGCAAAAAAATGTATTTTATAATAAAGTACATTTGAAACACATACAGTACTATATGAAAACACTGAAATGCACTGTACAACACATACACTACGATTATGCAAGACAGTGCCCATTTGTGCACCACTGCTCTGTACTGTGATTAACACAGCAAAGTCTACCAAGTCATTTTTGCCATCTCCATGTCTGCATGTAATTTCAGATGTGGTATTAACTACTAATGTCTTTTCAGGTCTTTATTTAGTCAGTAATTCTGCTCTGTCATAGCCTCATTTAGCGCAACGTTAAACCCATAGTAAGAGATTTCTACTGCTCTAACATAGGGGTTCTGTTTGGACAGTATTGTATGAATATATGTGCTGACACCTGTACAGGGAGGAACACACAGCTTTGTTGGCTACACAAACAGTAACTGCAAATAAGTACACCTCCATAACATGCAGTCTCTCTCTCCTCACTGGAGGTGTCTTCACCTCGTTGCACTGTTTCAATTACTCCACCTCTTTAGAAAGGCATCCTTTGTTCATAGTGTAGACTTCTTATTAGTTTTACTCTCTTGTAGTTTTACATTAAAACAGTATAACAGATACACAGCCGCCTAGCTTGTTAGATATGTAAGTATATTAAAGGGAACAATACAATGAATATGTATCAGTTTCAAAAAGATGTTTTATGACTAACAAATTATTTTCATTAGGGGGGTGCCCACAGAAAATGTGAAGTTCAAAAAAGCATGCCAAATAATGATTGAACAATATCACAGATTAAAAAGCTACCTACAAATCATTATAAACAAGGTCATAAATTACAGTTACCAGATGACTCTAATGCTGCTGAGTCACATAAAACTGCCAGCATCCACAGATTTTACAAGGAAAGTTGGATCCAAGAGTGCACAACTACGTCCTTCTTGCATATCACCCATACCTACAGCAAGTTTAGAGTCACACACTGCCTAGTGCATATCTTTGGGATGTGGAAGGAAACTGGAGCACTTGCATAAAGCCCACATAAACAAAGGGAGGACATGCAGACTCTGCACAGAAGACATCCCAAACAAGAACCAAACCAGTGTACCTTTTGTTGTGCAGCAACAATGCTACTCACTATCAGACTGTGCCAACCCTATTGGTGACTTCAGTGCAACTAATGTCAGACATCCAGTTTTACTTCACCTTTCTAAAACATAGTTATAAGAAAGCAAAGGTAAGCATAGTGATGTGCCCTTTTGCCAGACAAAATCAGTTATTTATGACCATGAATTTAAAAAGCTAATAATACTTATTTATCCGCTGTACAAAAGTCTTGATATCATTTAGATGTCCTCTAGGAATATCTATTAATATTAATCTTATAATGACACACAGACGTCACAGATGTTTCACCATTCTGACATACGTCAGTCATTATTTAATATTTGTGCTGAAGTGTGAAACATAATGTCCCTGATCAATATCCTTTAACATAACAAAATAAATTGTAAAGATTACATTTCAGTCTGGCTCCATTTTTTTCTAAAAATATTTCTGTTAACTATAAGCAAAGCATTTTGACTGCCAGAAACACTATGCACAAAGCTATCCAAATGTTATTTTAAGAAATAAGCCCAGATTAGAACCTGCTGTCTCTCACTCTATGGCACAAGAATGTGCTTATTTAGAAATGCATCATCATCTCTTGACACTGATCTTGAATATTTAAAGCATCAACCTAGAACTTGTTTATTTTTGTAGTTTGTTCCATCTCATCAGCTGTGCAACAACATGTAATATGTAATAACAGCCAAGCACTACAACTGTCTTTGCGCTTAGCTTCACAAACCCTTGTTCAGCTCCTTGAAATAAAAGGTCTGCAGCATTTAAAACATCTTGTGAAATCTTAACTCCATACCGCAAAATTTAGATAAGCTTCAAAAAATTGTTAAGTAGCCATTATAATTATTAAAGAAATGTCAACTACCTCATACTGATGCATATTACTTATACTTCTGAACAATTGCTTATGTTCCTGCATATTTTAAGAAACATACTACACTGTAGCCAATACATTTTTGCGAATAAGAGACTGACATCACTGCACATATGCTGCAAGGATTCTTGTTAAGAAGATGGGTAGCAGTTTTGGGGGGCACTACTGGAATCCCAGAGACATAGGCCAGAAGAAAGACAGAGTAGGACATCTTGATGCCTGGGTACAGCAGTTCATGAATGACAGAGAATGGAGGGATAAATGGGAACTAGTGCTGTGCATAAAGGAAGGCATCAGATGTGAAGTCAGAGAACCCAATCTATAAAGGTGGAAGAGAAGTGAGAGTATCATCAGAACCCACACTGGATCCTCAGGTAGAGAAAGTACCGAAATTTGAATGGACTTGGACTGCTGCAGAACATAAAGGTCCCCAGATACTTCAAGAGAGGAGTATAACACACTGGAGCATACAATATAGGCATGGGCTACAAAGAAAGGGATTAAGTCATGGTGGACCTTAATCTTGCAAGAACAGTCTGGAAAATTAAAAGTTACAGCACATTAAGAATGTAAGGGCTAATTGAAGTATTGGGCCAGTAGTGATTCAGCCATCTGGTGTTGGACTACATAATTCTGGATGTGGTCCTAACCAATGCGAAAGAAGTCAGGGAAGGCACAACTAATCATACCTGACCATGCTGCTGTATGGTTTTGAGATGGAGGAAAGGAAATAACACAAAACAATGAACTGATTTTAGGGAATGAATTATGATAAACTGAGCAAGGTCAAAGATGAGTTAGGAGATGGAGGAGTAACTGGGGTTAGTAAACTATCTAGGGAATGGGTCAGGGATGACTGAACAGGGTTATGTACAAGTGATTTAGAAAGAGAGAAAAAAGGTAGACGGAGAAGGTTAATGCTGCAGCACAGACAGGCTAGGATAGTACAAAGATGATGTATAAGACAGTTAGAAAGGAGGCGGTAGGAAGGTGATGAAGGTAAAGTAAAAGGAAGAAAGCAGAAGGGCAACAAAGGTGGTGGTAGTAAAGGGACGAGCTAAAATAACGATAGCATAAGGGAGCAAAAACTTCAGTAAGACAATCCAGAAAAATGAAAAGCTAGGCTTGGACAGGCTCAGCAAAGATCACAGAGACAGAAGGAAAATCAGAGGTACAGAATGAATGCTTCAATCAATGAAAGCAAGTGAAGGGTGCCATAGTTAATGGGAATTAGGCAGAATAAGGAGGACAGTAGATGGCAGCACCAGAGCAGAGAAGAAAGAAATTAAGAGGAAACTCACTTCAGATTCTAGGTTATCTTCCTTCTGTCAGTGTAATGGCAGATCCCCTAAACAAAATTTCTGAATAGGTTTTCTACTGCAAAGACAGCAGTTGTGATCACCTATTCATGGTAAATAGAAAAATTCCAAAGAACTACTGTTCTTTTACCCTAACAAGGGGGTTCAAGACCAGAAGGAGTTGTCTGACAAATCTGGTCCAGTTTGATGATATGGCTACTGTAAAATTTGAGAGACGGGTACTTCTGGATGTGGTTTACTGGGACTTTATTAAGGAAGGCTTATCACTCAGTCCCACACATGATGCTGACAGAAAATATATTGGGGTGGAAGTAGAACCAAGACTAAGGACTGTTGCATGGTCAAATGGTGGGACACAACTGAGCTGAGGTTGGAGGGTCACTGCCTGGAATAAGGAAGAGGACTAGTTGTGTACTGGAGGGGCTGATCATGGATGGAGTACATTTCAGTAAGTTTGTTTCAGACATATCTGAGGGAAGACAGAACAGGATCAGCCTCTTTGATGATGACACCAAATCAGATCTAAGATTACAGGATGAGGGGAATTCTTATGAAGGGTTTGTAAAAGCTCACCAAGTGAACATAAATGTGGCAGTTGAGGTTCAATGAAAAAAAAAAAAAAAGAAACTACAAAATACTCCTTGTATACCACAACAGCCTATGTGAACAGAACTGATTGTAAAGAACAGGAAAAGGATCTGAAAGTGTTGACTGCACCTGGTCTGGAGAAGCAAAGTAGGAGGGCCTGGCAGGCAGTGTCAGCAGCAAACAGAACACGGGTTTATCCTTACATGAACAAACTCCAGAAACAAAGGTGCAGTACTGCTCAGGCCACACTAAGAACTGTGTCCATTTCTGCGGATCACACATGGAAGGGGGATTTAAGCTCCTGGAAGCAGTCCAGAGAAAAGCCACTAGAAGGTTTTATGGGAATGAGGTGAAAGAATAATACAAGAAGCTAGAGGAGGTAGAAGTTTTCCCAGACAAGGCAGAGGAGGTACGATACGGGTACGCAGAATAACATCAGGAAGTGGCCTTGATACTGAGCACACAGGCAACATGTTGCATAGGCCAAAACACTCCTTGGATCTGTAAAGTTACTTCTTCATGGAAAGAGTTGGGAACTTGTGGAATGGATGACATTGCATAGGGGAAGGGGACATAAGGGGGAAGAAGATTGCATTTAAATGGCAAACTGAACAGACATTCTCTATGTATGTAATGTGTACCTTTTGTATTAAACAAATACGAACACTAAAACATTTGACAGAACCAGAATTTAATCATGTTATAAGTCATTGCTTGGAAATCCCAGCAACACATTGCTCCAGTTTACCAAATTACGAGTTTGACTGTAAGTTCAGCATGCAGCCAAGTGACTAAAAAGATGTAAGAAATTAATGCAACTGATAGATCTAAAGGTATCACAGTCAATGAGGGTTGTCCAAGAAGTGACTTGCTATTTGAAATTAAAAAAGAAAGTGCAGCAGAGTTCAGGCAGGTAATAAGAAAATGTAAGTCGGTAAGATATATATAGTTATAATGAAGCAACGTATTTATTTTAAAAATTAACTGTTTGCTTGTGTGATGAGAGGTAAAGTAGATAATCTGCTTTAGGATATATAGTTTTCTTTAAAGAACAACCACAGAAAGAACTGAGTGGGTCACAAGGATTCATTTAACAGAATGATTACTGAAGGATGAAGAAGTAATAAAACATAAATGTACAGTCTGAAAATGACATAAATTAAGAATACAGTCTTCATTCTTAAAATAAAGCAATATTGTTTTGTTTATATTTTAACCAATGTAAAATATAAACAGAATACAGACAGGACTTTTGCAGCTGTTTAGCTGGGATGTTCTAAGATGCAGATTGTTGGCTGGGCTGCTCTAAACTGCATGTAGTCACTATAGCTGCTGACGTCGTTTCACTTGTTTTACCTGATTTTGCCTTCTAAAGCTCAATAACACCAGAAAATTGACTTGTGTTAAAATGTGCTGCTATCTGGGCACTATTTATTTGCAAATATTGCTATCCTGTTGCTGCTTCTGATTTTGTACCAAAGTTATGTTCATTTAGACCACCCTTTTTGCTGTTTTGATCATCCCAGAAGGAAAACTGTTCATGTTTTGTGCCTCTTCTTGCTTCAGGCGTTATAAAATTTTAAGGCCCATTCCTATTTATCATTTAAGTGCAAATATTTCTATCTGTTGTTATTGCACTTTTTTTTTTCAATTAGAATCGTCTTGACGTTTTTGCTTGTGAGAAAAGGAAGACTGATAGTATAAATATTTTCTTGCTTCAGGCCTCATATAGTTTTACGATCCACTGCCATCTGTGTGATAGGTGCAAATAGCTCTAATCTGTAACTAGTGATTGATTTTTGCCAAAGTTGTATTTATTTAGAACACTCTTTGCTGTGTTGGCTTGTAAGGGAAGAAACTTTTGTGGCTGTTTGATCCAAGAAAGATAGTTTTCTGATTTACTGCTGACCTTAAATCTGTAGTTTTACATTATGCTGCATAGCACTGGCTAGGATGCTCTGAGTTCCATGCAAATTCCAGAGATGCAAAAAATGGATTTGACATTCAACCTGTCTCAACAACACAAACAAAGCAATTTTTTAAAAAGACATTGCCATCTCTGCCCTAAGTACAAATATTGTCAATCTGTTAAGATTACTTATGTTTTAATTTGCAACTACTTATTATTTATTTATTGCTAGATCTTTAATCATTTAAAACTTTTTTTGCTGTTTCTGCCTATCACAGGGCTTAATACAGCTTATTTTTGACTGTCTGTTGACTTTAAACTTGTAGTTCTATATTCATATTGCAGTAACCAGATTTTACATCCATTTTACCTGATCTTACATCTACCATCCCCAGCAAGCTGTGAACAGTGCCAGTGGTCTTTCATGGTAAACTCTACAGTCAGAAGTATTTTTTCCTTGATTCCTTACCTACCATTCTTTAGAATTACCTTGACCCGAAATATTTTTAGTGGCTGTACTGCCATTTTCTTGTTTTCTAAGACTCCTTGCTGTTATGTTAAATTGTGTGCTCCTGTTTTTGTTTGTTAATTTTAATGACTGTTACTTGCTTTTGCACTGTATTGCATATTCCTGCACTTGTTCTTTACAATAGCCCTTTAGTACTGCAATGGGTTGTATACTTCTGCTATGGATGTTTATTACAGCTCCTTGTTGTTGTGATGAGTTGCATGCTCCTGCTGTTGTTATATTAGCTCCTTGTTGTTGTGATGGGTTGCATGCTCCTGCTGCTGCTGTTGTTATATTAGCTCCTTGTTGTTTTGATGGACTGCATGTTCCTGCTGCTGCTGTTGTTATATTAGCTCCTTGTCGTTGTGATGGGTTGCATGCTCCTGCTGCTGCTGTTGTTATATTAGCTCCTTGTTGCTGTGATGGGTTGCATGCTCCTGCTGCTGTTGTTATATTAGCTCCTTGTTGTTGTGATGGGTTGCATGCTCCTGCCGCTGCTGTTGTTATATTAGCTCCTTGTTGTTGTGATGGGTTGCATGCTCCTGCTGCTGTTGTTATATTAGCTCCTTGTTGTTGTGATGGACTGCATGCTCCTGCTGCTGCTGTTGTTATATTAGCTCCTTGTTGTTGTGATGGGTTGCATGCTCCTGCCACTGCTGTTGTTATATTAGCTCCTTGTTGTTGTGATGGGTTGCATGTTCCTGCTGCTGTCGCTGTTTATAACAGCTCTTTTTTGCTGTTGTGCTGGCTTGAAAGCTCATTCTGTTCTTTGTTTATAATATTTATTGCTGTAATCATGCCATTTCAAATTCAGTGCCTGATACCTCCCTGGGATAAGGCAGCCATGCCTGATATCTAACTAGAATGACACTGTGTACTGCCCTAATATTATGAAGAAACACTGTGTCTGATGCCATGAGTACTGCTCTCATATCATGGTACTACTGTACCACCTCTGGACGTACTGGTCAGTTATAGCACCAGTGCTTGTATTTGTTCATCTTATCTGAGGCTTCCATTTACTGTTGTCACTTGTTAGGAATCCTGCTGTGTGCATTTATATTTGTTGCACCAGCAATACACTTAATTATAATAAACAACTAAATATATATACCTACATATATATGTGTGTGCGTGTGTGTGTGTGTGTCTATATATAAAACACATATCCATGTTAACTGGCTTCATAAAGACAGAAACCTCCATCAAAATATAAAAAAGCATGTTGAATGCATAGATTTTTCATCCAGTGCTTATCCCATAACTGTAATAAATCATCTGTAGATATTAAAGGGACTCATACCCTACCTACCTCTAAGAAGAAATCTTGACATTTAGATTGGTACCCATAAATTCTCCTCTCCCACAATCCATCCAGTTCTTCCACCCTGGAAGCAGGAAATTCCCCTTGAGGGTGAGTGCTAGCTAGGGATAAATATCCCTTAGAGTGTTTCTGCCTTGTACGCCTTTTAATCCAACTTCCAGAATAATAGGCCTTCTACAGGTGCAGCTATTTAACCCACTTGCACCCCTTTCATGTGATATTTATGGAAAAAAATTAGCACTAAAAAGTGAATTACATGCTAAAGCCAATAAATAAATAAATTGAGCTAACCAGGTGATCTGAGAAAAAAGCCCTGGCTCATTTTTTTATTTAATTTCTACTGCAGATTATATTTAAAAAGTGTAGACCATTGTGTACATAACTAATGCAAGGCTATGCTTGTATGAAAACTGCACAAATTCAAACTGACGATAAGCAGATAAGGCTGTGACATGTTAGGCAAAACACTAGAATGCCAATCTACATATATTGCAATGCAAGTATGCGTACTGCAGCACTCACTTATAAAACATGTAAGAACAAGTATCCACTGCTGGGGAGGTGCGGGTGCCCTTCACGGCATCTTTCTTACTTTTGTGGTCAAATGTTGTTTGAAGATTAGTGTAAGATGTGAATTGGTGGAGGGTTAATTCATATTATCATCTCCTTACAGTTACTGGATTAGAATGGCACCCAGGATTATCCCAGATAAAGTGACACATTTACCTATGCAGTCATAAATCACAGAACAGAGTCACTGGGCTCAACTTTCTTTTGAAAGATTATGTTACAACCAGAGAGATATAATGCTGTGTTACATTTTTGGGAAGTACATTAGTCAGGATAGTTTTTCAATTTTCAAACATAAACTAGTACAGGGAATAAGTAAAACTTATCTGTGCAGAACAGCTGGGTTGCTGCCTGCTAATTTAAAGACTAGACTATGTGCACAGCAATGGACCTGATGGTGCAGTGGTGCAGCAGTAGCACTGTCGCCTCACAGCAATAGGTTCTCTGGTTTGATTCTCGGCTGCATTGCCTTCTGTGTGGAGTCTGCATGTCCTCCTTGTATTTGTGTGGGTTTTCTCCAGATACTCCGGTTTCCTACCACGTTACATGACATGCATCTGGAGCATTTCTCCCCGGGCCTGCACTGAAAATTGGCCTAGTTCCAAGTCGGACATTCCCAGTAAACAAATGTTAAAAAAAAAAAATTAGACGTGTCCTGAAGCAGCTAAGAAACTGGGACTTCATATAGTCACAGAATGTGCTTGTGTTAGTCGGTGGGGGGTGTATTGGTGTTGTGGTCTATATAAGTAAGGTGTGTTAGGCTTTGAGAATGGTGGAACATTTTGGTGACAGCTCACAGTGAGAAAAGAATGACTTTTGGATGGTATTTATTTTACTTGCAGGCAGAGTAATGAAATGGAATGAGGTAACACTGGGTGCACAAGGTATGGCAGTAATCATTCAGTACTTCAACAGGTGCAAAATATTTTTTCAAACACTTTTATTGAATTATCACTTGTGACATAGGCACATTTACATTCATATAAAAGCAATCAAGCTATATTTAACATAACAAACAAGAAACATCTTTATTAAAACATCGTTTACTACACAGCCAGTCATACATTTATATAAATGAAAATGAACCATACTGACACACTCCCAGTTGCAAACATACATCAATTATAATCTACTCAATCTTTTTCACCAGGTGCAAGATAAAGACGGGAGTAGGCAGCACATGAATGCTTGAAGGAAGATAGAATGATAGTGGGTCCTCTTCTCTGGAAGTCTGTATAGGTTCTTGAAGTATCATCTAAAGGCAGACACTCCTGCATCAGCCATGCAGAACCGAATAACAATTAATCTGAAACAAGAGAAGTATAGGAAAGAAGGTGCTGACTGAGGGAAGAAAAAGCTTTGTTCCCAAATCTTGGTGCTACAATCCAGGAACACATATTCTGAGGTAATGTTTTTACAGATCATATTTGTGATTGCTTAGAAAATGCCAAAACCATGTAAACAGCACAAATAAAAGGCACCCATTCATATAAAAAAAGAAGTTATATCTTACCATAACGTTCCATCTATGTTGTTCATCTTCTTTCATTCATCACTGATGAGTTCGGTTCCGAGCCCTCGGAACTGAGTCGGCCTTTTTACCAAGCTCGCGCCAGCCAAAAAACTCTCGAGCTAAATCTCTACCCAGAATACCCTTCTCCCTGTTACCTCAGATCGAGTTTGCTAGAGAAAAGGAAGTAAAGCCGAGGCCACTTCTGCACAAATACCCTAAGGCACCACTTAGACCCAAAGCATCCCCCAGGAATCTTTAGAGGGGGAAGGAGGGTGGGAAGTGATGAATGAAAGAAGATGAACAACACAGATGGAATGTTATGGTAAGACATAACTTCTTTATCTGATGTTGTTAATCTTCTTTCCATTCATCACTGATGGGACAGCATCCCAAGCTACCTTGAGGTCCATGGGCTGCCCTTATGGAAGAACATTTCTGAGTACCACTGAGCCAAAGGCAGCTCTCCCTCTGGAGACCAAGTCCAATTTGTAATGATTGATAAAAGTATGAGGCTTAGACCAAGTAGCTGTTGTGCAGATGTCATCCATGGCAAGCCCTGGAATGGAATACTATAGATGTTGCCATAGATCTAGTGGAGTGAGCTTTAACTTTCAGCACAGGTTTATTATTGAGGGAATAGATGAAACGTATGCAGTCCCTTAGCCATCTTGGTAATGTAACTTTAGAAACAGCCTCTTCCATTCTGGGCCCAGAAAAGCAGATAAAAATCTGTTCAGAATTACGGACAGGTTTGGTCCTGTCTAGGTAAAATCTCAATTGTTTATGTACGTCTAAGGAATATAGGCAATACTCTCCTCTATTGGCAAAATTCAGAAAGAACACTGGTAGATCAATGGTCTGGTTGATGGAGAATTCAGAAACAACTTTGGAAAAAAAGGATGGATTCATCCAAAGTGATACTCTGTCTTTATGAAAAAACAGATAGGGCCTCTTGATACACAATGCCTGCAGCTCCGAGACTCTTCTGGCTGAGGTAATGGCTACCAAGAACAAGGATTTCCAATCCAAAAACTTTAGTCACACTTCACAGCAGGTTCAAAAGGTTTTTGAGCCAAAGACTGAAGGACTAGTGTGAGGTTCCATGGGCTGTCTGACAGGAGGCCTGATATGAGAGGTCCCCTTGAGGAAGGCCTTGCAAAGGTGTAAAGAGATAAGAGGGGTGCCATCTATGCCACTGTGGAAATTGCTGATAGATGCACTTGTACAGTAGAGGCAGAGGTTCCATTATCAAAAAACGTAACCAAGTATTGAAGCACTGCAGTAACTGGAGCTGAATACGGGTCTAGCATGTTATCCTTGGACCAGATGGAGAACCTTTTCCATTTATCCTGATATAGTCTTCTGGTGGATGGTTTGTGAGAGGCCAGAATGATGTCTCGAACAGGCGAGGAGAGATTAGCTTGCCTGGTGACTAGTGGAAGTGGAAAAACTAAGCTGTCAGCTTGAGACTGGACAGATTTGGATGACTCAACCCTTGGGGGTGAGAAATCAGATCTGGTAGTGGGTCCAGAATCCATGACGGGTATACTAGGTGAGACCAAAGAAAGGGGAACCAAACTTGTCAAGGACAGAATGGGGCTACGAGGATCGCTTTGCATCTCAACTGAAGAGCTTTCTTCAGAAATTGTGGGATCAGGGATGGGAGGATAAGCATAAAGAATTCCCATGGGCCAATTGTGGATCATAGTGTCCCTTGGTGGCTCCCCCTCTGGGAGAAGTAAGGCAAAATAGCTGCTGCACTTGTTGTTTGATGGGGAGGTCAAAAGATTGCAGCAAGGCTGGCCCCAGTGGCTGAATATTGCTGACACCACCTCGGGGTTGAGGGACCACTCGTGAGGCATGAGAATGCACCTGCTCAGACTGTCCACAATCACATTGGAGCTCCCTGGGATATGCATTGCTATCAGAAAGCAGTTGGAAGCTATCTCCCACTGCCAAATTTGCATGGCTTCTCGACATAGGGGGTAGGACTTGGTTCCTCCTTGCTTGTTGATATACCAGACCACTGACATATTGTCTGATTGAATTTCAATTGTCCCGGAAGGGAGAGCCTGATGGAAGGCTTGCAACGCTAACAGCACAGCTCTCAGTTACAGAACACTGATATGCAGGTGGGCCTCTGAGGTGGACCATGTGCCTTGGACAGTCTTTCCCTGGAAATGCTCTCGCCACCCGATCAGGGAAGCATCCGTGGTCACAATGGCTGTGGGCTCAGGAGATTGAAATGGACAACTCCAAAGTTCTACATCTGGCCTCATCCACTAAAGCAGGTCATGCTTGCAGGAGTTGGTTATTTCAATCTGGTAAACAAGGGGCTGATTGCTTGGGAACCACTGACATAGAAGGAGCCATTGCAGAATCCACATATGTAGCTTTGCTAGAGGCATTATTGGCATTGATGCTGTCACAGAACCTAGGGCCTGAAGAACTTCCCTTGCAGAGACTCTTATTTAAGAGAGTATCACCCGGAGTTGAAGCCTCAGTCGATGGAGTCTGTGAACTGGGAGTGATACCAGACTGGACTGAGTATTGAACACTGCTCCAATGAACTCTATTTGTTGTGTAGAGATAAGGTTTGTTTTTTCCAAAGTATCGTTATTCCCAACAATTTTACCAGAGAGAGAGAGAGAGAGAGAGAGTACAATGCAGTGCTGTTACCAGAAGATGCTTGGTGGGGGCAGTAAGGAGCCAGTCATCCAAATATGGAAACACCCAGAATCCTTTTAGTCTCAAGTGAGCTGTTACCACTGCCATGCATTTCATGAACACACTTGGGGCTGCAGAGAGACATAACGGCAGGGTACAGAACTGATAATGACTGGCTCCTAAAAGGAAGCGAAGCAGACTCCTGGAGCACTTGTCCATCTCGATGTGGTAATACACATCCCGGAGATCTATAGAGCACATCCAATAGCCTTCTCTTAAAAAGGGGAGAATGGACTGAACCATGACTATCCCGAATTTGGTTTGGGTGACAGACTTGTTTAACCTTCTGAGATCCAAAATGGGTCTCCAGTCCCCTGTCTTTTTCTGGCACCAAAAAGAATCTTGAGTAAAATCTGGATCTGTGCTGGTCTGGTAGGACTGGTTGGATGACTCTTTTTTGAGACAACTTTATAATCTCTGAACCTGCTTCTTCCCTTTGACTGGGTGGAACATCAGGAAGTTTTCTTGGAAAAGAATGGGGAATGGTGTAACCTCTGGTGATGATACTCTGCACCCAAACATTGGGGGTGATAGATTGTCAGGCAGCTTGGTGCAGAGAGAAATGACCCCCGACTGCTTCCAGAGGTAAGCAATTGGGCTGCTCCTCAGGAGCGCTTATAAGGCTGTCCAGAGAAAGAGTCCCTGGAGCCTTGGTTAAGAGGACCCCCTCTGCCTCTATAGGGGTATCTTCTGGAATTGTACCCCCTCTGCCTCTGGGGGTATCACCACCATGTGCGGCACAGAAAGGACCCTGAGATTTCTTATGCCACATTTTTCCACACCTCTGATTCCTGGAGAAGGTACGTTGAGGGTTGGAAAACTGTAGGCCTATGATAGACAGAGTCTTGCTCGCACCTGGCTAGCGTGTCCTTCATTTTGGAGCCAAAAAGGGATGAAGCTTCGATGGGAGCATTCAGAAAGGAAGACTTGAAGGGATCTGCAAGGTCACAAATGTGCATCCAGGCATGACGCTTCATAACAATGACTAAACCCGCTGATCTAACCACCCCTCTGGTCGCATGTGACAGCAACCTCATGGACGAGTTGGATATTGATTCCAGGGTTGCAAGCTGTGAGGCCACTTTGTCTCTGACCTTGTCAGACAACTGTCCTGCGAGCGTCCCAGAGAGTTTGCAGATGAAGTCCCTTTGGAGCCTCGTAAAATGTGCCAAATAATTCAAGGACTGTATTGCAAAGGTCCCTGATGCAAAAACATGCTTCCCCAGTCTGTCCATCACCCGGGACTTCCTGTTGGGTAGGTGGACAGAGTGGCTTTCCTCAACCAAGTCCTTTTTTGTGGCCACCGCCCCCACCATATCATCAACTGGTAACCCTTTGGACCAATGCAGGTTCTCCTCGGGAATGGAAAGAATTTTGTCAGGTCTCCGAGGGATCATCTCAATGGAATCAGGGTTCTTCCAAGCGCACTGCATGATGAGCTGGATGAGCTCGTTGACAGGCCGGGTCACTCATGAGGTAGAAGGCCAGGCACAAAAAGCCTGCAAGAACACGGACTCCTCAAACGAAGGGTTGGAGGGCTTCCAGTCACCTCTCTGGTTCAACATTTCCAGGATGTCTCCAAAGGAGATTTCATCAGGAGGTGACTGTGGAGACCCTTCACCATCATTGTCATCCATGTCTTCCATTAAGGACTCCTCGGGCAAGTCCATGTGCTTCTTCTTGCACGTCTTCTTTCGAGGGGGCTCCTCATTGGGGTTCTCTGAGGAGGACTTGGAACAGCGGGGACTCTGAACAAGGGTGTCCTGTGGCTACTCTGCCCAGTGTCCTGAGGGCGTGGTCTGTGACAGCTGTATTTCAGGGGGTGAAAACTGGGGTTCCGACATCAAAGGAGTGCCAGAAGCAAGAGCCCTCTCCATCATGCGTAAGGCAGGCCTGCCCAAAGAGGGATGGGAGCCCGAAACCGAGAAAGAAACTTGGGACCGGGGTCACACACCACTCCAATGAACCCGCCCCCACAGATGGAGCCTCAAGCAGGATTGGCGCACACGTGGCTATCGGCACCAAAGATGAAACTCTAGGAGGCAGGTGGCTCCATACCCCAGGCCGACACACCCATCCCCCAATCCCCAATTGTGGAAGGACCAGTTTAGTGGGAACCGAAGACCAAAGGGACAAACTTGGAGCTGGAGTGAGATGCACCGTAGGTGCCAAGGTGATGGGTTCCAAGAAGGATGTTTGAGCAGAAGGCTTTGGAACCAAGATGGTCGAAGGAGGAGTGTAAGATAGAGTTTGTGGATAAGACAACCCAGGTCCTGCAGGTGGATGGGTCTTAGAAAGAGAGGGGATCCCCCTAACTAACAACAGCTGGTCTACAGAACACACCAAGTTTTGTTTCGATAAGCTCCTGGTGGATCTAGTTCATAGATTGGTACTAGGCTATCAACCCTAGGGCCTATACAAGCCTAGCCATAACAATTCCCTGGCTATTTCTTCCCACACTTACTTTCCTGGACCCCTCCGGATACTCCGGATGGGTAATCAGGATGTTTGATGAAAGGGCTATATGCTTCACTCAGAAATGGATCTATGGAAGGGGAGTATCGGGTCTGTGGTTCAAGGTCTGCTGGCAACCAAAGTCTCTAGTTTCAAGACCGGAAGTAAAGGGGTCAAATCCAGTGAGGTCAGTACAATGCTCGGAGCCGAAGTGGCACTTGGAGCCAAAACAGTCATTTCCAAAATGGAAGCTAATGGAGTAATTGAGCCAAAGTGGTCAGAGGTACAGAAGTCAAAATAGGTGAAGTAAGGTCTATGATTGGTGCCGGAGGCAGGACCAGTGCCGAAACAGGCACCTGTATTGAAGGTTTAGAGATTATTGGTGCTGAGGAAGATGGAGCCGTAGAGGCAGATTTATTCCCAGGCTTGCTCTGATCACCTGGCAGTGAAGAAGGAACAGAGTGGATCTCTTTTTGTCCTTAGTAGTAGGGGTTGAGACCTCTATCGCCGAAATGGGCTCTGAGAAGGGAGACTTGAGTAACCCTTTCAGAAAGGGTTTATTTTTGCGCTCATTAAGAGTACATTGACTGAAACTCTGTCAAATGTCACATGGAGGCTGCTCCAAAAGGTGGGACACTCCCAAACAGTATATGCAGTCATCATAAGAATCACTATTAGGTAACTTGCCCTCACATGAAGTACAATGCTTAAAACCTGAAGTACCCTTCTTATCTGACATCTTGACAGAAAAGACACCACACAAGCCAACTGTATAATCCAACTAGAATAAAGTCAACTCCTTTCAAAAAAGTCACAACAATAACAAAACACTGGTAAGTAGAGAAAAGAAGGGAAACACCTGCATAAATGTCAAAGCTAATAGGTTAAACAGGAGAGACAATACCAACTATGGTATTAAGAAATACCACAAGGGTAAGGGAGGAAAGCCCGTACCAACAATGGTACTTAAAAGTTTACCAATGGTAACAATGGGTAGAGAGGAAAAACAAGGTTAAACATAAGAAAAGACACTGGAAATACTAATTGCTTAATAAAATATGAAGATATCCAAATATTTTCACACAAATATCAAAAAAGTTCCACTTAGCTGAGAGCTCAGCTGAAATGCGGCTTTACGGCTATGTGGCAAACGAGATCTGGGGTAACAGGGAGAAGGGCATTCTGGGTAGAGACTTTTTGGCTGACGTGAGCTTGGTTAAAAGGTCGACTCGTGTTCGAGGACTCAGAAACGAACCCATCAGTGATGAATGGAAAGAAGATTAACAACATCAGATCATTCTTTTATCAGACAGGGAGTGAAAACATTTAATTAAAATTGTAAAACATCATGTACATAAACAAAGTATCACGCAATGCAAATCCTTGGGGTGAGGTTATTACCAATTATAATAAACCTTTCTATAACTAAGATACAACAAGAGAAAAATAGCACAGACATCCAATTCAAGGTCATCTATGACAGCAAACTTGACCCTGATGTAGTTTGCTATGGTATATAAGTTTAAAATCTATACATGGAAAATAACATATGGTAGAGGGGAGGAAAGATGACAGAAGAAGAAGGGAGAAGTGGATGTTCACACAGCAGATGAAAGGCAAAAATACATGTAGAATACAGCACAGCAACAAACAAGGCTGAGCCTGACCACGACTGGGTAGTATTAATGTGCACAATAAATAGCCTGGGAAAGGAGCTGCAAACAGTGAAGGGAGGTGGGAAATTGCAGGTAGCATATGATAACATACCCCTATGATAAGATGGGGTAGGACATGAAAGTGCCTGAGTACAGGTGTCTATATTAAAAGTTTGAATTTTGAAATAGTCAAATTTCATAAGATTGAACTATGAGTGACTATTTAAAAGGTCAAATGCATCCCTATTCACTTAAACATTTAATTTTCCTGAGATAATGATACAGTGAGGATCGGGAAATATGCCCTTTTCTCCACTGTAGTGCAAACTTGAAGTTGTATATATAAATTAGCAGGGGGTGTTGGGGTGCAGCAGTTTTTACATTTGACTTTTTAAATAATCAATCATATGAAATTTGACTATTTAAAAAGTTGATCACAGGACATAAATCCGACTTCAGATTATTCAGGGATGACTGAAAAGGAGAGATTACAGTGGAATAGCAATAAGCATGGGGGAGGACATCAGATGTGAGGCTAGAAAGAGAAGGAAGAACATCAAAGCAAGAAATGGGCAAGCTCAAAGCCAGAGTCAGAAGCTAGGTTAAGCTCCCTCTTGGTTAAAGTAGCGAGATGGGTGAGATCTAATGGACTGATTCAGTGTGTAATCCACCAGATGCAACAAGACAGGGAGATGAGAGACTGAAGAAAGGAATAACGAATGATGTAAAACTCACTGGGGAATCTGGCAGGAGCAGTCTGAGAGATTCCAAGCTCCAGGATAAAGAGGGAGTGGGAGTTAGTGGAGCTCTTGGATTGTGAGGGGTTCAGCCAACTTGTGCAGGACTTCACCAGAAAGAATAGAATTCTGCATATTATCCTAGCTACTGCAGAAGGTTTCATGGTCATCCAGGTTCAGACAATCTTACCTAGCAGTGATCATAATGCCACTGTGTGATTTAAAATGGGGAAGGGTGAAAATAAAAAAATGGTGTGGTATTGTAGAAAAGAAGGTTCTACTGTGCTGGGATGAACATGCTCAAGGAAGAGTTGCGAGACTGGTAGTGAAACTGGAGAACTGGTCATGTATGGGGCCCTTAGGGGTCTGGACAAGGATATAAAGAAGAAGAAGGTGTATAATAAAGAATGTGATGTTACTAATCAGAGTAAAATGTGGGTCATAAAAGTGATAGAAAGGAGGCAGTGGGGAAGTGAAGGAGTTATGGAAGAAGGAAACTATGGAAAAGGCAGCAAAGATAGTGAGCGTACTTAGATCTAAAACTCAGAGGGGTTAGCAAAAGGGATGAATAAGGATAGCAAAGGCAGACATTATACTGAGGTGTATCATCAGGGGAGATGAAAAACAAAGTAATGCTTACACATATACATGGGATGGTAGAGAAAGAATATTACTATGTGCTAGGGGAGGTAGATCTTCTTTTCTTGAAAGCAGGAGAGTTGGGTGGGGGCATGATATTGATGCGTAAAACATAGAGTCATTTTATTCAGGAAGGAGACAGAGGAAAGAGAGGGCACAGAAGCACATTAAATGGACTAACTACTCCCTAGATACCTGAAACCAATGCTCTTTCAGAAAGGTTGTGCAACCATGGAAAGAATTACTGGAATGGGCAGTGGAGAGGGACTCCACAAAGATATTCATGAGGGCAAGGAAGATGTGGACAAAAAGTATTAGTGTAAAGGCAGGCACGGAGAAGAGGTAAAATGTTAAATGCACAGAAAGGGACAGGAAGTGGTTTGTCATACTGGTTAATGTCAGTCCATAAACACTCAGAAAAGTTTGCTATTCTCGTGGATCATTTTAGACTGCCAATAGAGGGAAATCGCAGGACACAACAGCTATGAATTTCACATACTGAAATTTGAATAGCTTACAGATGATGAGCCAATTTATAGTTGTATCCGATACAACAGAAATTGAGAATTTTCTTAAAGTTTGGGGTTGGTATAATGGTTAAGGTTTTTACCTCACACACACAAGGTACAGGATTTGATTCTCACCTTTGAAAGGGAAATTGGCTTAAAATGGCCCACAAGGGCAGCAAGCATGTACTTGGCAGTAACACTGATGTTACCAAGAAATAGGAGCTGTGTCACTAATGCAATGACTGTAGAAGCAGTTAAAGGCAAATATAGCTTCTAGAATGGCAGATAATTTATGAAGAGTTTCATTATGTCCTCAATGGATTCGAATGGCTGCTACCTCACAGGGAAGTTTGTTTTCTTTTTTCAAATTTCTTTTTATTAAACATTTCTACTGCATAATGCAAAACAACTGACCAGTTAGCCAAAATATACAAAACAAAACTTAAAATAGTGTGTGAGAAAAAAGAACTATATTAAATAAATTGCACAGAGCTTAAAACACAAAGTAACACATTCCTCGAATGCTGCAACTGGATACAGCATAAAATTCCATGTCCATTTTGAGGTAGGGCCTTGATTATTTGATGTAACATTCTCTATGATGATTTCCAGTGCATGATTTTGTTTTCCTTTAACACAGTAGATGGCTGGCATTTATTTAAATACTTGGTAATACAGAAAAAAATAGATTTGAGGAAATCTTTTTGTAGACTAGTCCGTTGAGATGTTGTACAGTTCTTTACAAAAGCAGATAGTGCTGTAAATAATGATGCAGTTTCATAATGCATTATCTTTACTTGTAAAGTTCAATCCAAAAATTAAGATACACTGCTACCAGGACAAATCATGTGTTAACAGCAGAATTAGCATTAGAATTATAGAAAAAGTGCAAAACGTTTTTGCTGTTTTAAAATACCTAGATTCCTCTAAGGCTCCATGGTAAAACCCAAGCATGATCCACAAATGCAAGCCTACAGTAAAGCAGGGTTAAACTGGGCTGCAGTTGGAAGATAAAAAACGTATATAAATACCCATGCAAGTAAAACACCTGTATGAATATAACAGTCTGGCATAAGTTGTTATGTCCAAAAGTGGTTCAAGTCAGAATACATTTTTTCCATAATAGAATTAATACTGTCATTAATATGAATAATTAATTAAACAAGCTTGGTTCTAAAACTATACACACACAATATTTCTCCATACAAGGCATGAAGTTGAAACCTGATAATTTCTATGACCTCAAAAACAAAGTTAAAACACGATAGGAGGATATTGATACTAAAATTAATTATGAGGAATGGAATATAAAGGGAAAAGATCGATTTAAGGGAAGACTGACATTATAATCGGACAAACTGCAATTTTATCCCAGAGTACACATGCAAAATGGACACCAAAACATCATGACAAGGAAAACTTAACTAAGAAATAAAATGTTGATACTCTGGCTTGGCATTTGTCACTACAGTTGTACCTCCACTTTCACAAATTTGACTTTGTTAATCCACTTATTTGCGAATTGCCAGTGCTTTGCTTACCCTAACATTTGGCGATGTTTTTAAAGAAATGAACGGGCAAAGGAGTCAGATGCCAATTAGAATATATTTTCCCAAAGTAGAGAAAAACATGAACCAAAACCAAGTAAAAATTGATAAATGTTAGGAGTCACCAACGGAGCACTACAGCACTAAATCAAGAAATAATTTATTAAAGTTAAGCGCTTAAAAATCTCTGGTGAAAGGGAGGACACATGCCCTACTAAAACTGTCAGTTTTTACCAACCCTGGTGCTCCAGTCAAACCTCCAGGATTTTCTAAAAGCATGGTACAAATGCCCCCAGCTCTTTTAAGTTTTACTTCTTCAGCTATGTCATTGACAAGTTTAAAGGGGTAACCCCTTTTCTGCAACATCCCCATAAGGACATCACATTCTCTAATAAAATCATCCTGATCAGAAACCATTCAGGCCAGTCTCACATATTGACCCTCTTCTGGTGCAGCGGGTGGCAACTCTCAAAATGTAACAGAGAGTTAGAGTAGGTGGGTTTTTAGTTGGTAAAACCTGACAGTTTTAGTAGGGCATGTGTCCTCCCTTTCACAAGAGATTTTTTTCAATCTTAGAAGTATGATTTATGATTTTTGGACCATGTTTTGTATGGACGATAAGATCAACAAAAGGTTGGAGGAAAAACTTCTTGTGGTATATAAAAAGGGCACTTCATTGAAAGGCCTGGTGGAGAGGAAAAAGATAACATCAGGACCAGGTGAAACTTTTAAATGTGGGAGGGGTGGACAATGCCCTTTTATATTGGACACTGATTCAGTCAAAGTTAGGAACTATGGTAAAATGATTACTAACAAAAAGCATTATTGTTATACTAAGGGTGTGGTTTACATTGCAATCTGTATAGTATGTGATGGTTATTATGTGGGGAAGACAATCAGAGTCCTTAGACAAAGAATATACCAACACAACTATGATATTCAGAACCACAAAGACACTAATGCTTTATATAAGCACATCAAGGTACATCCGACACATTCCTTCAAATTTTTTGTATTAGAACAAGTAGACTTGGGTCCACGGGGTGGTCCAGATGATGACTTCTTGGAATTTTTAGAGCTCAAGTGGCAGATTAAACTAAATGCATGTCAACCACCTGGGCTGAATGACAAGACTTCTATTAGTTCTGTATTGAAACTAAAATCAGCTTTCTGTTTGTGATTTAAATGGGATATTTTTAACTATGCTGTAGTTTATTTGATTGGTTGGGGTTTATGGTATTGTTGCTGTTTCCTGCTGTTATTTGATAATGTCATTTTAAATAATTTAATTAACTTATAGGAAATGACATTTTATTGTTATCCAATGGTTAAGAGGGTTAGGGTATTTAATCATGTAACCTTGGTTATTTGAATGTTCTGATGAAGTCTAGTAAATTTTGATGAAAGCGGTTAACCTTAATAAATTATTTCTTGATTTAGTGCTGTAGTGCTCCGTTGGTGACTCCTTCCATTTATCAATTTTTACGTATTTTCCCAAAGGAGAACCATCCAGTTCTGCCACCCCTACCCCTGGCATTTGACATAAATAGTGTAATAGATGGACTTTTTTACTATCTGTCAGACTATAGGCTGAGGTTACAGAGCATAAGTATTACTCACAATTATTTGGACTTTACGGGCGGTTGCCACCCCTAACCCTTGCGAAATTGGACGTGCAACTGTATTGCAAAATGAGAATTTATTTATAAGTGCAAACATTCAATGTGAAGTCTAGGAGTAAAAAATACTTCAGAAATGAATTCTAGTATTCAGATTCTGTACTCCTGCACAATCAGTGCCTGCTGACCCCCTGCCACCAACAGCTACTGCCCAGACAGCTGACCCCTTCTACCCACCCGAGTTACAGCTCTCTCTGCCTTGTAGTAAGGAAAGTAGCAGAACAGCTCACAGGTAACCTTTTAAAGAGGAAGGTCACTGACAAAAATGAATGATGGGGTAAGAAGCTGATTAGTCTTTTAAAACATACAAGTGTAATTAGATAAAGAAGAAGGTAAATCAGATGAAAACAGCTCTAGATAAAACTAGACAGTAACTCCTGCTTACAACATTAGCACTGATTAAAATGAATTAGAGATGCATTTTTTTTTTTGGGGGGGGGGTTGTCTAGCATGCCTGTGCAATATGATAGCTTAAAGAAAAATGATATGGCCTATAATCTGAATGGATGGGTTGTAACAGGAATGTATAAAAACAGTCAGAAATTTCACTGCCTGCATGTAAAGGTAACAGAGTTATGAGACAGATGTCTGAAAATGAATCAGGAGGTAACACAACTACGCAAGCACAAATAGTGCTCAATAAGAATCCTGAAGGGCATTCAGACAATAAAATTGCTGCCCAGCTTCACAAAGAGGATAGAAGGGGGTTCCGTGTGGGGCTTTGGAAAAACAGATACACCTTTTTCTTAATATTCCCTGAATCTGGACACACAGACAGATGTTATTGTGCAGATAAAGGAGGAGTCAATAAACAGCACGTCTAGTACTTTAGCTGTAAGTGCCACTTGCAATGAGACAAGCAGTGGGCTCCTCACAAAGGCTACAGAGATGAAGGGAATTCTAGGCCCATTCACTGTGGGAAGATGACAAAGACCAAGGCCAGGAAGAGTCAGGGGAAGATGACATGCTTTAGGGAAGGACCATGGCATTATAAGAATGTGGATGCAATGGCCAGATTGGTGAACGCTACAACCTTGATGGAAGGGAACATGCCTAACACTTCCACAGCCCAAGGAAGCTACCACATCTTAAAATCGAGTGAGAAAAGAATCAGGTGACAGAACATAGGTGTTCCTGCCATTGATCACGAGGTGAGCACATTCAAAAGCTGGTTTATGCTAACAGTTCTGGCACTGGAGGTGTTGCAGTATGCTTGGTGGTATTCTGTTTTGTTTAGCTGAGTGGTTATATCTGCATGTGGGTTAATGTTCATGTAGTGATTGCTTTACAGTGTTGTTTGTAATGTTTCAAAATTCTGCGGGGGACTTTAGGGATCCCACATGCAAGACTTTACTTCAGTTGTGATGTGGACTTGTCCTACCCAATTTGCAGACATCAAAACCAGCAATAAGGGCTCTTAAAAAGTAGGTGTACTCTGCTGTATCCTGCCACCTAATTAATATTAGTGTATCTAATGCTGACCTAACAGAGACAGAGAGAGAGCAAGACAGATTCTGCAGCATGTTGGCCTTGGCCAGATTAGATCTCAAGAACAGCATGATCAATGACTTCAGGAAACAAAGACGTGGCAGATGTTACTGGACTGATACATTGTGGCTGTTATTGGACGGAAAAGATTGCTGACCAAAGATTATTCACTTAAAGCAAGCCTGAAAGAGGATTGTGAGTGGCTCCTAAACATATAAAGGTACATGCTTACCAATGACCATTTGTGTTCTTCTCCCATATGCTTTCAACTTGCTGATAACGTACTGTGTTGAAGAAGAAAGTCAGTAAAGGGAGAAGAAGCAAGGATGACCATTCCAGAACTCTGCACATAAAGGATAATGAAACAAGAATTGGTATGACAGCTAAAATGGTAGTAGGAACAAATGTAAACACCACATCACTTACAACTAAGTAAGCACAGTAGACACTGTGTACACCTGATCTAGTTCATCCTCTTTAAGTATACAGCTGAGGAGTTTAGGGTTTATATGGTGAATCCTTTATTTACTTGAACACTGGTCTGTCAACACTAGAAGTAATACCTTTGTGACTTTATACTCGTTTGATGTTGACAGAAGTTTGGACAGACAGGGTATGTTTATGTAGCTCAATCCAAAAATGTAAAAATTGAAGTTACTAAGTCCTTCCCCAAAGAAAAGGGTAGGCCAGCTGCACTGGCAGAGTAGGTTAAGATATTCAAAAGAACAAAGAATCACATCAACTTAAACAAGAAAAAGACTTCCAAGAAATGACTAATGGTCAGCCTTACTGCACCTTACTTTTCCACTTATATTTATATAACTCTTTTCTCCCAAAAGTGGTTCCCAACAGATGATGTCCATTTTGGTAAATGTAATCCTTTCAGTGATATCCTCAAGCCCAAAGCCCATTTATCATTGTGTAGGGACAAACCATCTATTTAAAAATCAGACAAAAGCATTCAAGTGGCTTTCTGCATCCACAAAAATATTTTAGCTAGCAAGACATCATCTTTATAAGTAGAATATACCACTTTCATTCTTTCAAAAGCTGAACAAACCATAAAACGCAATTTATAATAAATGAAAACAACAAACCTCTGCGTTGACACCCCCTGCTTAATACCTCAGTGTATCTCTACACAGAGGCCAAGATAACTGTTAATAAGCTGGAATAGCCTAGAGCTTTTATAAAAACTAAGGCAGAAATTCTGAAAATGAGGACCAAACCAATAATCTGTTATAATAACTAAGTCAAAATGTAGTTTGCCAGCTTAAGACTACTCCAGAGGCATATTTATTCATAATCACATCAACTAGTTCTGATGACACAACACAGCAAGATAATCCTTGGTAGGACAATGTGGTATCGCATAAACATCAGGACCTACCAACAAATGCAGGTAAGGAGAAATACAGGTGTGCAGCATTAGTCTTATAAAGAAGTTAATCAACTACCTCCATTTTCACCACATTGAACTTATCCCCTTTCTTATAGGTTCATAGGTAGGTACTAAACTATCAGCTTGATGGCCAAAGCAAGCCTAGCCAACAGTGTATTGGCTTTCACCACCCATGTAGTGTTAAATTCCTGCCCCACTATCAAGCAGAGCCCCAGACATAATCCCAGGGGTGAATTTCCTATCACCCATCCACTTATCAAGGTTTTTTTTGAAGAGTGCTAATGAAGAGCTCTGCTTGATGTAGATGGGAATTTTGTTCCAGAGCATGGGAAGTCTCTGAGACAAGAATATATCCCTCCAGCATGTCCTAGTTACTGTTGTAGTGAGGTTTAGGTCCCTAGAGCGTGTAGCTTGGGGAGATTGGTATTTCTTTAAGTGGAGGATGTCCATTAATTCTGAGTTTGACATGGCTTTGTATGTTAGACAGAGGTATCCTTGGAGTAAGCGGTATGCGACCAAGTAGAGTTGGAGTTTCTTGAGTCGGTCGGCATAGGGCAACTGTTAGAGGCCACCAATCCTCTTGGTGAGGTACTTTTGGGGCCCTGCAGTTGTTGTAAGTGTCTTGTGAGGTACATCCCAAATGGGGCATTGTATTCAATGAGGGGTCTGATAAGTGATGAGTAGATGGGGATGATGACTTCCTTATTTCTAGATGTGAACCCTTTTGTGATTACGTGAGCCACGTAGAAAGATTTTCTGACCACTGTGGCAATGTGAGGTTACTATCCATTTGGGTCCCATGGTCTCTTATCACACTTTCTGTGTTAAGTGAACTTCCCCCTATTTGGTAATTCATGGGTACCGTGTTTTTACCAAAGGGTACCCATTTAGCTTGAGGCCATGATTTTGACATCAGGTGTCTGTCTCGGTGAGGTCCTTTTGCAGGATGTCTACGTTAGCAGGGTAATCGATAATGGCACCCAGTTTGCAGGCATCTGTGAACTTGGTTAGCCATAGACCCTCGGTGTTCGCTTGCACTTTGGAGAAGTATATACCGAATAAGAGAGGTTCCAAGACAGAACCCCGGGTTTGTCACTGGTTTGGAGTCGGATTTGGAGTGTGCAACTCTCACCATGTGGGTTCTATCCATGAGCCAGTTGGCCACCCATCTCGTGACATAAGGGTTTATGTTAAGGTTGATGGGTTTATCTATGATTCCTGAATGGAGGATAGTGTCAAATGCTTTAGCGAGGTCCAGGTAGGCTGTGTGGACCACCTTAGCCTCGTCTATGGCCTTGGTAACTGTTTCAAAGAAGCCTACCAGGTTTAGGAGACATTATCTACCTTTCACAAATCTGAATTGGGTAGCATCCAAAGTTTGGAGGTTACCAATGTCTTTGTTTATGAGTTCCATGATGATACGCTCCATGACCTTGCAGACCAGGCTTGTCAGGCTATTAGGTCAATAGTTCCCAGGGTCTGTGGTGGTTCCCTTTTTGTGGAGTGGGATAACCATTGCTGTACGCCATTCCACGGGCACATAGCCTGTGGTGAGGCTGTGATTGAACATGGAGTTTAGGTGGGGGGCTATTTCATTTTGGAGTTTGTGTAAGATGCAGCCTGGGATGCTGTCCAGTCCCATGGATGCTGTGTTTTTGGCTTTAGAGAGTGCCATTTTTACCTGCATGTTTGTGATTAACGGGGCTCTACAACCATCTGGTATAACTATAGGCCCTTTGGAGGGTGAGGGGGGGGCATAAAGTTTGCACTGAACCTATCTGCCAAGATGTTGGCAATATCAGTTGATTCTGTATATTTTGCGCCTTTCTGTTGTAGCTCTGTGCAGATCGGGGTGTTGCCATGGAGATTCTTGACATAGCCAAAGAATGCCTTGTGGTTGTCTTTGGTATCCATGGCAATTTTTCTTTCAAAATGAGCTTTGGAGGATTTAATGAGAGATCTTAGTTTCTTACTGAAGCCCATCAGTGAGTTTCTCCATACCTGGGTGTTTACTCTCTTTTGCAACAATTTCTTCCTTCTGTTGCAGAGTTTATTAATGGCAGGGGACCACCAAATCAGCTTCCTTTTTTTGGAGGATAGCATGATCCATGCACTCATGCAGGTGCTTGTAGAGTGTATTTGTGTAGGATTCAGCAGTCGTGACTGTATTGACTGTATTATCCATCTGCAGGGGAGTCGTGAAGTTAACCACCTCAGTTTTGAGTAGCGTGAAGTTCGCTTTGGAGAAATTTTTTACGATGGTTTCATTGTGTGGGGGTGGGGTCGGGATGTGGATATCTAGGGTGATTCGTTTATGGTCTGATCTAACAAGCGAGGAGTTGATCTCTGATGTTGAGCACCAGTCACCCATGTTGGTAAAGATTCAGGTCAAGAATACAGTTGCCCCTGGTGGGGGTGTTGACAAGTTGATCCAGGGCATTAGATTTTATAAATTCCAGGAATTGTTGAGCAAGGGGATTAGTACAAGAGTAGTTTTCCCAGTTTATGTTAGGGTAGTTGAAATTGCCCATTGTTATGGTATTTGGTTGGACCCTCATTTTTTCCAATGTCCCCACGAATAAGGAGTGAGGGTCCTGGGTCATGGTGGGGGATCTATAACAAGCTACAATTTGGAATGCATTTTTGCCCAGGGTTAGTTGCACTTGGATGATTTCAGAGGCATCGTGTTTAGCAACTAGCCTGGAGGTGTGGATGTCCTTAATGAAGATCGACACTCCTCCGCCCTTCGTGTTTCAGTCCAAGTTTTGTGGCCGAAACATGTGGTATGAATTATAGCCTGGTAGTGCTGCGGTCCTCTCAGGAGCCTTGAACCAGGTCTCAGTCACTGCACAGATATCGATGTTTCTCCATTTTGAGGAGTAGACTACTAGCATTGAGTAGCATTGCCCTCAGTTTTTTGTCACCTGTAGTTCTTACGGTGATGGGTTTGTTTTTTGAGCCATATTAATCTGATTACAGTACGGAAAATTTCTGTGTCACATAACCCACTATGATACCACTCAAATGCAGGCAGCAGCATCTGTCTGTTGCCCTGATCCAAAGATTTATAATAGTCATAGCTTATGCCATTTAATCAAAAGCTGCAAAAATCATAAAGGACAAAGATAGCCCTGAAATGAAAACAGGAGAGTCCTCAAATATTGATCCACCAGGATACACTGACACTATAAATGAGGGAACAAAATGCATGCTACTTTGTGTGGTAGCAACAGACCCATGTGTACAAAGCAGACCATGTATGACCAATCATTCCCACTTACAGACTTCGTAAAGAAAAAGGATGACCATATCCTATGCACCTCTAACTAAAAATCCTTTGTTTTCAGCAAGTTAGACTAGCGTAACTGTTCTTACAATTTGTTACACATATTATGTACTGAAACAGAATTTGTGTTAAGGAGATGCAATAATGCAGTCTAATCAGATTTTCTAGTTTCCCTAAACTCTAGCTGGAAATGCAGAAACATAATCTTCAACTTCACCTTTCAATCAAGCAAACAACTAGTCCAACTGACAAAACAAAGATGTGAATCAGCAAGCTCTTTAAAAGATCCTGCTTACTGCACAACACTGCCATTAAAGTGACAACTGCCCTTACCGGGAAGAACAAAGTTGGTCTAAAACAGTGGTGCACAACCTTTCTGTGGGGAGGGCCACTACACGAATTCTTAATGCATCTACAGGCCAAAACAAAATATAATAAGTTGTTACGAGTTTACAATAGGTACAGGTGACTGGCATTTTTACTTAAGACAGCAAGTCATGAAATTGCCTGTTTTCTACGTCAACTTTGTGTTTAACTTTATTCTAGCTTACAGCCATGACTTATTACAAACTCTTGCAGGGTGTTACTACTGTTTACAGACTACAAGTTATAAACAACAAAGAATAGTTACTTCCACAGTTAAAATTAGAGGTCTGTGCAACTGCAGTCAGGTAACTAAGCACATGCTGGAAAGTTTGCATGACTGGAGTAAGGCATAGCATTTTTTTTCACTTTTTTTTAAAATTTTTGGTTACTCTCTGGGGGCCGGACGTTATGCAGCACTGGTCTATAATCTAAATTAGCAATGCCAACGTGATCATAAAAATCTGTATGTAATGTGGAACAAAAAATTCAGCCAGAGTAGCAGAATGAATAAGCAAATTAGTTGATATCAGACCTAGAACGCTGCCAAAAAGTGGAAGGACGGGAAGCATCTGACAATGGGGTCAGCTCGTACAGTTGCTGCAATGCCTTTAAATCACATGATGCACCAGGTAGAATATTTGAAATTCATGTTGAAATCTTTCACCCAAACAATCCCCTTTTCAAACAGCAAAAATGGCCATAAACTGTCCAACAATATGTTTCTCTCTGTAGTCAGTGGGGGGCATAAACTGATGCAACCTGAAACTCTTGTTGTAAACAGCAAACATCTGATATTGCACATCTTCCAAGATGAAAAAAACAATGTCAATGAAGTCATCATAGTGCTCATATAGAAAAGCAATAACAATCCCAGATCAGTTCTCATCTTGTTTAATACAAAAAGGGCAGCATGGAGCCTGTCACAACAAGAAGAAACTATAATAAACACTGAAGACACATCCAACAAATATAATACATCACAGTCTGCCCATCACCTCTTTAAAGATGAATTTCTGCTCATAGGGGGCCATTCCTTCCTTTTTCTAAGTTTTAAACAGTTTGTGAGGTCCCTTTCAGTCTTTTGGCTTGATTTTGCTTACCCTGAGAAGCTCAATTGAAGCATCATGCTTTTATGAAACCCTTTGCATCAGAAGGTAACAAAGCAGAGTTATTCTGACCAGCTATAATCAGAGACAGCACATTAGGAGACAGAAGAGGAAGCAGGAAAATACTCGATGAGTGTGGGAACTGAAATCCTATACCTCTTTTGTATACCTGCCTGCTGGTTTCTTTTGGGTAAAGGGATCAGGCTGTACAGAAGCAGAGATAATATGACAAGGACACCAAAAACTGTGATGTACATTTACAATATTGGCAATAAACCACACAGTTCATTTTCATATGGCCCCACTTCACATATCACTCACACACTGTTTTACGACAATCCTGTATCAAATGGCTCTGTTCTCCACCGGGAAAAAAAGATTTGCACCATGTAGAGCATTACAATGCACCACTAAATGCATGCATGGACAGGGCACTATCAAAGTACAACTTTACCAGAATGCAGCTTCAATTCAGTTCAACCCCCCCTCCAACATACACACACACACACACACACACACACACACACACACACACACACACACACACACATACATACATAGTCCATAAAATCCTCAAGTCTCTTACTGACAGAACGTCAAACACTTTTTACCCATTAGCCTTATCTATGCCTGTTTAGTTTGTTACACCTCTAGCAGCCTGCACATATCCTTGAATTCCAGTGCATTTTATGAAAAAAATATCTTAAACAGCATAAGATCTGTAAATGTAAATAATCTGTGAACAATAAAAGCTGTTAAAACAGTACAAAATAGCAATGTTACCAGTAAGAAGAATTCTTTACAGTGTTCATATTTTTTTATAAAAAGTGTAATATACTATAATTCATAAAAACCCAGAAATATTATTTTTTTAGCAAAAACATGCTACTGATTTACTTGATTGAAAATAAGTGAAACAGTTTTAAGCCTCATCCTGTATTTACAGTACTGAAAACTTTATGAATATTTTAAGCAATATCCTATTAAGTAACCAAGCCCTATGCAATTGTAAATTGGCAATACAGTAGTTAAAATACTTTGTGTTTCTGTTAACAGCAACTTATAAACTGTAGAAGTAAAGCAAAACATGTAAGACTAGTACCAAATTATATAAACCCAGAATTATATTTCTGATAAATTTCACACAAAAATTGTCATAATATCTGTAAACTGTAAACCTAGACATATACTTTTAGAGCACTTTGGTTAACCAGATATAAGCTTTCACATGACAACAAAAAAAAATGTCACAGAGTGTGTGTTTATTTAGATATTTAAAGAAATATGAAAACCTATGCTTAATTGTATAATTAGCAATGTAAAGAGCAATAAATATCTCCCAAGATGTGGAACTTAAAGTGCAAATATCAAATACATTTTTTAACATCTGAGGTTTCACCTGTTGCCATGTAATAGTTTGTAAGTCAATTGTTTTTTGAAATATTAAGTATTTAATGAAATGCTCCTTATTTTCATAATTACTAACAAACAACTAGCAATATCTCCAGTATGGGATGATATAAATCGACAGTGACAATGAATTTCCCTGTCTCCTGCCATGATAGTTCATTCCATATCTTTCAACAACATGTAGCTATTTTAGTTATTAAAATATGATCATAAATGTGAAAATATGAATAAGTTACAAACGGTGATTAATTTGGTTAACCAGACATAAACTTTCACATGACAATAAGAAATTTGTCTCTGAGTGCGTGTTTATTTAGATATTTAAAGAAATATGAAAACCTATGTTTAACTTTATTATTAGCAATTGTCTACATGTCACCCTTTCACTATACTCTCCAGACATTGCCCT
Source organism: Protopterus annectens (assembly GCF_019279795.1). Taxonomy (NCBI): domain Eukaryota; kingdom Metazoa; phylum Chordata; order Ceratodontiformes; family Protopteridae; genus Protopterus; species Protopterus annectens. The sequence continues at coordinate 736,082,756 of NC_056725.1, forward strand.
AATTACCGAAACATGGCTGAAGCCAGAAATCATCAGCTTTGAAATCATTTCTCCCAGATATAACATACATAAAAATGATATAAAAACCAAAAGAGGTGCCGGTATTGCCATTCTATACAAAAACAGCCTCACACTAGAAACTACTGAGCACATTATCCCAGACTTCCGACACTAGAAACTACTGAGCACATTATCCCAGACTTCCGACACTAGAAACTACTGAGCACATTATCCCAGACTTCCGACACTAGAAACTACTGAGCACATTATCCCAGACTTCCGACACTAGAAACTACTGAGCACATTATCCCAGACTTCCGACACTAGAAACTACTGAGCACATTATCCCAGACTTCCGACACTAGAAACTACTGAGCACATTATCCCAGACTTCCGACACTAGAAACTACTGAGCACATTATCCCAGACTTCTGGCCTAATCACAGCACTACCACTGCCCTCATGAGCTTCACTCCCAGACTTCCGGCCTAATCACAGCACTACCCCTGCCCTCATGAGCTTCACTAACATTGTTCATCATCATCAGAATGAAAGCAACCTTGTTTCTTCTATCTTTCTAGATCTTTCAAAGGCTTTCAATACTGTATCATATAACACACAAATACACTCTCTGATCTAAATCTGAGCCATTCCACACTTGCATGGTACCAGGACTATTTAACTGGCTGCCAACAGGCTGTTAAATGACAGAATAATCTTTCTCTTCTTCTGGGCTGCTACTGTGGGTGTTGCACAACAGTCTATCCTCTTCTTTTTACCATATTTACTAATAACCTTCATACTTCCACTACATGACACCTTGGTACAATATGTGGACAACACAGCCCTAATCTGCTCTCCTCCATCACTCCAACAACTTCAATAAATAACCCAACAATTATTCACCGCAGTTGAATCTTGGCTATCCAATGCACAATTTATACTCAATCCTAATAAGACAAAAGTGATGCTGTTCCATTCCACAAGAGCCATTGACCCCATCCCACCATTCAGAATCCCCTCAACTAACAGCACTACCATAACTCCAGTCTCCCAAACCTTGGAGTCACAATAGATCAAAACATGAAATTTTACCTACACATTGCCCAAACAATAAAAAAAAAAAAAACAGTACACAAAAATCTTGGCACCCTACACAGGAGTAAAATATATCTAACAAATAATACTAAAGCTATCATTGCAGGAACTCACCTAGTCTCTACTCCCCTCGATGCATCTCCCATTCTTGTTAACCTAAAGAAATCCAATTTAAACAAACTTAAAATCTGGTACAATAAAATTGCAAAGTTTGCAAATGACTCAAATTATAGATCACATCATTGTTTAGGCCTTAAACAGCCCTCTTGGCTAGAATTACCTAGTCTGCTAGCCCTCAATCAACTCACCATAGCCCAACAAATAGTCTACTAACCTGAAAAAAACTCCATCTCATCAAAACCTACTAAATCATTATTCTAATAACTGGTATCTACATTGTAGTAACAAATCATTAATCAATATAACCAAAAGTAAAAAGTCTACTAGTGATTCCCTTTACTCTAACTGCATTGCAAAAATATGGAATTCCCTGTCTCTCAACATAAGGTCCACAGCCATCAAAACTACTCGAATTACACATATCCAGTACATGAATAGGCTCCTGCTCTGACCAAGGTTACTAAACTCACAGCTAGTAACCAAATTACAGCTCTCCCCTTTTACCCCTACCATGCTATGTTAATTTGCTATTTTTTACATTATAGGTGGCCTTTACTTAACTGTTCAGATGGTATCTTTTAATTGCCTTTATTGCATACTTATTTTTCTGTATATATTTTATATCTATGTTACTTAACTTCTTTTCATCAAGCTTGAAATGTCATTTCTGCTATACATGATCTACGTCTGTTTGTTCTATAATAAGTGAAATTTAACTACTCTCAATACTGAAATGTATTCTTGTCCTCTACGTACCATATTTGGTTTAGTTTGTCTGTTGTATTTAACATGGCTTTTCTTCCCAGGCCTCCAATGAATATGGACAATATGTCCAGTCGGACTTTCCTGGTAAATAAATGTAAAATAATAAATAAATAAATTTATCCACTGCAGGGCACCCTTTATTAACAATCTTAGTATCAATCTGTTAATAGCTCCTTGTGTTTTCTCAGTACTATGTATTATTAAATGGTAAGGCACTTAGTAAAAGAAGCCAGGCACAAAAAAGATGTGGATGCCATAAGGAGCTATGGGTATGAACTGGAAGTATATAACATAAGGTACTAAAGGCTTGAGTGACTTCAAACTTCTATGTGAAACTACATAGACAGCATTTCCTGTTTGTCATGTCCAAATCTCAGTCACTCCAAGGTGACACATTTTGTTTGGATTCAAACATATTAAGAAACCTAACTACATGACCAGCCAATATACATGGTGCATGCAAAAGAAGTTTCGGTTCCAATTTGAGTAAGAAACTCAGTGTCAACTGAGCAAAAACCAAAAGGCTTAATTATAGAATCCCAAACATCTGTCAGTAATAGTACCTGCTTTGAAAAACAGCCTCACCACAGCACTCTGGTACTGACAGTCCATTAATAATAGCTCAACACAGTCCTGAAAAGGAAGCCTGTTGGAAGCGGTAACAGCAACGTAAGACCTGAATGCTTTAGTACTAGTAACAGACTGAATGGGGACAGAAGCAGGACCTGAAGAAGACCCAGCTGTGCAGAAAGAAAACAGCAGCCACCTGCGGGTTCAGCAAGTCTTGATTACCAAGGTAAGGAGTAGAAGGTGTAAAGGAGATTTGGTATCAAGGTTTTCCATTACATGGCCACAGCTTTTTTCACTGCTGTCTTGTGCATATGTAGCATTCAGAATTTCCAACAGTATGTGGTAGTCCCAGTATTTTAAACAGACTGATGTACCACCAGTTTTACAGTTGGGAAGCAGAAACAGGTATACTATTCCCCAGAATCACAGCTCAAAGCCTGCGGAAAAGCAGTCATTGCTGCTCTTCCCACTGACATAACTCTAATAGAGAACATAACAGCTCCATTTGCTGAATAAGAGAAGTTCCCTTATGTCCCAGCCCAGTTGCCCTTCATCAGTATGAGCACCATCGTAGGTCCCCCCTCCCCCAGAGTTAGCAGAGATTATGTCAAGTCACTTACAGTTTCATTATATAAAAGTGGATGATAGAAAGGTAAAAAATAAGGGAGAAAGGAGGTCAGGATGAGAATACTGTAGGAAAATAGTTGTAAATTGAAGACAGTCAATGTACAGTATGTTTCTAAGTTGCTGAATAAGGAAATGGATAGATAGTGATATAGTCTTAAGAGTAATGGAGAAAGCGTGTAGTTATACATGGGTAGGAGGTAGACCGTATGGTTGGTACAGTAATGTCCTATAAGGATAGTTTTTGAGTTTAGGAAAAGGAGATTATAGTTGTTCAGAATTAGCCTGGTCAATTATTTAATTACAAATAAACAATTTATTATTAATTTTTTTTGGTAGGGATAATGTTGTGTGCTACATGTATTGTAGCATAATGTGGGACATGTTTTTCTCTTAGGTTTATACTACACACGGAAGTGTTTCAAATTACGTTTGAGAGTGGCAGGTAATAAGGTACAGTAGATATGAACAAAAGTTTGAAACATGAAAGCATGCCTTTCTTATTAGTGCACAGAAAACTTCTTGCATTCTCTGAACAAAATTCCAGCTCTTTCAAATATTTGTCGCCACTTAACATTGGATTACGGGGCTGACAAGGTTAATTCACTGTAGTGCTGGTAGTAGGAACTGGATGCAGGCTAAGTGAATCGTGCACAGTGCATATTGGGAGTATGAATTCAAATTTTAAGGAGGAGAAGAAAGTTAGTTTTGCAAATGAGAATGGCAGGGGTCAACAAGTTGAAAGGAGTTGTTCATCCTGAATTTATAAAGCCTAAAATGTCGTTTAGATTAAGACATACAATGGGATGGAAAGAGGGGGAGACCTTTACATACTAATTGATTATATAAGACACAGCAAGAAGTACAAAGGGCAATGTACAAGTTAGAATTTACCTGAAGTACATAGAAGTTTAATTTGGTTTTGCATGTTGTAACACTGGAATGTCAACAATGCAATGGAAAGAGAAAGGATTCCATAAAGGATGGAGAGGGTAGGTACCCAAGCACTGATACTTCAAGGGGTCGAAAGGATTCCGTAAAGGATGGAGAGGGTAGGTACCCAAGCACTGATACTTCAAGGGGTCGAATTATCAATGAAGGAAGTGGAAAGGCTGAGAAAAAAGAAGAGTCGTGAAAAGAAGCGCTCTGAGGGATTTGTTGTGGGGGGGAGGCAGGCTGGCGATTTTATGGCAAAAGTTTGGGATATTTGTGGTGGAGCTAGTAATGCAGAGTGGGGAAAACCATTCAGTATTATTGCTAATGACTGGGTGGGGGCATGTACCGGGATCTTTTTGTAAACCATATGAATAGTAGATGGTATGGAATTTCAAAAACTGTTTTAAAGCCCTTGGGAATCACAAAGGGCAGGGATGTTAGAGAGATGGTACAGGAAGATATCAATGTATTACTGGATGCACAGATGGACAAGTTCAATAAATCAGTAGAATTTCACAGGGAGCAGAAAGAATGTTCAAGAAGAGAATGTAGAAAGCAGATTTAGTAGCAATACTGTGTGAGCTGTGGAAGAAGAAAAAGAGTTTACCCTTTCCAGGAAAGAGACTAAACAGGTTCGTAGGTCGAGAAAGCTAGCATAAAGAGGCATTTGCCAAACATAGTCATGGAGTTGAACTTGGACATATAAGAAAGGTCAGAGGATATGGAATCAATGACAATGAAGGAACTTACAGCACATAACTCAATATATTTTGCAGAAAATGTTAGAGGAGAACAGAGTGCAAGAAATGGGCTTTACAAATGGGAGTTTGTATGGGATGAGAGAAGATATGAAAACAAGAAACAAAGAGATGAAACAGCGTGAAAAGGAGGAGAATGCAGTATGAAACAAAAGCTGTGAAGAAGACAGCAGGAACAGGTGCAAGGCAGGAGCTAACTCGGAGGTGATTCTGTAGACAATAAAATGTACAGAGGATCAGGGAGCTGGTGGATAATGGGCTGCAATAAATCACTGCCAAAGAACAGACAGATGGAAACTGGATAAAAGAACTGAAGTCAGCTTTAGAGAGGACCTGACGTTCATCCTTTGGATGACACATTACACCAGTATCCTTCTGCTTCAGTTACTGCTAGTTCAGGTAGATGTAACCGATTCCATGGCACTTATCAAAAAGACTTGGAGAAGTTTGATGGTGTCCTGGCCAAAGTTCCCCTAGTAGTATAAATACTATCTTGGTTCTCCCCTGAAAAAAAACAACCTTGTCAAAAAAGGATATACAGATAAACAAATGAACAAACTAAAAATCAAAAAGATAGAAAGGTAATCGGTAGATACTTGGGATCATGGTCAACTTTTATCACAATGTACATGAATCAATTAATACAAAGTAAGAGGGAGTTCACAAAGGTGGGGGTGACAGATTATGTTTGAAATCTGAGGTATTTTAAGTAGGGCAGGGACAGATTCAAGATGGAGATGTAAGTGTGAGGGCCATTGCAGTAGATTGAATATACAGAAGGTACTTTGCATTACTGGCTTCCGTTTAAAAACATATAAAGTTTGAGAAGAGTGCAACAGTGATTTGTTACAGAACATATCAGAGTTTTGGAGTTTGCAGATTTCTCTGTTATGGAAGTAAACTTTGATGGTAGTGCTATCCAAGAAAAAGAAAAGACGGACTGGATGATCCTGCAACCTGTCACCTGATTTATGGCTGTTAACATCATGTTACCAAATGGTTTTATATCGAACACCATTCAATTGAGGTATAATGTACAAGAACAGCATTCAACAATTTTTGTAGTTGTACTTTTCCCTATTGATTTGCAACCTTATAACTAGCATATATATCTGGAGCTGGGTGCAGAAAGGCAAACAAAAGACTGCTTTTTCATGACTGATGAAAGTGGTTTCCACCAAAATTTTTTCATGAATAACTTTCAATTTAAAGCAATTTGGTGGGTCGACATAATTTCTGTAGTCATTGCAGAAGCAAAAATCTCAGCCAGGCTTTTTTCAACTATACCAGAAAGGGTATTTTCAGGGATGATAAAAGATGGATTGGAGGCTTGTGAAATGGATATCCTCAGGGATCACTGGTAGCGGTCGTTGGCATTTCAGGAATCCACAGATAAAGAGGAATGTAAGGAGGTGGGGTAGTACTTTTCAATAATAATTTTGTGAAGAAGTGACTAATGTTTAGACTACTGCAGTAAGCATGAGTTACCAGTCATTTATATGGCAGTAAACAGAATGGTTGCTAGAGAGGGGAGGACATAATGGCGTACCAGACAGGGTTGCCTTATGTGACCTCTACTAGTTAAGACATTTTCTAGGCAAGATAGGTTAAGGGAAAAAGAAACTATGAATGTATGGTTGCAGATGTCTTTTTGGTGTTTTTACAGAACCTTAGGGAGACTCCAACAGAGGTGCTGAATGTACTTTAATAAGCAAACAGGTCAGCAAATTCATGAAAGAAAGTTGGAGGTAGTGTCATACAGAAAGGGGGAGTGGAGCCTGCTGACCATGACAAAAAGCTCTTCTAAAGTATATAGGATTATGGGTACATCCATCTGCAGATATAACGACTGGAAATGACAAGTAGCTGTGGACAGGACTTCTTTTCAGCTAAGTCACTGAACCAGTAAAGTGTTATTCTGAATGGGTTGGATACAGGTAATGTTCTCCTTCACATTCTATATATTGCTAGGCACATTATCATCAGTCTGAGGGCAAACTGCAGAAGTCAGGCTGAGGATGGATGTTGGGAAAAGGAATATGAATGTTGGAAGGGGAACAGTAGAGCAAAAGTGAGACTATCATGTTGTCGGGAAGGAAAGACAAGAAGGAGATGGAAAAATTAAGGAATGAATTGGACAGGGTCTGTGCTGTGAAAAGAAAAAAAAAAACATACGTTTCATCAAGAACTGATAGCTCCATGAAGCCCTTCATCAATATTCTTTCAACCAAAAGTCTATTTATTCTGCCCTGGATGAAGTGTGGGCAGAGCAAGCCTCCTACATACTCAATACAGGAGACTTCAACCACTGCACCTATCTTACTTAATCTAACCTAGTTCAAGGTTACAGTACTAAAGGAAAGGTTATGTATAGTTGACAAATGAATCAGAGATAAACTGGGTCTTAATTAGACATCCAGTCACAGAAGAGAACTTCTAGAAGAGGGGATGGGACATGTGCCATAAGCTGATGAAGATAGGTGAGGTTAATGACCTGCAACTTAGCTTGCTGTACAGATGGAATACCTCATCTGAAAGGCCCATAAGGCACTCTGTTGGAAACGTGGGAGGAGGAGATATGGCCACTAAATGTGATGACAATGTGGTGAAATGACAAGGCTGTGGAAACAAAGGAGTATTGTAACAGAGCAGGTATACAGCAGAGATATTACAAGTCATTTTTTTTTTTTTTTTTGGTCTTCACAGGAGTAGAGGCCATAGGCTCAAGTTTGGAAGTTACAGATAGTATGGCTGTAGTGTATAATAATGGAAGGCTTAAGACAGAAATTGTAATGACCAAAAGTATCCATTAAAGATACAGAAAATGCAGGGTAGAATTGTATAATCCTTGGTTAAAATGCTAAGGGGTTTCGTTGAGTCTAAGAACATGACTCCATGGAGAGCATGGAAGATAAGTTGTAATGTGAGGGAGACAAGAGGGGGAGCTGGGGATATATGTAATGTGGTGGCAGGAGTTCAGTGCCCATAGGGAATTCCAGGCTTAGGCTGGGAAGCAGGTTGAACGTAGTGATAAACAGTGTGAAGTAGGTGGAAAAGGTCCTGTGGAGGCAATGGAGACAGGGAAGAGGTAGAGTGATAAATGCACCTAAAAAGCACACTAGGTAGACTCTCTTCTTGTGTCATCACACAAAAATAATGTTAGTTATATTACTATGGCAATCTGAGCTCTTATCATTGAAGCATTCCATAATTATTGCTTCATCATGGGAGAAAAGGGGTACATTAGACAGTATGTCTGATATGCACCCACGATCTGTTACCAGATATCTAGAAGCCAAACTTGGAATAAATCACTCAGGGGTCAGAAATAGGTTTTCATATAGATGATCAAACAGGTCTATAACAATTAACTTCAAACAAAATCCTGCAACTCAACACAAACATCATAAATCCCACAAATAAAACCACAATGCCAATCAAAAGGAGGGCATTGAGAGAAGGTCATTCTAACAATGGCAATCACAGTACCACATCCAGTCAGACATTTCTGTAAATTTGTATTTTATTTATTTATTTTACATTTGTTGACTGGGATAGTCCGAATGTATATATGTCCATTTTCAGCGGAGGCCCGGGGAGAAAAGCTCCACATAAAAAAGAGACAGTGCATACATCACTGAGTGATAAACTCAATCAGACTTGTTTAGAAAAATATAGAAAAAGAATACAGGCAGATATCAATATACACAATGTGCAGACATTACATCTGATTGGCAAAGACGTATCAGAAAATGTGAACATAGAATACAATCAGATCTCATAATTCACAATGCTTAGACATTCAAATGCTATGAGACATAGATACTTGGCTAAACAGCAGGTTGGGTGGCAATACATGTATTAGTGAAGTTGTTAGTCAGGTTTAGAACAAGAGCACAGCCAATGAGATGTGAGGTATTTTTTGAGTTCTCTTTTAAATAGGGGTAGTGAGGTTTCCTTGGTAAAGGTAGTAGGGAGTAGATTCCAGATTTTACCAGTTGAGTTGGCAAATATAGCATCGCCTGCAGAGTTGTTGGATTTTTGGGTCAGTATCATTAGTTTATCAGCTGAGCATAATGGCCTGGGGGCACTATGAGGGGTGAGAATATTTTTGAGGGCAGGGGTGTTATCAGATTGATGGAGTATTTTATGCACTACTATAAGCTGGTTGAACTGTAGAAGGGTAGGATGCTCTAGCCATCCCAGTGCTTTGAGGTTCTGACAATGGTGGGTCCTAAAAGCCATGCCAGTAGCAAATCTGGCTATATGATTGTAACATCCTGATAATTTGTTGAGATCGGTTTTGGATAGGTTGGTGAGTACAGGGGACGCATAGATAAGGGTAGAGAGGAGGTGTGATCTTGCAATAGCTACCCTAGCTAGGGGGGTGAGGAAAGGTTTGGCTCTGTACAAGGAGCCAAGTTTTTTGTTGACGGACATAATAGTGTGATTGCCATGTTTATCAAATTTAAGGTTGTTGTCTATTATTACTCCTAGCAGCTTTGTGTGGTCATCAGGGGAGACAATGGTGTCATTGCTAGATTTGATGTTGAAGGAAGGAGAAGAAATTCTACAGTTAGGGGAGAAAAGTAGTAGTTTGGTTTTGTTAGGATTTAGAAGCAGGCGGCAATTAGCTAGTCATGTTTCTACCATGATGAAAGTGGTCTGGGTGAGGGTTAGAAGTTGTGTAGGAGAGGAGGCGGAGCATATTAGCTTTGAGTCATCTGCATATTGGATGCAGGTGGTTCCTGGGATGGTGGAGTGCCAATCATTGATAAAGACAGAGAAAAGAAGGGGACCTAGTATGGACCCTTGTGGGACACCTAGGGTTACAGGAAGTTGGGATGAAAGCTTGCTCTGCCATAAGACAGCCTGCTGTATACCGTTTAGGTAGGAGTGCAACCATTGTATTGTGTGTTGGTCTAAACTGATGATTTGTAGGGTATTGAGCAGTATCTGATGGTTGACCATATCAAAAGCTTTTGAGAGATCTAGAAAGAGTGCTGAAAATAGTTTGTTGTTGTTACAAGGAAGATTGATGACATTAGAGAAAGATAGAAGAGCTGTGGTGGTACTGTGGAATGGCCTAAAGCCTTTCTGAGAGTCGGCGAGCTTTCTATTTTGAATAAGAAAGTGCATGATTTGTTTGTGTCTGCATCTTTCTATGATTTTAGCTAGTAGTGAAAGAATGGCTATAGGTCTAAAGTTAGATAATTCTGTGGAACTTCTTCCTTTATGGAGGGATATAACATATGATATTTTCCATATTGCTGGGATGGATCCTTCTGAAATGTATCTGCTGATCAGACTAGAAATTGGAAGTGCTATGGCATCAGCTGCTTTTTGAAGATATTCAGCTGGGAGGTGGTCGGCAGCTAGTGTACTAGGTTTTAGCTTTTTGAGTAAGGTCCGGATCAGGTTGGTAGGTACGGTTTGAAAGGTAAAGGTGGGTTGGGTGCTGGGTGGATCAGGGCTAGATGTGCCAGAGCTGGTGTTTGTGTCCGATGGAGTGAGATGGGTAGCTAGAGACTGGATAGTTTCAGTAAAGGAGGAGTTGAAGCTGTTTGCAATTTCTACAGGAGATTTATCAAGGGCAGCTGATGGGGTAGGAGTAGTGGAACGGCCAGGGTGGAGAAGACTGTTAATACCAGCCCAGAACTTTTGAGGTTTTAGCTGATTTTTTTGTTGTAGGAGGGTGTAGTAACTTTTTTTGTCTAGAATGACAGATTTGTTTGGTCTGGTTCCTTAGCTGCCAGTATCTTACTTGGTCCATAGGAGCTTTGGCAACATGCCACCTGGCCCAGGCGTTGTTTCTTAGTTTAATTTTGGTTTTTGTTTCTTTAAATAGCGACGGTGCAACTGTGGCTTTTACACAGATGGTACGGGTAGGAGCATGGTAGTTAAGGATTGCCAGAAATCTGGAACTGAAGTACTCAACTGCTTCTTGTAATGGGAGTTGTTTCAAGACATTCCAATTACATGCTTTGAGTTCATTTTGGAAGTTGTCAAGGTTAAAGTTCCTGACGTTTCTTATAGTTTTGCAGGTGGGCTGGTTGGGAATGTCAGCTTTGAGCCTAATAATATAGGTAAGGCAGTGATCACTTAGGTCATCGGGTAATGTACCTGACTTGTACTTTTGGGTGTGGCTGTTAACTATCCAATCAAGGATACTGTCTGACTCTATTTTTGCTAAATCTGGTGGGGGTGGCAATGATCTGAGTAAACCCGTGGAGGTTTAAATGGGTGGAAGGAGTTTCAGAGGAGCAGGTGTTCCAATCAATGTTAAAGTCCCCAAGACAATGGTTTCCTGGGGATAGTTAGAAGCTAGCCAATGTAAGATATTTTCTAGAGTATTATCATTTTTGCCAGGTGCAATATAAATACAGACAATGTATCTGCATTTTTGTTTTGTTTTTTATTATTAGCTTGGTGATGAGAATTTCTGCATTGCCAAACTAGGGTGGCTATTGGGTGTCAGTTGTTATTGTTAGGGTAGACTTGTATAGTACAGCTACCCTGCCACCTTTCCTGGTGAGGCAGAGGATATCAGGGGAGTGAACAGCTAAGAGTCCATGTAGGCTATGGATCTTGTTGTTTAGGCTTCTGATGTTGAGATGACAGACCAGAAATGAGTTTGGAAGTCTATCAGTCTGGGTAGTACACGTTGGGTTGTTAGATGTTGTGAGAATGGACCCAAAAAATAATAGTCACCGTTTATTGTAAGCGCTTTCGGCTTAGTCCTTACTAAGCCTTCTTCAGACAAACAGTGAATACAGTAGTATTAACACCTTAAATACATTAATTAGTTAATTGATGAATCCTAATTAAAAGGGAAATGCTCACTGGCTAAAAAATTTTTAAAATACAACTATAAAGTTAACCTTCAACACAAACCTAGTAACCTCACTACTCTATCTAAATATAAATACATGAATTTGTATAAATTTATATATTAATTCCACAAATTTACATCTTTAAGGTCATAAATACATTAGATAATAAATCCTTATAAAATAAGGACAAATATGAATGAATGCATATGTTCCTATAACATATAAATATTAAACCTAATGCCTTGAAATCATACATATAAGTACATAAATATACCACTAACAAGGCCTAAACTTATAACATATTTATATGTTATTCAGTAGATGGATGTTCATACCTATTTGTACCATATGAACGTTATAATATATGTATATAAACATCTATATGTAAAAATATAGACATACATATTTATATATATATATATTCCAATGTTGTTAAGAAATACATATGTATAAGGAGACTTAAACGCCCATATAGGACAAAATTATTTCATCTACCTATTTAGTGACAATAATTTCAGCATACATTTAATTGACAAAGTTTCATTTAAACCAGGATATGACTGTGCATTTGTCGAAATTTGCCATTTAAGTTCGTCTAATTCTAAATTCAACTGCCAAGGACCCCCTCTAATATTCAAAATTCTTTGTTGGAGAATGATAAATTTAAATGAGTGAGATGGATGCTGAGAGACATGCTTAGCTAAAGCATTATTAAGATCACATTTATTAATGGCATATATGTGTTCATACACCCTCTGCCTAAATTTTCTCTCTGTTTTGCCTATATAAAATCTATTACATTGTTGGCATAAAGCTGCATATACAACCATCTTACTATCACAATTATATTTAGCATTAAGGAAATATTTCTTTTCATTAATAGAACAAGTCTGACCAGTAAGTATAAACTTACATTGCTGGCAGCAACCACATTTAAACATCCCTCTTATATTTGAATGTGAAATATAGATGTTATGCTTTTTTTCAAGGATGTTTTTCAAATTTGGGCCCCTCTTGTATGTGATCCTTGGTTTATGCCCTAAAGCATCCAATAAATGCTTGTTGTTTCTAATGATCGACCAATTTTTATACAATATGTCTTTTAAATATTTATGATCTAATGAATAAGTAAGTAAAAAACTTACATGATATGATGCATTATTGATAATAACATCATTCACATTATCTTCTAACATGTCGATCTGGGATACTGCAGAACCCAAATGGGGTCCTAGGCTTACTTTTAACAATGGTAAAAAATGTCCTAACAGTCGTTTCTGTTCTACTTCAGTTCTAATAGCTCTAATAAGATGTTCAGGGTAACCCCTATTAATAAACATATTCTGCAATAAATCACATTCACATTCAAAATCAGAATTATCTGAGGTCATGCGGGCTGCCCTAACCATTTGTCCTTTAATGACTGCACGTTTCTGATGAATTGGATGACAACTAGAAAAATGCAAAAAACTATTAGAATATGTGGGTTTCCTGAATATTCTACTCTTATAACAGTGTTTAACTTTGTCTTTAAGCAGTGAGACATCCAAGAAATTGATAGAATCAAGTCCTGTCTCATGGGTAAATTCTAAAAAAGAGGTAGAATTTGAAATTGATTCTATAAAACCAGGAATATCGTTAGGGTTCCCTTTCCATAAACAGAACATATCATCCTGGTACCTAGTGTACCAGGAGACATTGTTCGAAAACAATGGATTTGTGAATAAATGAGTATGTTCCCAATGGGCCATTACTACATTAGCGAATGCGCCTCCACATGGGGAACCCATGGCTACTCCAGATTTTTGTAGGAAAAATTTATTGTTAAATGTCATAAAGTTGTTGGTTAATATGAGGTCCAATAAGGACGTTATTAAATAAATATCATTATGGTCAACTTTATTATTCACCAAAAATTCGGAGACCCATTCTATCCCCAAATCATGGGGAATAACCGTGTAAAGATCTTTGACATCTATGGTTATGAATGTGCTATCTTCGTGATATGTCAGTTTGTTAATTCCTTCCAAGAATGACCACGAATCTTTGCAAATCTGAGGTTCTTTAATTAAAATTGGCTTCAGTAAATTATCAATAAATTTTGCACATCCATAAGTGGTCGAACCACGGCCATCCACAATTATTCTGAATGGTGGTTCAACCAATGATTTGTGAATTTTTGGGGCTCCGAATATTACTGGAATAATTGGTGCTGCCATAGATATATATTCATACTGGTTTATATCGATAGAAGATTCAATAAACAAATCATCTATACATTGTTTAATTTTTCTATATGCCCCATTTACTTCATTTCTAGATATCTGGCTATAGAATCCTGTATTGAGATGTTTTTCGATATTATCATTGTATGTTTGTTGGTCCATAAAGACGAGACCACCCCCCTTATCGGGTTTCATTACCCTAACGTCAGTACTCTTAATTAAAGTGATAAGGTCTAACTCATCCTCTGTAAGATTCCTAGTGTGCCTATTCTTGTGTGAACCAGAGACATTTCTTATATCTAATTCACACATTTTATCAAAAATACACAAATCCGGATGTAATGGTGGATTATATTGACTAGAGACCTTTAAAATGTTAGTTATGGAAGAATTGTTGCCCATCAACATATTTAGATTGAGTTTACGTGTGAACAACTTTAAGTCAATAATGGTCTCAGCAACATCCATAGTTTTATCTGGCACAAAAGACAAACCTTTAGATAGAAAATTGACCATCTGTTCATTAATGGTCAATGAAGAATAATTAAAGACCTTAAAATCTCCTTCTGACGAAACAAAAATATTTAAAGGAGGTGTATTGTTGGTAGTCATATGCTCTATCTCTTGGGTTGTCTCCTGGTATTCCTCGTTACCGAGGAACTGGTGTTCGTGTTCCTGTTGTTGTTCGAACGTTTGTTGTTCCTGGAGTGAAAACCCTGATTAGATAAGTTATTGTTACCTGCATTGTAGCTATTGTTATTATTATTTCTATTGTTATTATTTTGCTGATTGATGAGCCTTTCACTCCGTCGGAGCGGTACATTTTGAATTGGCTCATTAACAGGTGTAGACAAGGCATAGTTGACATCATCATTTTGCACTAGATGGTCATTGGGCACAACCAAAGTGCCCTGGTTATTTACATTCTCGGCTTTAAGTGGAGGGGGATCCGGGTACACTTCATTATTAGCGTACGCAGAAATATCCCTTTGAAGCTTACGTTTTTTAGTGCTTAAAAATTTATCCATTGCCGTGTCAATGCTAGTATAGACCCGACAGTATTCAAATTTATATCTTAAAAAGTCAACATGTCCTTTTATGATTTGGTCCAAGGACTCGAGTTCACCCTTAAATTTAATAATCTCCAAATCATAAAAGTTGATAAGTGCCCTTAAGAATTCAACCGCCTGTCTATCAAACAATTCTAACAATTCGACATGAAATGTTGAGCCAGCTACAAGTAATACCTGCTGGGAATCTCCATTGACGGAGACCCTTAGGTATTACTTTTTTATTTATGCACTCATTTAGATATGAAACTTCTAATTGAAGTTTCCTGCATTTAAACATTTTGGTATCAAATTCATCAATGACATTCATTAGAGTATTGTTAATTTGTGAATTAGATATTTGCTGTCCTGTGTTATTGGAATATGAGTCTGTGAAAAAGTCACCATTACTGAAAAATGATGCCATTGAAGGAATGTCCTGTGCACTAGAATTATTTACTTCAGTTTCATTACGATTACTCAGTCTAGTATCCGCAACAAAGTCATTAGAGTTACCTTGTCCTGGATGATTAAATTCAGGAGTCCCGTTGTTACGGACAAGTCTATTGGCATAAGTTGAACCCCCATTTGGAACCTGTGATCCGTTGTTGGTTGTTGCAGAACCACCCAATAAATACGAGCCTGCATGTTGTCTCTGTCCCGGTTGAATCGGACTTACTGAATTGCCGGTATGTTGTATTTGCCGACCAGACTGCACAATGTTTGTTTGTGTTCGCTCCGATTGAGCCGGAACACCAGAAACGCTATTATGTTGAATGGGAGATGGAGAAGCTTCTTCGCTATCCGCCAAACATGCTGGTATACGCGTTTCAACAGTACCTTGTGGGTAATGACGAACTTCCGTAGTCAGTGACCTGTTAGACTGCACAGCTAAATTTAAACTGTCCGCTTTACACGAAGCTTGTGTTGAAGGTTAACTTTATAGTTGTATTTTAAAAATTTTTTAGCCAGTGAGCATTTCCCTTTTAATTAGGATTCATCAATTAACTAATGAATGTATTTAAGGTGTTAATACTACTGTATTCACTGTTTGTCTGAAGAAGGCTTAGTAAGGACTAAGCCGAAAGCGCTTACAATAAACGGTGACTATTATTTTTTGGGTCCATTCTCATTGCTTCCAGTTCCATTTGGTTTGTCTTTTTACCAGTTTTCCTTTTTTGCAATTTGTTAGATGCTGTGCTTGGGTCTACTGTTGTGGATGGGCCAGGGTTGGAGTGGATGTCTCCATCCTTCATAAGATTAATTTTTAAGTTGCTTATGAGTCTTAAAAATTTGTTTATGATTTTTTCGTAGCTTTTGGTTTTTAAGCTAATGTAGCAGTATTTAGTCGGGTGATGGTAATTGGGGGGGGTGAGGAATTAGGAGGGGGGTGGTTATGTGGTGGATAAACCTATTAAATGCAGGGTTGGTGTCTGTTTGAGAGTTTGGGTATTGGATTTCAAGATGCTGTACATATTCATGGGAGCTCAGGTGATAAGGAATGAATAGCAGGGGTACTAAGGGTAGCAGCATTCGTGTTTTAGCTGTAGTCATAGTAAATTACTAGGGTAAGGTCTGTATTGAGTGTATGTGGTGGATAAAAGATTGGAGAGAATAAAATAGCTATGGGTGGGTTAATATGGATAGCGGGGTGTATAGAGGGTGTATCATTGTGCTAGGAAGTTTCTGGGTTCTAGGAGCACGTGTAGTTGTTTAGCTAATTAAGGGGGCATGCCAGTGGTACTATAAACGTAGTACTACAGGGGGGCAGGTGGGATATGCAGGCAGGGTAGGGAGTGGAGCAAGCAAAGCGAGCGGAGTGGGGCTAAACCAGTAAAGCAGATGCCTATAGGCAGCATGTGCAGATATGAGTTACTTTCTTTTTATATGCCCAATACTCTGCTCCTAAGCCCTACTGTTAAATGAGTTACAAGCACGCTTTTTTGTTTCTTTTATATGCCCAATATTCTGTTCCTAGTCCCTACTGTTAAAAACTACACAGTTCCCTGCCTGCTTCTCAATTTACAATGCACAGAGCCTGTTTTCCAGTTCCCTTTTGTAGCAGGCTTGTTTCACTTAGATTATTGAGAAATGTACTGTTTGGAGGTGCAGAGCACACTACGCTTGTCTGTTGAACAGTAGAAAGCACGATGTTTTTACCTAATTGGGGAAGAAAGAAGGCTACAGGAAAGTCTAACCCTTCCAACCTAATGCTTATCAGCATAAACAGAATTACAAGCGGGAGTTATGGGGACATTCACCAGTGCTTTTTTGGAACCAGTTTGTTAGGTTTACAGGTGGCAAGGTATTTTAGTGGCTATTGACCTTATTGACCTAAATTAATCTAGACCAGCAGTGCCGTGATGATTTGAAATGTGATGGGTATAAAAACTACAATGTGCAGTTTGGAAGTACTGTGGGAACATGGTTTGACCACAGATACAATGCTTTACATAACATTACAAAACAAATGGAGAGGTGGTTTGTATTTATGTTAAACATAGCCTTGAATCATACTCTACACCCTTGACAAGTAGCCCAGAAAGCATGCATCTGTATTAATTTCAGAGACACAAACTTTCTTGTCTACTGCCTATCACCTTCACTCTCGAACCATGAACATGCTTATAAACAAATGTGTTGTTAAAATATTATTCCAGAATATGGACAATATAGAGCAGTCCAAAAAGTATCTACATGCAGATCCTTTTTAAATTCTATTAATAGTAACAATGTGGAACCATTTTTTTTAAATCCCAACAAGGACGTGATACAGTCCTCGCAATCTTAACTTAGTTGAATAATCAATGCAGCATGCCAAAACTTATTCCACCTGCCACACACTTGGATCAAAACATCATTATGTTTAATATCAAAGTTAATCCTAGCAACACTAAAAATAGTTCAGCATTGTTTAACTTTGCAGAAGGGGATACATAGCTGAGAACTGTACTTTCAAAGATAACATGGATAGAGCTATTGGAATAAACACATATAACAAAAAGTGCATGCATACCCTTGTATGTACTAAATGATTATATTAATAAGCATTTCATTAAGAAAAAATGCCAGGGGTAGGAGAATAATACACACGCCTATGTGGCAGAACTGCACATCAATCAAATGTTAGAATAAGAAAAGAAGACACCAATTCATTTATAAACAATAGTCAACCCATAAAAAACATATATGACTAAAGAGGCCCAGACAAAATTAAAGCTTTATTAAAAAAGTAATAATACACATGAATTTGCTCTCAAATGGGGACTATGAACAGTTATATAATTATGTAAAGAATTCCAGAAATACAACTTTAACACAAGATTGTCATTCACATAAACAGAAATCGGAGAAGCATTCTCCAACCAGTGCATCTTAGGCTTTAAAAACAACATTTAAACAATATACCTGTAAACACAGGAAATTACAATAGTCCCTTAACAATAAAAGATTAAGTTATCAATGGACTTATAAAAATCTGAGCAGCAAGTTTCAGTGGGACTATATAACACTGTAGCAGCACATTCTTAAACGGTTAAGGATAGCCTCGTAGAATCATTAATACTGCTATTTACTTTAGTAAAGCATTGGGAGGTGATAAATTAACTAACAAGCGAGGAAAAGTACAATAGTGCTGTTTCACAAAAATGGACCTAAATAAGATGTTGCAAACTTTAGGCCAAGTATAGTATGAATTGTTTGCAAAGTTGTGGAAATAATAGTTGCTACTGTAGCCAAAAGCACTGCTATTAGTTAGCTTTATTACATGGAGTTACAGTAGTCCTAAAGGACAGCATTGCACTTACCATTCCACTGATTACAGCTAGTAGCTATTCTCCTGATTACTGATATTCCAAGAATGTGTCATTAAAGATTTCTGACTGGATCGTGCAAGGTTACCAAATGGCTAATACAAGCACTTCATCAACCAGTTACAATGTCCAGCAGGCCTGGCTAATTTCATGCATTGCTGTTGTTGCTGCTTCTTGTGTCAGTACTTAGGGTTACAGGAAATGGGGTACAGGGGTGGTGTTGATGGGGTCAGCACTAAAAGAAAGCTTGCTAGCAATTGCATCTTTTTATAAGGCCAAAATGTGCACTATTATATACTGGGTCAAAAGTGCAGTGGAATAAAACCCCAAGTGTAATCTAGTATGCCCAATCCTGGTTAGTGACCTAAGTGTTGGCAAAGTTGGAAATGAATGATGGGAGTGAGTGTCCAATGTCAGCTTGCCCACTGTGAAGGGAGGGAGGTTTGTTTGCCTGCTGCAATGTCAGCACATACTGAAGGTGTATCTGCTCTGTGAGGCATACAGATGGTTACTTGGTTATGCTGAGCCCCACTTACATGGCAGCCTTTACACCACATGTGCAGAACTACACAGTAGTACAGGTGTAACAATATTTTACATCTGAAAATAATCAGATCAGCTACCACAAGGGAATGGAAGGGAGAAGGGTTACAGCCTTGAAGCAGAACAGCTATCATGGGTGCCTGAACGATGGCTGCACCATAACAAGCCTTTCCCATGTCGATGGAAAATGAGTATATATACTGAAGGAGGGTTTAAAAGTGTTCAAGCATATAGCAAAAAAAGAAAAATTGTGCATACTGTGCCTTTTACTACATTTAGTAGAGAGTAACATTAGGAGGTAGCAACACTGAACAGCAAGTAGTACAGCTGTAAACACCAGTCTGTAGAGTCAGCAATGAAAATTACAGTTACTAAATATACAAGAAATCCTAATAGATTAGTGAAAAAGTGTGTCTTAATGCACTTAAAGTGTATGCCCAAGATAAGCCCATTTCCTGAAGTGTCAGTGTTTATTCTTATGGTACTTCTGACGTGCAGACAAGCACACTGTTAGACAAGAGTCCATTATTACTGCAGTGACTGGACAACAGCAAACAGAAAAATGATCAGATACTATGAAAAGTGTGTCTTAATGCACTTAAAATGTATGCCCAAGATAAGCCCATTTCCTGAAGTATCAGTGTTTATTCTTATGGTACATCTGACGTGCAGACAAGTATACTGTTAGACAAGAATCCATTACTACTGCAGTGACTGGACAACAGCAAACAGAAAAATGATCAGATACTATGAAAAGTGTGTCTTAATGCACTTAAAATGTATGCCCAAGATAAGCCCATTTCCTGAAGTATCAGTGTTTATTCTTATGGTACTTCTGACGTGCAGACAAGCACACTGTTAGTCAAGAGTCCATTATAACTGCAATGACTGGACAACAGCAAACAGAAAAATGATCAGATAGTATGAAAACACATGCTGTTGCACAGTTTGACTATGGTTAAGGCACAAAAAACAAGACTGTATGAAAGTGCATGTTATTTACAGTAAAACTTCTGATTACAAGTTAGCCTCTCATTTGCCCCGTACTTCACAGAATGTCCCTGCTTTGACTCATATTTGCCCCGTAACATTTTTGATTTTCAGATACATTACTCAGAATTTCCCTCTGTTGTAGTGCCATGTATTAGAATTTCAAATGTTCAGAAAATGCATGTTGATGCAAAATCTGCTGTTGAACTATTTTTTAAAGTCAATTAGAGCAATGTTTAACATTGTCTCTGATGTTATCCTTCATTATATTTGACTTCATCCCTGATGCTTGACTAAAGAAGCTAACTATGATTGTCAGACCAGTCAATATTACTCTGCTTCAAAGGAGCACAGCCCATGATTATGGAATTCTAACAGCAGATTATTTGGAATAGTATATAGTGAGGGCCCGCATTTCAGAAAGAAGATCGGTAGCATATGATGTTAACTGAGCACTACAGAAGTTAGGGTGCAGGTCATTAATTAGTAGGAAGAAAAGCACTATCTCTGATAGTTGCATGAGGAAGTTAACAAATAGGTAAAAGACTTTGTTGGGACCAGTTTCCCTGTAAAACGTAATATAGTTCATCATGTCTAGCTCAAGCAGCAATTCTATCACCATGCCATTGGTGATAGACCTTCTTTTAAAACAAAGATGGGCTTAGTTTTGGGGGTCTTAAACTACTACATTATGGAGAACAGATAGCTTGTGTAACAGTTAAGGAATTTACCTCATACACATTATGGTACAGGGTTTGATTCTGACCTCAGGTTATTGGCTATGCTTAAAATGGCCTTTTGGTGGGTTGTTAGACTAATATTCACCTATGAACCTAAGACAGTGATTACTGAGGGAATTCACCTTGTAAAACGCTGACAACAACAAACTAGGTAAACACAGAAAAAAGTCCAAGCGATACTGGCGACCACACTCTATTTAATAAATGTAAGCGCTTTTTGTCTGCTACAAAGCAGACTTCATCAGAATACATTAAAAAGAACACCAGCTCCATTTATATAATACAACCAGCACAAAAAAGTGGGATAATTAATACATCAATTAAGTTGCCTTAACTACTTAAAGGAAAACCATCCTAATCATAAATGAAGAATAACTAATGTATTTACATAAAACTATTACTCATATTTACTACTAAAAATAAAGTAAACTAGATAATTTACATTAATAAAACACATTACTGTTACTTTCATATTATCTTTCTAAGCTTTTAAGCTTTAACAAACTACTAATAGAGATTGTTTCATTCAAACCAGGTACATTACAAGCATCTAACCTAATTTGCTATTTCAATTCTAGTTCATCTAATTTAAATGCATATGGACCCCCTCGAAAACTCCGAGAGATGCTATCAATAACCATAAATTTAAAATGATGGTTACTAAACATAGAAATATGCTTGGCCGATGCGTTGTCTGCTTTCATATGGCTTATAGCATAAATATGGGAATTCACCTGCTAGATATTCACCTATGAACCTAAGACAGTTATTACTGAGGGAGTTAACCTGATAGATATTCACCTATGAACCTAAAGACAGTGATTACTGAGGGAGTTAACCTGCTAGATATTCACCTATGAACCTAAGCCTTCGACACCATTACCCATTCTGGAATTACAGACAAGCTCACCAGCCTGAACATAAATCCCTATGTCAAGAGATGGGTTGCCAACTGGCTCACGGACAGAATCCACATGGTAAGAGTTGCGGGAGCTAGGTCTGACTCTAAACCGGTTACAAGTGGCGTTCCCCAGGGCTCAGTCCTAGGACCCCTCCTGTTCGGCATATACTTCTCAGAGGTACAGGCAAGCACAGGAGAACTATGGTTGACCAAGTTCGCAGACGACTGCAAACTAGGGGCTATAACTGACTCTCCGGCTGACACAGACATCCTCCAAAAGGGTCTCACTGAGACAGATACCTAGTGTCAAAACCATGGCCTCAAGTTAAATGTCAAAAAATGCAAAGTCATCTCCTCTGGAAAAAAAAATACCCACAAACTACCACATAGGTGGTAGTCCCCTAAATACGGAAGACATAATAAGGGATCTGGGGACCCAAGTAGATAGTAATCTCTCCTTTGATAATCACATTGCCAAAGTGGTTAGAAAATCCTTCTATGTGGCCCACCTAATCACAAAAGGGTTTGCATCCAGATCAAAAGAGGTCATTGTGCCCCTCTACTCATCACTCATCAGACCCATCATAGAGTACAATGCCCCATTTGGGATGTACCATACAAGACACCTGCAACAGCTGGAAAGACCACAGAAGTACCTCACCAAGAGGATCACTGGCCTCAAACAGATGCCCTATGCCGCTCAACTGAAGAAACTCCAGCTGTACTCGGTTGCATACCGCCTACTCAGAGGTGATCTCTGCCTGACTTACAAGGCCATGTCCAACCCAGAATTGATGGACATGCTCCACCTACAGAAAACCATATCCCCTCGAGCCACATGCTCTAGGGATCTAAACCTCACCACAACAATAAATAGAAGGTGCTGGAGAGATAGATTCCTGTCCCAGAGACTTTGCATGCTTTGGAACAGGATTCCAATCTACATTAGGCAGAGTTCCTCACTAACACTATGCAAGAGAAACATTGATGAGTGGATGGGAACCAGAAAGTTTACCCTGGGGATCACTCTAATGGCTCTGCTGGAAAGAGGCACATGGAACTAATCTAAGGTGGTCAGTGAAAGCCAACACATTCTGGCTAGGCTTATAAATGCCTTCGGGCAGATAGCCTAATACCTACCTATGAACCTATTACTGCAGGAGTTTACCTGCTAGATATTCACCTATGAACCTAAAACAGTGATTACTGAGGGGGTTAACCTGATAGATATTCACCTATGAACCTAAGACAGTGATTACTGAGGGAGTTAACCTGCTAGATATTCACCTATGAACCTAAGACAGTGATTACTGAGGGAGTTAACCTGATAGATAACACAAGAGTAGGAGATACTATTAAGGATGGCATTGAGACATGAAAAAGGGCCTAGAGGCAAATTGATCCTTGTAGGATAACTGATGATTTTAGCTTAGCATATGCAATAGTTTTATTACAGACTTGCTCCATTGAGTTAGGACTGAAACACCCTCAGATAATTTTGTTGTTTCTCTGAAAGAGGTTGTAACTGCACTATGAGAGCATCAAGTTTGTAGGTAATGTTGGAGGATACAGGTCAGTCAGTAGACAATTCAGTGTGTCCTCCATAATATTACCATACTTCACCCTACTTTATGCCTCTCCAATATATACCAACCTAAGGCAATGTGATCTAAACAAGCTAGAGACCTGCTACAACAACAAAATCGCCAAATTCGCCACAGGGGCATCCTACCGTAGTCACCGCTCTCTCTCACTTGCTGAACTGGGCTGGCTTGAACTCCCTCACCTCCTTCAGTGGTATCAACTCTCACTCACCCACAAACTAGTAAACCATCCACTAACTGTGCCATCCCTCCAGAATTTACTCCAACCCTATCGCACCATCAGACCACTAAGATCCAGCAACAAAAATCACTTGCAGATCACTAAAGCCAATAACTCTGCTGGTGAAGCACTATTCTCTTGCGCCATAGCCAAGTTATGGAACTCACTCCCACCCACAATTACCTCTGTACCATCATGCACCCACTTCAAAACTTTACTAAAAGCGCACCTAAAAACATGCTGGCTATGCCCTTGCAACTCCCACTCTAATATCATCCACCCCATCCAACCACTACCTTTCTCTCCACTCCACTAACTACCTTGATTATAGCAAGCTCAGATGCTCATAAGCCTAGTACTTATTATACAGCAGGAACTTCTCATTGTTACATTTGTTAATGTCTGTTATGTACTTCACAGATAAAGATTCTAGTTGTCTACTGATGTACTATGTTCTTCATCTGTAAATATGTTGTAAGTAATTGCTATGTTAAATTGTTAATCGCTATGTAATCCAATGTAACTACTGTCTGTTTATTTTACTGTGGAGCTTTTCTCCCCGGGCCTCCACTGAAAATGGACCTACGTCCAGTCGGACACTCCCAGTCAACAAATTTAAAATAAATAAATAAATAAAAATAAAATAAAATATTAGTTGTTATTCAGTAAGGAGATAAACAGGGGTGAAAGTGAAGGAGTAAAATTAATGACTGCAGTGCCCATGGCGAAACAGTATCCAGGGACCAGGAGAAGAGCATTCAGAATCCAAGTAGGGAGGTTCAGCATTGATCAGGAAAGGATACAGTCAGAAACATTCAGGCAGAGAAAACAAAATCCAAATCAAGACAGAATTGGAAAACAGACAAACCTTTTTTGGCAGGAAAGAAAGCAAACAAAAAAATAGGCTCAACTAATGGATGTAGGAGACACAATACAAAATGTAAAACAAAGCTCAGAAACAGGGAATGCTCACTAACATTTTTGTAAAGTATAATAGAAATGAATGAGTAAACAGATACTGATGTGTGGATCATAATCAGCAAATTAAACTTACATCTCCTTGTGTGAAGTGCAGTGTGAAAGGGGTACTGAAATCTTCAATGCACAACAACACTTGCATTAAGTAGAGACTAAAAATGAGTTAATGAATTGTACCGTGTAAGTATTGGTCACAACTAAAGCAGGTCAAAAGAAAGATAGTAATTAAGGGAAAAAAGGGAAAATATGTCTGCTCATCTCATGGTCATATTTGTCTCATGATCATTCTCACCACATTCAAGGCTCCTTCCACTTCCATGGTGTTGGTGGTGGAGCAAACACCAGTCATGTAACATGGTGGGAGCAAACTCCAGCCAACTAACATGGTGAGAGGAAATGCTAGCCACCTAACATGGTGGGAGCAAACACCAGTCACCAAACACTTTACCACACAACAGTCACTGGTGGTGCAGTAGTACCCAAACAATTCCTTTGCTGTAGCTTGTCCTGTGCTGCTCCTCACACTAGCTCCTTAGACTCACTAGGACTTAGGAGTCTTCCCTTTTCTCTTGGTGACTGTCAGCATGAAGTGACTATTGAACATCCTAGATCCTGTGTAGGTTTTGTGAGCTTGTGCACATGTATGATTATTTTACATAGGTCAGATGAGGATACCAGCTTCTGAGTCAGCTGTCGCATTTTATAAGTATTCAGGCCTGACTTGGGTGAATTTTTTTCTTT
This sequence comes from Protopterus annectens, assembly GCF_019279795.1. NCBI lineage: Eukaryota > Metazoa > Chordata > Ceratodontiformes > Protopteridae > Protopterus > Protopterus annectens. Next base: position 736,108,263 of record NC_056725.1, read on the forward strand.
TGCAAATTATTATTGTGACCAAGAAAGAAAACTGTTAAAAGGTCAAAAAGTTCTTCAATGGAACTGGAAGACAACTTACATTTTTCATGTATTTGTGTCATTCATTCACTCACTGCCCCTTTATCAGAAGAATTCTCAGATGACTTTTATCTTTGGTCTTCTATCTTACTTTTAGGGGAATGAGAAGACTTATTTATTCATTTAGTTTATTAACCACAAGAATGGACTGGTCCAAAGACTCTTTTCAGCCACATCTGGGGCCACAAGACAATTACAAACATAATTACAACTGTAATGTAACAAAAAGTATTTACATAGTGTTCCTTCTACAATGTACAACCTAACAAGTGAAGTAAGAAATAAAATACTGTTCAAGATATATAAGCAGAAATGGTTAAATATATTACTTGAGAAAATGAGATTAGAGAACCTAGGAGACTCCTGGTATGACATGCAGCTTAGAGGCAGCAAGATAGTGCTCAGCCTCTCTCCGCAAGAAAGATCAGCAGACAAGTTGGGCTTTTCTTTACCTTTTATTAAAATACAAAATAGTAGTTAATGCACTGAAGTATCAGACTGGATGTCAAATAAAAAAGAATATAAGGGGCCAGCAACTGTAAAACAGGTGAAAAAGTAGCCCAGACACGAAGTGTTTGCCAGTAAGATAGACAAAAATCCTTCAATATATACAAAAAAAAAGTTCTGTTTGTTGTGGGTAGGATGGCTGCCCTTCAGGAAACAACTGATAGAAGAGAGGTGCTGGAGATAAGTGATACTCAGGCAAGCTGCATAACAAGCAATGATGGAGGAATGGAAATTATAGAAAACACACCAATACCCCACTCCGATATCAAGAATCTGCAGGGAATGGAAGTGAGCAAAAGAAAAGCAAAGTTGTCAGAATTAGAACCAAGCAGGAGGATAAGAAGGAAAAGCTGTAGTAACTTGAAGATCAAGGAAGAAGAGATAAGTGAAGATTCAACAATGTACCAGAAGGAGTAGAAGGAAGAGGCTGTCTAGACTTTATGGTGCAAAACCTAATGAACTGAACTGTCCAGGAAGAGATATGATGAGATAGTGCACATCTCGTCTATACAACCCATAGGCCAGGGATGAGAGTCCTCAGACTCATCATTGTGAAGGTACCCAATTTTCAGCTGAAAGTACAAATATTGAACTTACTCTGGAAAAAAGAGGAAGGCGTTGACAATAATGGATAAATTGTGGATCAGGCCTACTTGATGGGCACAAGAATGAAGACAAATTCAGGATGTTCATAAGAAATTGCAAAATGGCAGGCCTCAAAAGTTAGATTATTATATCCATCCACTTTAAAGGTATTTTTTCTAACAAGTCCAAAAATGTTCATGAATACAGAAGTGGTGGAGACTGGGCTAGAAATACATTTACAAACTTTCAAAAACAAGGTGGTTTTAGAAGGTTGTAAGGGAGAATCAAGTGGAAAACAGAAGGAGAAAGCACTAAAATAAAGATGGACATTGAAGCTATTCCATGTGGTCAGAGGATTCAAGGCAAACAAAAGCAAATGGAGCACTATTAAATAAGAGACACTTTAGCTAATAGACAAGATGCTAACAGTCTAAATAGTACCACATGTGAGCGAATCTAATAAAAGTTAAAATAGAAGTAAACACAGCAGTTTTTAAGTGAAATGGACAAATAATTAAAATTACTATTTGCCAGTAATAACAAGCATACAATGGGGTTAAACATATCACTGAATGCCAATAACAGTAAAGTAATAACACACATAAGGCAATTTAAAATGTAAGTAGTGGTGCTTTGGGCAACACACTTAAAAAGGAGTAAGAGGAAATAAAGGAAGCTAGTAAGAGGAAGTGGTAGGGGTGAAAGTCGGTAGTAATAATGTTAAGTACTAGGGATTCACAGGTACTAATAGATAATGAAAGGAGAAAGACATGAGTGTGATAGCCTTGTAATGCTGTAAGGATAGTGGGAAGGGCTTAGGGTTACCGTGGTGATATATCCTTCCAACCACCTACAACCACCTTTTCCATTTCTGCACATGAGGTCGGGCTGTCACTTCAACAGCAATAATCATCTAGAGCCAAGGTTCACACCACCTGGTGGCTAGATCTGTTGTGTTTATTTTTCCATAGCACACACTCACACCAATGGGCAATTTACAGTGTCCAGTCCACCTACTGCATGTCTTTGAAATGTTGGAGGAAACTGGAGCACTCAGAGGAAACCCATAGAACACAGACAGGACATACTGACTCCATGCAGAAGGCACCCCAGCTGAGATCCTCCTGCACTGATGCGACAACACTATACATAGTGATGTATGCAACATCAAAAATAATAAAGTTAAGAGAAGTATTAGGGGAATCTGGAGAATTTCTTTGGGGGATTTTATTGGTGGCAGCAGACTGGCATCTAGTAACTTGGTAAATAGTGGACCATGACAGACATGAATCACCCTTGAGGGAAGATTTTGGTACAATTATATGAAATTATTTGGCTAACAAGACTTTGGGGAAAATTGAGTTTCCTTAGGAGATAATACCGACAACCCTAGGGAACGTGAACATCTGGGCATACAACAATACATCTAGGCCATATATAGTATTGTGGTCCTTGCAGTTGCTTAGTGATGTTGCACCCCATTGGCCCTAAAAGGAACTGCATCAGGAAACAAATTCCTAGTGTGATATGGGGTAGGCAGCCAGAGTAATGGAGCAGTGGGGCCAAGGTGCTTTAACTTCGTCAAAATCAACATCCCAGTAGCAAAAAAAAAAAAAAGAGAGAGAGAGAGAGAGACACATGTCATTGTCAAACTTCTGACATGAAAGAGTAATAGTGCTGAGACAGCAATTACCTGACACTGTGTTTTTAATTTACCACAGCAGATATTTTAAGCTGCATCATAACAACACAGTGGTAAAATAATTAGGGTTATGGCTGATTGCACTTTCCAGAGTGTGGAATTCATTCCTGACCACATTTTATTATTTGTGTGGTGTTCACATGTTTTCCCTGTGCTCATGTGCATTTTTTTGTTTCCTCCAACTCCTGCCACAAAATATGCTGCTTGTGTTGACTAGCAACTGTAAATTATCCGTGTCTGTAGCTTCTGTCTGTAACCATCATGCTTCTAGGCCACAGTGTACCTGAAAAGGACTTGCAAGAATGTTATACTCACCCAGTTAAAAAGCAGAATAAGAAAACAAACAAGGCTTCATCCTATAGCTATAACAAGAAATGCAAACCATTGCTCTATAAATCTGAAATGGTACCCTTTTGTTAATGATTCAAGTGAACCAGTTTTTCTCAGATCCTTTTCAACTACAAGGACAAGACTAAGTTCAATAGATGTGGGAAAGTTAATGTAGGTAATCAGTCAGCATAATTCTGGGATGCAACATCTCCTTTTGTGCGCAGTCTGCATGTCTTTGAAACTCATTTGACTGCAGGGAGGTGAGTGTATGTGTGTGCCTTCTGTGAATGTTGGGCGACAGGCTGGCAACTCGACACTGTAAAAAACATCACTGCCAATCAATCTGTGGACAGGTGATCTGTGTGGCAACCCCCAACCAGGAAAAGTTGAAAGACACTGCTAGAAGAAAAGTGGCTTGTTGAACTCATATAGTGAGCTCAGAGATAACAAGAAAATACTGTAGGAGGTCAGGGCTAGACTGTGGAGTTGTAAGGTGGACACATTAGCCACTGACCTGCTGTACTGACAGGAATACTGCTTAGTAGCACTGAAGTATGGAGCTTGTCACTTGGCTGTCATTATAAAGGGGTTAATTAAAAAAGAAAAGATGTAAGAGTACAGATTATAAAATAAGTCTCATGAGACAGGCAGTGAGAATTCTGTAGAATCCATCTTTACTTTTGTAATAACACAATTACTGGACGCAGAAGTGAAGTTACAACTACAGTGATGGCAAAACAAAAAAAGATATAGGAGAGTGATATAATGCCATAAATGGTCAGTATCAGCTAGATCCTGAGGAGAAAATCGCATTGGGAAAAAATTCACTGTTTGTCTTCCTCTTCAAAACTTAAACAAATATTTTTGGGAGAACAGTTTTTTATAACTTCAACATGACATTTTCTTGTGCTGCTTCTGCATGTCTTCTAGAGATCTAAAGGTGAATCAAACACTATTCATTGTCTGACAGTCCCCAAATGTACTGTGTAGCCAGTAAACAGGTTATTTTGATTAACGTCATACGAAGTTTGGTTTTCCTCCTGAAAACACTGCCTTTTGTAGTTTTACTGCAGAATACCAGGTACAAAACAACTTACAACTTCTGAAATGTTGACTGAATCTTCTGTTTCTCAGTCTATAAATATGTAGTGTATCACTGATTTTGCGAAGGGGATTTGGTGCTTGGCACTGTTCACATTCTAGCAGTGCCTGTGTAAATGGTGACTTGGGACAGCATAACAATTCATGCCAGTCTCCTTCACCAGTCCTACAAGTTACTGTCTCCTGCAGGGAAGGAGAGTGGGTCCACCTCTCCATCACGTCACCCATCACATTTCGAATCAATGTCTCTGATTTACTGGCTTAGTGTTGACTCACATCTTACTGCTTTCCTCACATCACTGCTACCTTCCTCTCTTTGAACTGCCATCTTACCCAGTGCTACTTTGGTCCCTTATCCCCTACCACAGTGCTACTTTGGTCATTATCCCATAATACAATGCTACTTTGGTCCCTTATCCCCTACTACAGTGCTACTTTGGTCATTATCCCCTGCTACAGTGCTACTTTGGTCCCTTGAGGTCCTTTGAGTACTTTGACCTACTTAGCCTTCATTTTTATCCACAAGGCACTACATTCTTCCAGTCTCTTCACATCTTCAGGAGCCCGTATACTCAGTCTGCTACTCCACATTTCCTGTGATCAAGTTACTTTAAATCAATAATGGATTCTCACTAATACTCCTGCCCATAAATCCTGTAATCTAATCATCATAATCTCCATGAATCTTTCAACAGCTATCTTCCCCAAAGTCCCCAGTTTATCTTAATCTAACATCATTACTACTCCCTTAAAATCAAGCTCCTTAATTTTCCCACCTCTACTTTTCTGCATTGTTCTGAGTCTAATTTTTTTATTTTTGCCAGAAAGTGAAAAATATTATTTTTTTCAGTTACTCTCCTTCTTCTGTGAAATACCACTTGCCTTCCCACACACATTCCCTACATATTATGACTGTAACTCTATCCTTTGCTTAATGTATACCCAGTCATGTTCTCTGTCATTGCCTTTTCTGTCCTACCAAAACATAACTCTCAACCTCTTATCGCAAGAAATCTGGACAAAGCCTAAAATAACTGGTGGGCAGGATAAATGTCAAATATCACTCTTATAAACTTAAAAGATTGCTGGAATAACAAGATCTGTGTTAGCATGCGATTTCTGAAGGATATGAAGTCTGAAACTCAAATGTATGTCACTATTTAGTGGCTTCAATCCTCAGTGATTTGCCAGAAAACCACAGATTTTATGAGGAACAGAGCAAAAACAAGAGGCAAAAATTTGGGCAGTTGAGAGGTATGTCCCAAAATAAGAAAATCATCTTTCACTAAGTAATTCATTACATGATACAGAAAACTCTGTTTGCTCATACGTCAACCAGCTACTCACAGGTTGTGTGCTATTACAAAATATTGATTATACTTACACATCTAACAAAACCAAATAATTCCCTGCTGTGATGATACCCATCATAACTCTGGTCCCACTGCTTGTTTAACTCCTTCTCTCCACACTTCTGCAGGTGGCAGACTGCTACATGTTCATCTGAATGTTGGGTCTATCATAAAACAGAGGTCTTGAAGCATGGAGTGCTCAGCTTGGCCTACATAACGTATCTAAAATACATTACTAAAACAAGAGTCAGAACTGTAAGAGAACATGGGAACCACTGGAAACTAATTCAAATTGAAAGGCCAGCAAAATTATCAGAGGTGGAGACCTGCCCATGGCCAAATTAAGCACATAGTGTAAATTAGTACAGACGTACCCCAGTATTCACTATTTAGTTCTAAGGACCTTGTTGCCACTCTCTCATCTGAAAATAATTTTAATATCTATCTGATTGTCTGTAAATCTTCCTCATCATGTCTCCTCTATTGTGCTTATCAGCTTAATGACTTCCCAGCATTCTTCTGGGTGACTAATGTAAAATACATTTAGCCTTACTGGACTTCCTGTCTGACTTTTAACCTAATCTTCTGTTTAAATAAATCACATATCTGTATGCTAGTAATCACTGCCTACTGGACATCACTGCAAATAATCAACTCAGTAGGGTCCTTATTTACAAACTACAAACTGGGCGCTGCCCAGGAGCCCCAAGTCCTTGTGATCGAGGCTCACCTCACGGACGCTGTGAGGCCAGTGGCGGCCCCTGACATGTCGTGATCAGGTCTTCCCAGAGTGAGGTTGTTTGTGAATGCAGCCCAAAGTGGGTGGTAAACTCCATCTAAGGCTAAACACCAGCATGAGACTAATAGCAGACAAGTACTGTAAGGGAAACTTGAAAAGAACTTTGAAGAGAGAGTTCAGAGTGCCTGTTCTATGTGGTCATTGTCCTATTACATGTCAATTGCAAGCTAAAATACTTCACTTGCGTCCAAATTTCATCCCCAGCAAGTCCTTCTCTTCCAAGAATAAATACTTTCCACTTCATGACCTCAGCTTTATTAAATGGAATCTTATTTTGTCTGATTTAAATTTAGATTAATGACCCTGCCTTCAGTTTATGACCTCCTTGCAACTCTCTGAAAAAGCATTTCCATCTGTTCAAGGAAAACAAACTTGGCTAAACACAGAGTTAAGAAAGCTTTGTAAGACTTTGTGACTGTAAGTGAAAACAGTGCAAATGTTTTAGACTTTATGATGTCTTTTAAGCCTGTGAATGATACCGAAACAATGCATATTAATTTAAAAATTATCCATTAAAAATTTAAGGTTTACCAATTAAAAATATCTTTCTCATGTTACTTTGTAAATCCTTCTGGAAGGAAGTGAACCTACAGGACCGTCAAATTCTGTTGATGTTTTCTGCCTCAGTAGACCTTCCGGAATCACTTCTGACCACCTTCAATCCACAGCCATTTTCTGCCAAAAATTTTAATTTCTCCTAGCTCCCACTCTGCTACCTTTAAAGGACTGACTCCTGTTCCACCTCACTCACTTACTCTCACTTTTTATTTTACATTCATAACTATAAAATGCATAGGGTTCTTTTGTCCTGCCTGACTCAGGTACAACTGTTAAGCAACTGTTTTTTGATAGTAAATATAGTGCTCAGGTACAGCTGTGGATAATCAACTGTATCCTAGATTCATAAAACAATGTACTTCCTTCATTCTGTCTCTCCACTACCCCATCAAAACATGTTGCTGCTGCCATTTAAACACATCACCTAGCACAGCTGTCTCAATTCAGATTGTCCTGCTAACATATTTAGAAAGATATCCACAGATCCAGGACTACAGTAACAAAAACTATTCTCACCTGAAGTCATCATGGCTTCAGACATGGTCATGGGACCAGGACCGCTTGCTGGCTTGTTATGACAATAATTTGAAAGGAAAGGACAGTGGCCACATCATGGTAGTTATTTTTGTAGACTTTACTAAAGTATTTCCTGTGTAAATCACTCTCTTCTGCTAAAATGCTTCCCTTCTTTGGGTATTGAAGGTGAACTCTGTGTCTGGGCGAGATTAGTAGCGGTCTCTGTCTATTATTCTGCACTCCCTCAGGGTCAATGTTTACATCACTACTCTATATGACAACTCAATATCATCTGACATTTATAACTTGCTACAAGCCTTTGTGTTTATGATATGGTATTCATTAAACAGTTCCTTTCAATATACACAATCAAAACACATACTTCACTATGATTTTGCCAACCCTGAGGATTACTTTTCCTGTAAATTACCATGAATTTTAATAAAACTAAAGTTATGAAGCATGAGGTCAGCTCAGAGGAGGAATCAATACTGGGGATGGGGATGTTGTTGGATCTGATACCTTTGGGCTAGGATCCAATAAAAGCTTAGCCAAGGCCAGTGTCTTCAGTAGTCTCTGTACCACGCGATCAATGTCTTTGTCACAAAGGCTCCTGGTTGACCAGGTTGAAAGGATTGAAGACTTTGCAAAAACAGAAGAATGCAGCCTAGGAGACACTGGACACTGGAGCCAACGTAGGGGATCGTCTCTGTATTGAAAACACCACCAGAACTGAAAAGGTTGGAGTTCAGAAGCTTGACTGTTTAGGCACCTTGTTGAATCTGGTCTGTCTCTGCACAGACGAAGAAGCAGGGGAAGACATTTTTGGTATTTTTCCCTAGGCTCTGACATAGACTTTGGAGCTGAAGAAATCCTTTTGGTAGATTTGTCCCATGTAGTAGATTTATCAGATTGGTCAGATTTTGAGGACTCTGGTCTTTCAGATATGGCTTCTGAGAAGGGGGTTTCAATAAGCCTTTCATAAAGAGTTCGTTTTTACACTCCCATAATGCCCTTTGATTAAAACAGTGGGATATGGAGCATGACTCTTGAAGGTGCAATGGGCCCAAACAATACACACACAGCATGTGTGTATCACTTAGGGGCATCTTTTTTCCGCAATCCTCACATTTTTTAAAACCTAATGGTTTACTATCTTGCTTCTGAGACATTTTGAGCAGCATGAGACCAAGAAAAGGTTAAACAAGAACAGCGAAGAGAAGACAAGAAATAAGCAAGATTAAACACCCTCTAATTTAAACTGATGTTAAAGAATTAATAAATAACACTACACTTAAAGCTTTAAATATTGTTTTTAATAACTAAGTGTCCTGAGTTAGCAGACTCCCACAAAAATTAACTTTAAAGGGGAAAAAATAATGAACTGGTTAAACGTTAGAGAGGAAAAGTGAGACGATAAAGCCTGGTAGGAACCAGGCGAAAGCGCTTGATTAATTCTTCTGTTTTTATTCATTAAAGTTATTTAACTTCAGTTTATTTCTGGTTGTATCACATTTGTGATTCCTGGACCGAGTGTTTCTACCCGTGGAGCTGCTTTTTACTTGGTTTTTATAAGCTATGACTATAGTTGGTGGTAGGTTAATAACTGTGGGAACTCAAGCCACTGAAGTTGCCTAAGAGGTATACAATGGTGTGTTCTAAAGAGGGAATTTTTTGCAAACTTGGCGATTTTGTTATAACACGACTCAAGTTTCTCCAGGTCAGATTTTCTTACATAGGTAAGAATAGGTGCTGCATGCATGAGTGTGGAAAGAAGGTGGGTTTGAGCTAGGTAATGATTTACTGTGGTCTCATTTTTTATTACAAAACCTGGCATTTTAACAGGGGTGTGTACACTTTTTATATTCAGTGTAAATATCATATAACCTACGCAACATTACATAAATTATTGAATTCCTGCCCCCTTTCTATAAACAAGAAACATCTTTATTAAACCATCACTTATGATATAAGCAATCATACATTTATATAAATGAAAACGAAAAACACATACACCATCCTAGTTGCAAGCATTTTGCATTACAAACTACAGTGACACACTCCCAATTGCAAATATTATACATCACTTATAATCTACCCATTCATTTTCAGTCAAATATTACATAGCTGATTTAAGTCCTGCCTTCTTTGAAACCTCATTCCTCCCCTGTATGTATTGTTCCCACAATTCACATTTTTTCCTATGCAGTTTGTTTCTACCCTTTTCTAAACATCTCAATTCCAACTGTTTCATCTCTGTTACTATACTCACTACTTCTAAAATAGTTGATTTAGATTTTGATTTCCAGTTTCTAGTAACTGCTTTTTTGGCAGCCACCATAATTAGACACAGCAAGGCCATACCATGTCTAGGCAATTATGATTATGTATCATAGCTCAGAAAAATCATCTCCCTCTTCACATCAATCTGCCTACCCAGCATCTCCAACAGTGCATCCCGCAGGGAATCCTTAAAGTCTGCCAACCCACTGCACTCCCCAGAAACATGTTCCAAAGTACATCTTTCTTCCCTGTCACACTTTCAACATTCCTTGGGCACAAAACCTAACCAATGACTCCAATTGAAAAATGATGCAAGTGGACCAGAGAGGTCATGTTTCATGTAAACATCAGCAAAAAAACAAAGCAATACCAATCTACTGAAGGTGGCTTAACTATAAATAGGCAATAAATAAAAAAACAAAATGTGTACACACCAACACAGCCAACCAAAAATAGTATATACAATAAGACGGTTTACTGACAAGGATTAGTGCTTTCGTGGGGTTGCCACTTCATCAAATCCAAGTAAAAGAATTTGCAGGATCCCTGGATTTCAATTTTTATTTCAGGTAATGCTGCCTTATGGTCAGATCTGATGAACTGATGAGCAAAGACATTACACTGAGTGAGGAACATCGGCCCCTCATATTCTTGAGTATAAGGTTAGGGATGTTTGTACCCCTGGTAGGAGAATGGACAACTGTTCCAGGATGTTGGTATTAACAAAGTTTAGGCTTCACTGGACTTGTGCATTAGAAGTGGTGGGAGGGCATCACACACACAAAAATAGCTTGAAAGTGTTTCAGTGAGTTCTGAATTTCAGTTTATGCTTTGAAATTTGATGTTTTATGATTATTCTTTTGAGATTTGATCACCAATTTGTTGCATTTCTGTAATGGATTCAAAAATAATCCATCCCTTCTGTTTGTAAGAACTACTTTGTGTGTCCTGTGAACTAATGCATTCTCACACTTTTTCGTGGCCCTGCTGGATCCTTGGGATGGCTGTTCCAACCCCACACCGTCATTTTTTAGTATAGGGTTTGTATTACCTTCATATGAAAATCCTAAGGTTATGCCTAAAAAGGGGTGTTTAAAAGATTCCATTTGCCTTGTTATCAATTGTTTAAATACACAGACTAAAAGAAACAAATGAGCACACGCATAAGTAAATAAATAGACAAGCTTTGCTTTTGTGACCAAACCACATCAAATATAAGTAAACCCTAGTATACTCCTCACCTAACCATGTTATATGTCTATATGCATAAACCTAATAATGCAGTACATGACAAGCACGTTTCCTTTTTATTGATGAAGGTATTAATATATCCGGCGCAGTTTAACTTCTAAGATACACTGAGCATGGCCATCTTTATGAACACATGAAATGGATGGCAGTCTAGACCACTATTCTGCCAGGGGCACATCTTTAACTCATGTACATTTGTTTATTTTTCCACATGGAGGGGAGAAATGCTGCTACTGCATGCCTCTTTCAACATGCCATAGTTTCTCAGCTGTCAAACTGATCTCACCCAGTCTACATAACAAATCAGGATTCATCGTGTAGATCATTGGTGGGACTGAGATGAAAGCCCAGAAGTTTTGAATGTTGACAGACTAACATGGCCATCTTGAGAACTGAAAAAAGATGGTCTAGCAGATAAGCTATTTTTTTCCCTTGCGTGAAACCAGATGTTAAGAGCACTGCATGTCTCACCATACCTCTCAACTCTGCTGATCTCTCATGGCAGAAATTCTGTCATGAGATGCATTGTATTTTCTGGAATAAATGTAAAGCTAGTATTGTTGTGGCTTACTTCATTTATTATTTATTTAGCAGGATAGAGCACTAATCAAAGAATGTCCAGACTGAGGTTCTGCCATGTAAACAGTACAAAACAAGAGTGTAAACAATAAAACAAATTAGTACAAACAGCAACAAGGGCAAGAAATTACCATACAGCACACACAGATCAGACTGTTAGTTTAGCATTTAAACATAATGTGTGTGTGTGTGTATATATTGGGGGTGGGTGGAGTTGCACTGTATTTAATAGTAACAAGTTCGCCAACATTTCTTTCACACAGGAATAACAGGTGTTAGATTGTTTCGAAAAGTGAACAATCAAGGTAAAACATGAGGGAAAAGAAGAAAAAAGTAACATGGATAGTGTGGCAGAGGTCAGGATGCAGGAGGGGGTACTCTAAGGATGTGCACAGAGAGAGCAGTTGGCAGCAGAGGGGCACAATGGAGCTCTTCGCCTAAGGTTCCATTTTACTGAAGGGCATACCTGACTCAAAGATGGCCTAAAACAAAATGTACTTATCAGATTATCAACATGGTTAATAAAAGCATCGCTCAAGCTCATTTATAGCAGTCATATGTAAGTAGACATATCTAAGTCATATGTCATACTTAGAACTTTTTTTTACAAAACAATATATTTTTATAGTTCATTCCATTAATTCCATCAAAATGATATCAGAATAATTTTAAAATGCATTGCCAGATGGTTGTGGTTACTCCCACTCTTCTCTATCCTCTCAGGTGCATTTTTGTTTGACTGTTGTACCATTCCAGAAAAGACTGCAGTAACATCAGCAGGAATAATGACTAAAGTGCCAGGAGAGATGCTGCTGTAGTTGTCAACAGAAAATGCAAATGCAACAAGAAGCCCACATGGCTGTTGAGAGCGGCAGGGCAAACACACAAGGAGGTGACAGCATACACTCAAAGAAGAATAAACTGCAGATGGAGTTTCTCAGAATAACAACTCACTCATTTTATTCACCCCCTGTGTATGACTCACATCATCTCAGAGATGACATCACATCTGCAGATTTCATCCTTATTACAATCTGCATCAGATTTGTTCATGCATATTACTTGAAAGCCAGGGCTAGTCTGAAGGAATGGAAATCAAAGCAGATGACAGAGCACAAGCTGATGAGGATGTTAGTTTATCTGGGGATGGTGCCAGAATACTGTACATTATTATAGTGAGGAGTGCCATCGATAAACCTAGCAAGGAAAGACACAGTATTTTTTTTTCTTTTTTTATTCTTTCTTTATTCTCCATTAACCGGGATAGTCCCACAAGGCTAATGGCGTCTTTACTTCAGGGGAAACCTCAGGTGGTATTTATACTGCTGAGAGAAATTTGTCCAGGGCAATTGGGAACTTACCCTACTATTTTTGATAGGTGCTTTGGGTTCTTTTACATCCACATGAGCTACCACTAACTCAAGCAAATGGGACCTTGGCTTCATGTCATCCAAAGGAAGTCACACTCAGGAGTACATAACCTATTCCTTATGATGCACTGCAGTGTCAGTTATCCATTTGTCTCTTGTGGGAATAGAACCCATAGCTTTCTAACAGCAAGTGTGCTACCAGTTCTGCCACTGATACTACCAGTATGGCATATGCCAAAGGCACATCTAAAGAAAGATCACTGAAAGGGTGTGGAACTCTCAGCCGGTATAAGCAGATAAATTATTAATGCATTCATACATATTACATGTTAGCTTGCTTTTCTTCCTTTATGAACCAAATTTTTGTTAATACAGTATTTGGGACACTGACAGGGTTATGGCTGTGTCCTTAAAACTTCACGTTTAAGCACTTTACTAGTTGGTTGGTTTATGGAATATTTCTTACTAGCTATACAGTAGAAAATAACTATATAGACTGTTCAGCCTATTATTTGCAGATGCTGTCACTGGGTTGTTTTTCT